>NW_024062205.1:1200000-1776135 GCF_006381635.1 Hibiscus syriacus
CTAGCCATATAATGTCGAAACCACAAGCCTAGCAGCTCTATCTATATCGGTGGGAGGTATATATACTTCCTGTGATCAAACGGTCCAACGCCAAGCATACGAGAGGACCACAATCCCCTCTGGGTCCTTTGTTGTGTGGTGCGGTATCGTCTGCTAACTGTAATATTGAGCTTCTTTGGCTTCTTGTTTCCAGAACGAGTCCAATAATTTATCGCATCCAAGTATTTAGCCAAATAAGAGCTCCATCCCTTAATAATATCTCTTAAATCAGCCAATGATATGTAATTTATCATGCTGTCATATACTATTGCCTTAAGGGATGGGATCTGAAGCTCGACGAGAAGCCAATGGTTACGTTCCAAAACAGGGATAAACACCTGCAATCATAAGTAATAATTCATTCATTTGCGCACTTATTTATGAATACCTTTAAACTCAATCTAAAAAACACTAACCTTATCGACCTCCCACCATGCAGGATAAAGTTTAGCTTGTCCATTGCCCAACGCAAATGATTCATCTCGTTGATTCTTCAAGTGAACTGCGTTAAAAGCCGTCGGCATTATTGTATACCGTGTATTCTTTTATTTTCCTTAAGTTTCCTAATTATTAGTAGACGTGACACCCACGCATCGATATGCTGTTTTACAAAAAAATACATATATTAGTGAATTACATTAAATTTTAAACAAATTAATCAAATGAAAATATAAGAAAAAATATAAGACTTACCCCTCCATCGAAATAGCCATTGTCTTCGACCCCTAATAATACGCCCCACCAAGACCGATCAAGCACAAATAGATCATCATTGAGCTTGCATATGTCAGTGAAACACCCCTGGCTTCGCTCGTGTAGATAAAAATCAACTGCGGTCTTAGCCCAAAGGGTGTTATCCAGAATTATGTCCGGTAGTGTTTCCTCTCCTCTTCAGATACCGGTATGGTACTGGCCGGTAACTCA
The DNA here is from genome assembly GCF_006381635.1 of Hibiscus syriacus. Classification (NCBI taxonomy): domain Eukaryota; kingdom Viridiplantae; phylum Streptophyta; class Magnoliopsida; order Malvales; family Malvaceae; genus Hibiscus; species Hibiscus syriacus. The sequence continues at coordinate 1,200,964 of NW_024062205.1, forward strand.
TACGAGAGCCAACTTGAATCCATGTCTGGAACGTCAGAGGGTTTCTCAAGAATCCTACATATGACGCCATGTGAATCGGGCTCTTGAATGGTGGGAGGGACCTCTTCAACGATGACAGTGGCCTCTTGAACGGTGGGAGGGGACTCTCGAGGAATGATAGGGGCCTCTTCAACGATAGGAGTGGACTCTTGAGGGATGATAGGCGAGTCGGGCTTCTTCTTGCGGTGTCTTCGCACATTGGGGTATACGGAGACTTAATAGCACGTGCACGCCGTCTGATGCGTGAACTCTGTCGTGCAAGAAAAACCCGACGTAAAGCATCCACCTTATCGGTCCGCTAAATAAAAATACAAATATCAGTAAATAAACAGACATGATATTTAAACAGTGAAAACAAAGATAAATATTTCAAACTTTCAACCAAAAGACAAAACAAAGACAAATACTAACTTCACAGTGTTAAAGTAAAAAGTTTAGCAGTTTTGGCAGCAACCGAATAAATTTACCAAGCAATCTAAGTGAAATGGTTAATTTAAGTGAAATGGTTAATTTAAGTGAAATTACGAGTAAATTTATCATCAAGTTAAATATGGAAAATCTTAAACTTACCTCGTTGCGTAGAGTATGAACCTCATTCTGCAACGATACTACCATCTCACGTAGAGTGGCAACCTCACCACGTAAAGTAGACACCTCCACACGCCATGCACCATCGTTATCGCGTAGAGTACCGATCTCCTCACGCAAGGCATTGACCTCATCACGTAACTCCCTTGACTCATCCGTGGAGGTGGAGAACGGGGAGATAGAAGTCGTGGCATCTTTGTCGGTCGCCTATCATGAGGTGATGGTGGAGAAGAGACTCGATGATGTGACGGGATAGGTGATGGCTCTCGTTGTAGAGGTGTATAGGGGTCGATCAGGTGATGGCTCTGGGTGAGGTGATGGCTCTCGAAGTGGAGGAAGTGGAGGCTGCATCATTCGTGCCATCAAAAAAACGCTGAGTAGCTTGCCACCAATCAGTGGCAAGCTCAGCCTCCGTGGGTGTCAGTCTCATTAATGGAGTGTTGGCCTCCTAATAATATAAAAACTAAAACAAAGTTAAACGTCTACTATTAATAACTTGTTTATATATGATATTTGTGTTAACTTACATTATTTATTGTCGCATATGGTATTAAGTCTTCCCAATCCAACATACGTTTCCTCTTCCAGGAAATAGCCCTAGGAATATCATCTGAGGATTTTAATGCATATGTCCGCATGCTGGGGAAAGCCTCGAATATCCAAATCTACAAACAATATAATAACAACATTAGTAATTGTTAAATATTAATTATAATTTTGAAAACATTATATAGAAATTCTTACCTTAAAGGCCCAAACAAAGCTGACAAAGTGTATTTCGACCCATCGCCCCGCAAACTTTTGCGGTCATCAAAGGCAGACGACAACTTAGTCTAGGTAGCTTTCCATATATACGAACCCCACGGAAACAGATTCCATGCATTTAGGTCATCTACCAATAATATTAGCTCCTGAGGAATAGGTTGTTCTGCCTCTTGCCTAGAAAGCCGGCATACAAAAGTAGTAGAAGGCATACTCGGACAACATCGACGTCATTCATCCGAGTAAAACCATCTTTCTTATTAAACAATTTCTTCATGTCGTCGACGTGTAAGTTCGGCTTCTCTATTGACTCATCAGGAAAAACCCTGGATAACCATGATGGGCGGGTGATATGACGAGTGTATCGGCCTACATCATCGTATCCGAATCGTAGACCAGTGATTAAGCAGAACTCCTTCCGCCCAAAACAAGTATACGCCGGTGGAAAATGAAACCATATCTCTTCCTCACCACGTTGTATACTGTCAGGTAGATCGCTAGTCATGGTCTGAAGCCACAATGGGTCAAACTAGCATCTCCACCCGGATGCTGTACTCTCAGCCATGGCCCGAAGCAGGTTTCTTCAAACAATTTTCTTTGTGCAGGTGAAAGCTTCGAAGCAATGTATGGCTAGGCTAACTTATTCCTTAATGTCAATGAAGCCGAAAAAAATTTCTACAAAAAAACAATAAACATACCAAGTTAGATATACCAAAAATTACACTGTCAAGATATACCAAAAACAAACATAAACATAAATAGTAGTTTATTCTTGAAACTAAAATTTGCAACACTGTTTCTGTCTTTTGGTTGAAATGAAAATCGCAACGAGATAATGAGAATCGCAACGCGAAATGAAAATCGCAACGCGAAATGAAAATCGCAATGCGATTTTGGTTTCGCGTTGCGATTTTATTTCGCGTTGCGATAGTCATTTCCGCGTTGCGATTCTCATTCTCGAAACTATTCTTCTTCTGCATTACTTCAACCAAAAGACAAAGCAAAGACAATACTAACTTCACAGGCTAAACAGTTTAGCAGTATTGGCAGCAATCGAATGAATTTAATAAGAAATCTAAGTGAAATGGTTAATCTATTATTGAAATTACCAGTAAACTTATCATCATCTCAATATGAAAAACCTAAAATAATGCAAAAATTTCAAATAAAAATAAAAAAAACTAACCCTCGGAGGTTGATTTTCCATTTCTGAATGATTGTGAGGGATTTTTGACTGTGAATGGTTGTGAGGGATTTCGCCGGCGATGGGGACGGAAATCTTCGGAGATGGGAACGGATTTCGCCGTAGAGAGTGAGAGATGGAGATGAGACTGAGTGTTGTGTTTTTGGGTTTGAGGTTATGAGTTGCGATTACTGTGGACGGTTCATTTTCCGATTTATTAAAAAAATACGTGTTTGGAATTTGAAAAAAAAATACGCGTTAATACGAATGGCGCTAAGTAAATCGCGTTGCGAAAGTCAGTATCGCGTTGCGAAAGTAAGTATCTCGTTGCGATTTTTTATTATCGCATTGCGATAGTCAGTATCGCATTGCGATTTTCCCAATTCGCGTTGCGATTTACTTATTCGCATTGCGAATTTCCCAATTCGCATTGCGAATAGGGAAAATCGCAACGATACTGTAGACCATCGCAACGCGATTTTCAACTATCGCATTGCGAAAATGCAACGCGAATTTGCGATAATGGAGATCGCGTTGCGAATTAGCGATCGCATTGCGATTTTGTTGGTCATTTTGGCAAATCTGAAAAAAGTTGGTTAAAATCGTATATTATATGAGATTTTTGGTCACTGAGGTTATTTTCTCGTAGGAAAAAGGATACAGATAAATTACCTTCCTCCAATGAGAACTGAATTGATCTTTTTTCCAGCTCAACTGCGTGTCTGCTGAGTTCAACTGCGGAAAAGCACCGAAGCACTGACAAGATAACAAGAATAGATTGTAAATCAGTATTTTAAGCTTTTCTTTTACATACAGTATTGTAAGAATTTTATAACTGAAAAAGTAGAACATGGTAAAGATTGATTCATCACATGGACATACTCTCGGTATAATCCTCTTGATTGGATTGGTCCAACTTTTTCAGTAGCGTCTGCAATTGATAATATTGCTCTTCCCAATGAAGTTCTCTAATTCCATTCGGGCTATCGCACAAAGGGGAAGCAGCGACAACTGGATGTTGATTGGATTCTAAGGGTTTTAACTTTGTAGCAGACTTCCCAATAGGTAAAGGTACCGAACGTTTGGCAGATGAACTTGTCAAGGATGCCTTCGGGAGTGGTGTAAATTCTGGAAAACAAGAAATTTTTGAATCCTTTAGTAGGGATTTTAGTTGGTTAATTCCTCCAGTTGTGTGACTTGCCTCATCTGTTGGCAATTACTTGTGCCCATACAGTCAAAAGCACTGTTTTTGCTCAATTCGGCTTCGCATTTTCTCCGGGCATAGACAAGGTGCCTGTTTGCAGGCGTATCGCTGGGAGACTGGCATTGCGAGGGGCTCAGCGGGCATTCAGGAGAAGCTCTCTTAGTTCCAGAGACCTTGATAGGATCAATATTGTTGATAAATCGGATAAAGTAAACGAAAGAACACAAGAATTTTAAAGAGGTTCGGTAATATGTTTACGTCTTCGGTGCCTAGGCGGCGCTAGAAAATTTTATTCAATTCTCATATGTTTAGGTTACATCTCTATTTATAATAAAAAATCTTGGTACATAATTACAAAATTAACCCTGTACCGTATCGCAGGGGCACTGCCCCACACCCCCAACTCACATAATCGTAACCCCTCTACGAGGCTTTCTTTGTAATGACAGTTGATGTTCGCTTCGCTCACTCCGTTTCATCCCCTGTTCTCTTTACCGGTATATTTATGAGTCATACCTTACAAATACAAGGTCCTTTGTCTTTAGGAAATGGGGAGCTTCCCGTGGGGTTGGGAACGATTCTATTTTCGTTCCCGAGAACCCTCAATGGTGTCTTCTTTTCACCATCTGAACGTTGCTTATCACAAGCGGGCGAGTTATTCTCTGGATTCAGGAGTCCAAATTCACAGAATTTAGAGTCTGGCATTTGTTGAACCATCTGATGATGTTAGTTCCTGTAAGAAGACCGCGGACATAATAAAAGAATCCAAATTAAAACTAATAACTAAATAAAACTTCTGCAATCTGAATGACTAAATATAACTTCTGCAGAATCTAATACCAAGGGAGCACGGGGACGGCAAACTTGTGCCGTTTCACGTACCCGATACCGGGACGTGCCAAGGTGGCAGGGTACGGCTGAACGACGCCGGGGACGTTTCACCGAGTCTTGGGGATGTTTCGGGGACGGCATTTTCGATTTTTTCGACGTCGGAGGAGGTGGTGTCGAGGCTGTTGTTTGACTTGGCTACGTCTTTAGATTCTTGCCAAATCCATGCTCAGATGCGTTAGCCCCACACCGCATTCAACACCGGCCCTCTCAACTCATTCATCCCCCTTTGTATATAAGTTCTATAAGTTGAAAATCTCCATATAAACGATCCCTTTTGCACCCTGATTTTCTTCCTCCCCCTTCCCCTACTCGTTTCATTCATTGCTTTACACAGCTTACAGCCATGGTTTCTCACCTACTCAACACTATCCGTAATGTAGTTGGGGTTACAGGTATGTTGGTTTACCATACAACGATGTTTCCTTGAAACCCGCCTGAAAAGTAAACTAATGTGGGTTTTGTTCTACTTCTTCACAGGGAACGTTATATCACTCTTCCTCTTCTTGTCTCCTGTGTAAGCTTCGCCTGACTTTTGTTTCCCTGTGTTTAGTTGATTACATTATCTTTAATCTACTTTTGATTGCAGGCCAACTTTTGCTCAAATTTGGAAGAAAAATTCAGTGGAGCAGTTCTCGCCAGCCCCGTATCTAGCAACCTTAATAAACTGCATGGTTTGGGTCATTTACGGGCTGCCTATGGTTCACCCCAACAGCACTCTGGTTGTTACCAATTCGGCTAAAGCAGTAGCGTAGCTGGAAGCCGTTGTGGCCAACATTCTGGCACCGTCGTTGAGGGGGCGAGAGGCGGAAAGTCTGAGGGAAGGGAAAGTGGCTGAGAAGGAAAGGTTGAGGGAAGGAAGAGCTCTGGTGAGCTGGGAAGAAGGGAGGAGCTTTGATTGAATGACGATTGAAGTTTGCTGAAGGGAAGCCATTGATGAAAGATTGAAACTTTGGGATGAAAGATTCGAATTTTGGGAAGATGAGGAAAATAGAGGAAGAAAAAAAAGGGGGATTTTGATTTTTGAAAAACAAAAGGGGTTATCTTGAATTGGAAGAGGAGGCCACTTATTGGATTGTGGAGATGCTTTTGATTATTGGGAGATGTTGAGTAGTTTGTCAAACTCTTGTTTGATGAGTCGAATTTAGAGAGCCAGTTAATTTTAAAGTTGTTAATAATATTTGATTTGAGTTTAATATTTTTTTAGATTTAATATTATGGTTTGAGTCTTAAGATTTGACACTTTAATATTATGATTTTTATTATGTATTTTATTATTTTAGAATTAATATTATGGTTTGAATATTGAAATTTGACATTTTAATATTGTTGTTTGTTTATGGATTTTACTGTTATAAATTTAATATTGTTGTTTGAGTCTTGATATTTTGATATTATTTATGATTTTTTATATATATTTATAATTTTAAAATTATTTTATATGTCGTACCCTTACCATCTCCGTACCCTATAATTTTTAAAATTACCGTTTTCCGTCCCCGTCCCTATTCCCGTCCCGTATCCATCCCGTATCTATATCCGTGCAACATAGTCTAATACATACCGCTTTCCATAAATAACCAGTAGAGCTCAGATTAAGCACATTCCAAAGCAATAAATAGTTCTGAGTCTAAGATCACTCATCACTCAGGAAAATTAATCACATATGTAAAAGGAAAACCAAGCACATCACAGCATCAATATTTGGACAAGAATATCGATAAAGGTATTGCCATCACCGTTTTTCGCCCGGGACGTCAAAAAAATAGATGTTCGGCATGATTTTTGAGGAATATCGGTTTTTAAAATCGAACTAAGTTAAAAAAGATTAGAGTCACAATCGACCTTTTAGTTAGTTAGGTCGAATACCCAGAAAACATCTTAAAAACGAATTTAAAAAATCATTTAAAGATGAAAATTGGTTTGCGTTTAACCAGAGATTCATTTTTAAGGATTTGAGAGTCGGTTATGCGTGAGGAAGGGTAAGCACCCCACAGTGTCCAAGATTAGTACCTCTCTATTATATGTTGTCAGAAATGATGAAATTTTACAATTTTGAACTCTAAATTTAAGTTAAGATCTTTTTCATTTCTATGATTTTTTAGATTGAGTGAATTTATTTTTAAAATGTTTGACTCGATGAAAGATTTAATTCACTCTTTTTTATTTAAAATTGATCTCCTCTTACTACGCGAATTAACTAAAATTAAAATACAGTCATGTTAGACTTAATTTTATTAACCCACGATGCGAAATAACATTGTCTTTAATCGTTTTAGAAAACAAGAAATCGAATACATGGCCCATGAATACAATAATAGATGACATATACAAGGTGGATGAAATGAAATATTAACAAAATAAAATAATAAAACTAAACAAGGATGAACAAATGATTAAACAATAATAAATAAATAGAAACCTAAAATAAGTGAAAAGGAAACATTTATACTTGATAAGGTAATTATGTAAAAATAACACATATACTATATCTACCAATTATTAAAAAAAATAAAATGAATAAAAATTATAAATAATAACATTAAAAACATTTTATTTGAATAGCCCTCGGAAGGGCACCCTAGGTGTTTGGAGGTCTTCCATAAATTAGTCGAATAATTAAAAAACTTTAAAGATATTAAAGCATTAAATAAACATTTATATTTAAAAATACATAAATAATAAAATAAATGATATATTTAATAATAATATATACATATAACAATCCTCATAAAAACCAAATTTGATGATATACAAGTGCATGTGTAGATAAAAAGGCATCATTAACACAAATATAATTTTATATAATATTATATATTATATATTTACATAGAGATATGAGATAAATATGTACATAATGATAATAGTATAAAAAACGAACAAATAACTAATACAACGTCCAAATAGGTGATTATACATTTTAGTTTAGGGCTAATTTGAAAGAAATTAAAGTTACCATGTCTAAACATACAAATGGTCGATAAAATTATAAAAGGGAGTAAAATGTGACACGCGTAAAACTTGGAGGCTAGGAACGTAAATAACCCCTAACAAACCATATTAATTGGAGCAGTGACGGAAATGTAAGCATGGCAACATTAGAGGACTAAAAAACATAATTAACCCACATGTTTCATGACTGAAATAATAAATTACAAACGAAAAATGACAGAAAGAGTAGTTACCCTAAAGGCCCAAAACATGCTGTTCCTAGAGGGCAAAACGACGTCGCTTTAAAGCGGGTATAAATACATCTTTTTAGCCTTTCTATTTCATTCTTCTCTCACTTTTTTTCCTTTTTTTTAGAGTGAAAATCTCTCTCTTCTCTCATTCTTTTTTTTTTCCTTTTTTTTCCCTAGAGGGTGATACTTGGTTAGAGTTGAATAAGAAAAAAATATCATAGGCTCAAACGAGGACAACAAGGGATATATTTTTTTTTTCCTTTTTTTAAGGGATAAATGAAACAAAGTCGTTCATCGTATCATACACGGAAGTCCTTGTAAAAGAGGTATCTCCAGGAGACAAGTATTCAGGATTAACTTCTATTTACACGAAAACAATGTAATCAATGCATGATAGAATTATTTCAATGGTTCCTTTTATTTCTACTTCACTTTTCTCCTGGTATGCCCCAATTATTCGAATTCTCTTGAAAAAACTTGATCCGAAACACTCCACCTTGTCTTTATTGTACGAATTGATCTCGTACGCACGGCCATCTTTTACTTTATGCCTCTAGGCTTTATTGAGGTTAGGAATAAACGTCGATTTTGTGTCTAGGAAGGGAAATGTGTAACTTTAAAGTCATAATTCCAGAAAATGTAATGTTATTGAAATGTTAGCCCTGTCTAGGAAGGTAAAAGTACGAATTTTGGTACCTCATAGAGGATAAGGGCATGACTTTATTGTTTCAAAGGAAGGTGATGTAAAGGTTCGATCTTTTGATAGTTAGCATATGTTATTTCGGGTAAGGAACCAAGTAATTGTTCTTTCGGCTTTGGATGGAGTACGAAATGTCTAATATTGTCCCTTGTTAAAAATCTATAATTAATGAAATAGTAAATGAACCTTTAATTCATTTGATATTCAAAAAATTACAAGACTAAAATTTGATTTATTGCTTATAACTTTAAAAAACGACGTAAATTCAAGTATCAAAAAAAAGAATAAAAACACGTTTAAATAAAACAATGTCAATGCAATAAGATTTCATGACATATGTTTTATGTCTATGCGAAGGGTTGCTCACGAAGATCATAAGGGCATGCACTCCTAGAGTGATTCACTAGCCTAAACTTTAAAAGACATGATGGGCCGAGTGGGGCAAAGTATTAAGCATGAATTTCAAAACCCGAATGACCGGATTAGATCGGATAATAAATACTAAATCTGAAAATTATTTAAAAGGAAAGAGAGTATTGAGTGCCACGTGTTTTAAAAGGAACCTTCACCGGCTCCTTAAAGTGGAGAAGAGCGTAACCACGGCTCGATCTTAAAGGCTCGACAACGTGGCACAATACTGATTGTCCAACGAATCACCGTCACCTCTTTTTCAATTTTGTTTCCATCCAACGGTCTCCAATTACTAGCCGTTGGGCTTTCAAATAAAAAGAAAGGATCACATGCAAAAACATCACCACTCGCCTCTTTCCTTAATTCTTTTCCCTTTCCTTTTCATCAACGGAGGTAGAGAGATACAAGGCTTAATCACTGGGGTTTGTCTCGTCTTTCTCTTTTCTTGTGTAATTTGAAACATCAAATTTAAAGGTTCGTTTAGTTGAGAAAAAAATCATCGCTCACATTTCGGTTTACCGGATGTTTTTGGATTCCTCGAGTTCTCTTTGGGTCTATGTTAAGATCAAGTTAAGCTTAGATATTTTTTTTCTTCCATCAATTCTTGCATAAAATGGGTGTTTTCGAATCGGTTTACAGTTTGTTTGATGTTCTTGGTTCTCTTGAAGGTTCTTGGAAGTGGGGTTTTAGTCTTGAAGAAAACGGAAGCATGAGAAGATCGAAGGAGAACAATCCAGGTTCCATTGCAGCACCAAATGGTCAAGGTGATTCTTTTATTATATGATTAGTTCTGGTTACCGGCTGTATACTTCATTTATTTGATTTTCATAAACCTTTTTTCGGTATCTTTTCGAAACTGAAAGATGGGCAAATGATGGGTGGAATCAAGATGGTAAAGGGCATGGAGCAAAATCAAAGAAGGGCACTGAGTAGCATCAATCAGAACACTATAGGAGCTTCACTTCACCGCCCTGGTTTGGCTAATAAAAGAGAATTTCGAGGGTATTTTCGATACTGCCATAATCCCAAACTCCCATTGTTATACTTCTTTTCCTTGTTAATTAAGGTTTCATATTCATCAGTAGTGTCCTAGACAGGAAAGATGGAGTTTGCAATAAGAAGTCAGCTCTGGAAGAAAGACAGACAATACTACAAGGTTCTGTCTAATTTGATCTTTATTTCCACTTCTCTGTCCTTTTTCATTCCTTTGCGTAAATTTTGCTTCAAATACTGAATTCATTCTATTTCTTTTTGTATGTTTAGGAGTTCGGCTGTTGAAAGGGTTATCAACCAGGATCACTTCCTAGAAGTATTATCTATACTGACCACGTATTGTGGAAGCTTTATGATTTTCCATTGAACTGTAGAAAGCTAAATAGAAATCGTTGAACCGAATTCTTGTAGGACACAAAAAACCAAACTCAGTCTACAGTGAAGCCTGGTGGCCTAGACGATATTGAAATTGATGTTTCGGAAGAGTGGGAGGATGCGGTCCCTAGTTTCGTGAAGCACACAGAGGCGGTATTATATGAAACTGATGGAATGGTATGTGTATTTGTTTCAATACCTGCATTTTATTAGCAGTTGAAATGGTTTAACATCGCCTTTCTATCGAACTTACATAGGACATTGAAATGGAAGATATGGAGGAGTCTATAGTTGATATCGACTGCAGCGATTCGAACAATCCACTCGCAGTTGTTGAGTATGTAGATGAAATCTATGCTTACTACAAGAAGACCGAGGTAAGCTTTTGAATGCATTATTATTAGCTATAAGTTTTGCTATGATTCAATTCATGGCGGGTCATTGGTTTTTGAGTTACTTTGCAGGTTTCTTCCTGTGTCTCTCCAAATTACATGGACAGGCAATTTGACATCAATGAGAAGATGAGGGCCATTCTCATTGATTGGCTTATTGAGGTATGGCCTAACCTTAGTTGCTTTAAAAGTTGAAGCCTAGAGATTACTAACAACATCATTTTCAACAGGTTCACTATAAATTCAAACTTATGGAAGAAACATTGTTCCTTACAATCAATCTCATAGACAGATTCTTAGAGCGTTGCACCGTAATCCGAAAGAAGCTTCAATTGGTAGGCATGACGGCTATGTTGTTAGCATGCAAATATGAGGAGGTTTCTGTCCCAATAGTGGAGGATTTTGTTCTGATATCGGACAAAGCTTATACGAAGAAAGATGTTCTGGATATGGTAATTTCCTACAACAGTTCTCAATGCATGCTTTCTGTGTGTAGACATATTTAATAGTTGTTTCTGTGTTTTTAGGAGAAATTAATGGTGAACGCTTTACAATTCAACATGTCTGTGCCGACTCCGTATGTTTTCATGAGGAGATTTCTCAAGGCAGCACAATCTGATAAAAAGGTTAATAATAAAAAAGTTTTCTTTAACGAATTACTATCTAGCGGTAAATCCTCACCATTAAGAGAAAAAAATATACTGATAAGATATTACCCTGTGTCATACCAGCTCGAATTTCTCTCGTTCTTCCTTATCGAGCTGTGCATGGTTGAATATGAAATGCTCAAGTTTCAGCCGTCTCTGCTAGCTGCTGCTGCAATTTACACAGCACAGTGCAGTCTTTGGCGGCTCAAGACCTGGACTAAGACCAGTGAGTGGCATGCTAACTACACAGAAGATCAGCTGCTGTAAGTTCTTATGATATTCAGATCGCTAGGCCAGCCTTAGTTCTTATTATGAAGGATGCTCATGGTAGTTATGATGTTTGTCCACAGGGAATGTTCAAAGTTGATGGTTACTTACCATCACAAGGCTGGATCAGGAAAACTCAAGGGAGTGCATAGAAAGTATAGTTCATACAAGTTTGGATATGCAGCAAAAACTGAACCAGCACTGTTTCTCCTAGATCCGTGACACAACTGCTAGATGATGGTTTGACAATTTGTCAAGTAATCTAATCGGAAAAACCACGGAATTCTCGATTGCAACCAGCACTGTTTCTCCTAAATCTTTGACACACTGCTAGTGGTGGGGTCATTTTGTATGTTCATGCTTTGTGTTTGTTATGTTGATCCCGTGTATTGGAGACTATTGAAATACTCTTGTTACTCTTTCAAACGTAAAAGGGAAATTGAATTTTTCTCAGCCATTACAGATCCCTGACATTATCTAAGAATACGAATCACTGTCGTGTCCAAAAAATGGATTTTGGTCGGAATCATTTAATTGAGACAATCAAAATATATGACCAGGTCTGTCGAACCTGTGTTGCCAGGCTTAAGTTTTCTAATATCGAACCTGAAGAACCTGCATTGAATAATCTATATCATTGATGAATGAAAAGGGTCTACTGCAATTGTTTTCAACATAGTCAAATCTGGATTCAGAAAGAAGAAGAAAAAGAATAAGATTCTGCTGATTCATTCCAATAGTTAAATTTATTACCCATAACCATGAGCAAGTTAATCACAAGGATGAACCCGATGATGACATTTTTCCAAAAATACAATTACAAACTACAATGAATATTATTAGTAAACTAAGGGGAAAGAAATAAGAAAGAGGATGTAAACAACCACCCCAACATCAGACACTTGCTGGAATAGAAATTTATATTTATGTAAGTTCTTCTAAATAATCAAATGTTCAAGCCTAAATTAAAACCAGCAAGTTATCAAGAAAAAAATGCATGCCCCAACTGATATTCACCTTCACATCTGTGCATTTACTTGGCAATATGTTATGGTATCTGCATTTTGGATGCTGCTGCCTCCTTTATGCACTTGACCAGTGAATAGCAGGCTCTGCAAATTATATCCAAAGCTGCATTAATGGGTCGCTGAAGAAATAGCAACAGAATTGCCCAATCCCATCTTATTCCCCAACTGCGAGAGTTGCTCAACGAACTCCATTCCTGTTAAAATTTCTGTCGTGCCATATATAACATGCTTGACAGGTTGCTGATGCTGGGCAAGGTTTTGCAAGCTGCCATACTCCACGTAATTTCCACCACCAAACGTGAAAACAATAGCTTCTTTAAAGGGTCCTTTCAGATGGCTGCTACTAGAGCCAGAGCTTGACTTAGGGGCACAGGGATCAAACACAAGATAAGAATCAATTTCTGGGTTTGGCTTCCCCTCCATCAATGCTTCCACAGTCCTGATCAAAGCCATTGCCTATCACTAGATAAGAGGTTCTTCACACCCGCTGTGACAGCTTTCAGCCCAATCAACAATGTTATTTCTACTAGCAGGATTTGCTGATGCCAACGAAACATTCAACGACTTGATCTTTTTCACATACTGAAATGCACTTGTATCAACCTCAGATTCTATTAGTGCTGCTTCCACTGCTTCTGCTTCAGCTGGATTAATGGTTTCGGAAGAGATAATATATGTTATAGCAAATCGCAGCTTATCCATCTTGGTACCTTTTCCCTTAAGTACAGCCAGCAACTCATTTGGGTAATACCTCCTGTCCATCATATCATTTTCCTTCTTCACATAAGCATCAAGAGATCTTTCCTTTATTTGACCCAAGACATTGTTGCGATGTTAGTGTGTTTATCAATAATCTGCTTCCGCTCTGTCAGTTCAGGCAGAGAGTTCTCTGCATTCATTAAATGCTTTGTGTTCCCAAGCAAGTCTGTCCCATCAAACTCAGTTCCTGCATTCCCACCGGTCCTTCTATTCACCTCATCAACATCTTTCTTATATGTGTTCAATTGAGTCTCGATCTCAACAGCAACTTCAGGGAATTCCAACGAGCCATTTTCCGTCCAAAATGGATCTGAACTATCCAACTCGTACGACTTCATTCCGCCTTTCTCTCCTGGCAGAGTCAACCTATTAAGCTTCAATCCAAGAATGTCATGTACAAGTGGGCGATACCTTAAATCATGTTGTATTGCAGCCAACAACTCAAAATTCCTATCGAAGATACACAAAATTGGACGCTGAAATGAGCTTGCAAAATTGCCACCTTCAGAAAATAAATTGTTCTTTGACAACAAATGATCCCTCAACTTCTGATCCAATTCTGAAGCAACCATCTCAGCTGGTCCACCACGTGGGCATCTTATAATGGGCACCACTGCAAGCGTAGCCAAAACGTAAAATAATCCACTAACAACCCTCTCTATAATATCTTCGATCTCTTTATCCCCAGCTGATGGATCATTCAGTTGCAGATAAGTAGACTTCTGGGACAGTGAAAACAAATTATCCTCCAACGTTACAAACTCCAAATACTGATCGTGTACCTTAGAAATCCTATGGATTGAATCTGACTTCAACGTCCCAGAAGCAAGATCCTCCAAAAGTGGCCTTGGTACGGATGAAGAGAAATTCAGATAAAAACTATCATAGAGAGAACGTGAAGCATCGGCTACAATTCTCTGAGAATGATTAGGCTGAACAAAGTAGACAGCGGGTACATCATTGATAGGTTTTCGATCCTTGTCTATAAGGAAGTAGAGGGTAACACCGTGTTTTCGAAGATCCTTGACATGGATCAAGGGGGACAATATATTTTGACAAAATGTCATAAATCAAGATCTTGTAAACCTCTTCATTCGCAGTTCCAGTTGGATTCACAGGTTGGTTCAGATTCAGCATTCGGATTATACATTCTGTAAAAGCAACCAAAAAAATAAAGACCACAACACCCAATACGATCAAAGCTAAAAAATGACGGATCAAATCCAACAACCCAGTAAAGGAAAACCCAGACAAAGCTAAATTTATAGATTTAGATCGAAAGAAAACAATCAAATTTAACAAAATTTTAACAGTCATCAAAATTAGAAAGAGAAATGAAACTAGGGCAAACGGATGAAGAGAGATCTAAAGAGAAACATACCTGTTTGTTTCTGGCGAAGATTGAGAGCCATAGGTGACTGGAATATAGGATTCAAATTTGTCGCTTCAGCCTCTGGGGAGAGCTCTCCTCTTTCCTTCTCTTGGTTGGAATTTGGAAAATGCTACAGTTTGGTTAATAGAACGTCGCATTATTTATTATTAGAATATAACATATTATTAAAATATATATTTTATCAAATTATTCATGTGATATATTTTATCTTAAATCAGTTGAATTTTAAATATTCAAATGAAAATATTTATATAATAATTCTATAAAATATATTATTTTATTATTTTTATTTTTTCATAGAATTTATATATTTTTTTCAAAATTTAAAAAATAAATAGGTTTAATAAAAGGATTTAATTTAATTTTATCCTCTGAACTTCATATAAAATTTTAGTTGTGGACTTTTTTACAAATCTAAAATAATTTAAGGATAAATTTACAATTTACCTTTCATAGAAAATATTTTTTATTTCAACAATCAGAATGATATGTTTGAAATAATTCTTTTGTTTTGATGACATTTTAATCTAAACTCATGAGAAATGATAAATACCTAAGAAATTTTGGGAATAACGTTCCCAGTAAAATACCCACAAAATGACATTATTGGGAATTTGATTTACTATTCCCTATTGAGAATCTTTGCAATCCAAACAGACATTACATCCTGAAAAAAACTTTACCCCTCCGATAATCATATTTTCTGCCATCCAAACATCCCCTAAAGGTTAAATTACACCAACAACTATTTAATTATATAGGTTCAATTTTAACTAGTTTTTTTAATTTTATTAATTAAATCATTAATTATTTAAATAATATTAATCAAATCATTTATTGTTAGCATATGATAGTTGTACTAATTTAATAATTAAAAAATAATATAATTATATATTTAATCCTTGTTATTTACATATTTTATTAGTTTAGTTCTAATTGAATCTTAACAGCAACCATCTACTAAAAAAAAACTGATATTTGAACTAAATGTCTTGGATAGGGATTTTATTAGATTCTTCTAATGCAAGAGAAAAATCGGAGCATAGAATATATATAACAATAGGGATTGAAAATTGTATATTTTTTTATAGATTGAAATTGTATATTTTTTTATAGACAAAAAGATACTCGAGGTCTATGAACTTTTAAAAAAAATCAATGTCGTCCTCATATTATTTTTTGGATTAATGTGGCCCTCCAACTCAAAAAAGAACTTAATGTGACCATTTGATTAATGTTTTCCGTCGTTGACCAATGGTTCCGTTAATTCCCGCTATTATGAAAATGGGTTAACTATAACCTTAGTCCCTGAAGTCTCTAGAGTTTCCAAAATTGAAAATTTTTGGGATTTAGTGACCAAGGTCGAAGAGAAGAAAATAGTTGAGTGATGAAGGTGTAATTTATCCAATTTATAACAGCAGGAATTAACATGATCGTTGGTCAAAGAAAGAAAATGTTGATCAAAAAATCAGATTAAATTCTTTTTTGAGTTAAAAGACCACATTGATTCAAAAGAATAGGACGAGGGAAACATTGATTTTTTTTAAATCTCAGGGATCTCATATGCCTTTTTGACCTTTTATATATATATATATATATATATATATATATATTGGATCAGTTGCAGTTATCAATTGCAAAACAATGGTGGATAATGATGTCAGTAAAAAATGTCGACCGACACAACAATGAAAGATGACGATAAAAGAAATAGTGACGAAAATCTTCAAAATTAATTTTTTTTAAACTAGGACTAAGTTATAACAATATATGAAAGTCAAAGACTAAATTTTTTATTATACCAGTTTTATTAACTATTTTCTGCATTATATCATGTCATGTGTTAAAAATTATTGAAATAATTTATCTTTTTATTTAACAAAAATAACAAATTTTTGAATCACCGTCATGATCATCTTAAGAAGGTCGTTTTTATACAGAGATGTATAAATAAAGAGGTATGGATAAGATAGAGAACTATGGAAGTATCATCAGACAAAACAGCAATGCAGAGGAAAGTGGGCATCATCGGAGCCGGTGTAAGTGGCCTCCTTGTCTGCAAATACGCCTTGTGCAAAGGTTTCAACCCCATTGTTTTCGAATCCCAATCCACCATCGGAGGTGTTTGGACCAAAACTCTCCGGACCACGAAGCTCCAAACCCCAAAGCCGCTTTATCAGTTCTCCGATTTCCCGTGGCCGCCGTCGGTGACAGAAGATTTTCCCGACAAACACAAGGTCTTCGATTATGTTGAGGCTTATGCAAAGCACTTCGACTTGCTAAAGCACATCAAATTCAACACCAGAGTTGCTGGGATCCAGTCTTGGAGCTCATGAGGTGGCACCGGTGAGCCCTTCAGCCCCATGGGGAAGTGGAAGCTCATTGTTGAAGACTTGAATAACCATCCAACTCGGGTATATATGTATATGTAGTGATACATGCATGCCATGGAGTACTAATTAACTTCATTTCTGCAGATGTACCAGGCGGACTTTGTAATCATCTGTGTAGGGCGGTTCAGCGGTGTGCCAAATATCCCAGAATTCCCTCCGAACAAGGGTCCCGAAGCATTTCACGGTAAGGTGATACACTCCATGGACTACGCGGCCATGGAAGATGCAAAAGCGGTGGAATTCATCAAAGGCAAAAGAGTCCTCGTTGTTGGGTTCCAGAAATCCGCACTGGACATGGCCATGGAGTGCTCTACAGCAAACGGGATGGAAAATCCATGCACAGTTTTATACAGGACAGCACACTGGAATCTCCCTGATTATCTTCCCTGGGGGTTTTCATTGGCACATATGTATCTTACTCGTTTCTTACACCCGTGAAGGGCTTCTTCTTGCTCTCTTAGCCACAGTTCTTGCACGTCTGGTAAACTTCAAATCAAATGACATGGCGTTTGTATAGTTTTTTTTTCTTTTCTTTTTCTTTTTTTTTTTCACTTTTGGTTATTTGACAGAGATGTGCGTGTTCGAAATTTGTGGAGAGTGACATAAAAAGGAAGCTTCGTTTGGCGAAGAAACGACACCGTACCAACGCACAGTTTCCACCATAAAATCAGTTCTTGCATGATCTCGACTGTCCCGGAAAATTTCTACGACTAAGTTGAAGATGGAGAAATCAAATTGAAGAAGGCATCGGGTTTTAGTTTCTGTCACTACGGCGTCCTGGTCGACGGCGAGACTGCACCTATATAGGCTGACGTCGTCGTTTTGGCAACGGGGTTCAAGGGGAGAAGAAGCTCAAACACATTTTCGTGTTTGCAATTGAGCTAATTACACTAGATATCCCCAAACTCTAGGTTAAATTGTAGATTCATCTTCACACTTCAAAGTATAACAGCCTATTCCTCAAAACATCAATCAAATCCTTCCGTTAACCAGACCATTAGTATGAGTGATAAATGGAAATTTCAATATAATTTAAAATATGTTTAGCACATATAATTCAAAATTTTAAACGCATGTATCTATTGTATGGATAGTACAGTTTTAACTTACTAAAAACATACAGTGTTACTGAATTTTAAGAGGATAAATTAATAAAAATAAATAAATGTTTTGAGCATGCTCCGTATATATCAAATCCAAATTCATAAGCAGCTGCCAAACTGATGGAAGGATTAGTTAAAAGACCTTATTGATAAGATATTAATATTTTAGAGACTCGAGTATATATATACAAATTTAGAATATGGACATGATCCGGGGACGTGTGATGTAATTCACCCTTTTTAAACTCTAATAAAGTTTGTTGTTTCGAACACACAGGGAATGCATTCAGCCGAGGATACCACAACTAGCAGCAGTGATAGGATACTCTAAAAGCGTGGCAAATTTGTACACATCGGAGATAAGATGCCGGTGGCTGGTCGAACTCCTCGATGGCACGTTCAAGCTACCGAGCATCGAAGAGATGGAGAAAGACGTGAAAGAATGTGAAGATTACCTGAAACAATACTCGGGCGTAAACTACAAAAGAAAGTGCATCGGTGCCCTTCATGTATGGTATAAAGACCAACTATGCAAAGACACGGGTTGGAGCCCCAGGAGGAGGAAGACATTGTTTGCTGAACTGTTCGTACCTTATGGTCCCTTGGATTATGTCCAGTGATGGAACAAGGAGAGCACTCGGAGCAATAATTTATTCCCGGACATAAAATCATGTGTATGTTTTGATTATGTGTCTTCATGAACCAACTTTCTTCACACATTTATTTGCAGTCAAATAATTACGTATAAATATATAATGATGTTGCTATTTAAACCTCTTAATAATATCATGAAAAAAGTAATTTATAAAAAAATTATTAATTTGAGGTCAATATAAAGTTATATTTGATCAAAGATGACTCTCGATCAGAATTTTAATATTCATAATGATCGAACCCGATAACTCAAGAAATAATCTCAACTTTTCGCAATACAGGCGGATTGTGTTGTAACGTTACTTGATCAACTTTTCTAACAATTATATCTCTTATTTTATCCCAAAAGAAAAACAATTGAGTATCTCGCGGATCCCTTTATTATAGGGATTTGTTTGGGTATTTTGATTTATCCAAATTTGATAGTTATATCTTTCGTCAGCTATTTGATTTTAGGGTAAATTACATAAATAGTCCCCCGATCATATAGAGTTGATATGTTAAGTCTCTTAACTATTAAAAGTTATAAAATGATCATCTGACTATTCATTATATTCAAAACTCGTCTTGACTGAGACATGACAAAATATAATCTTGTAATCTAAAATAAATATCATATCTTAATCAGCGTGTTAAAGTCCAACTCAGACGACCGTTAATTTTTTAACAGAAAATGATGAGTTCGAAACTTAATGAATAGTCAAGTAATCATTTAATAAGTTTTGATAGTCGAAAGACTCAACAAAGCAACTCCATGTAGTTAAAGGACCATTTTATAATTTTTGTAGTCAAGGGACTCAATAAAATAATATCATATAGTAGGGTAACATTTGTGTACTTTAACCTTGATTTAATCTAAATTTAGAGAAATTTAATTTAAGTTAAATTCGAATTAAAATTTATGCTCGATCTGATTTGATTTGACATAAATAAAAATATTTTATTTGATAAAATAAAATGATAAATGAAAAAAAATATGGAGAGAAATGAGAAAAGTATTATAATATTATTTCTTATATTTTTATCTACGGTGAAAGATTTTCATCCTAAATAATAATTCAATTTGATCTCATTCTTTATAAAACTTGACGCAGTTTAAACTCTAATTTTTTTTTAAAAAATGATCCTATTGAATTTGAATCCTTTATATTCAAATAAAACAATCACTATTATATGTGTTGAATTTGTTAATTTAATTTATTTAAAAAAATTTAAGGTTCTTCAAATAATTTTTTTATTTGAAATTGAAGCATAAATAAATAATAATAATTTTACATGTTTTAAAATAATAAGCATTAGTTTCATTATAGTTCCAGTTTTATTCAAATTTTAACCCGTATAATAATTAAATTAAACAATTTAATAACAAAAAATAGTAATTTGAAGCAATTAATTGACGAGTAATTTCAAGTTCCATCCTCTCTTTATATTGGGGAAAAAAATCTCAATTATGAATTTATGTTCATGCCTAAGTCAAGCTGCGTGTCAGCTTATGATTTGTCGATATGTTCTAATGGAGTACGCATTGAAAAACATGATTTCAAACCAGAAAATGTAGTGTATGAAAATGACCGAAATCAAACTATATTTTATCTATTTTTTTCTCTAAAACTAATTCTTATTCACCTTTTTTATCCTTATCGAATCTAATGGAATTTGCACGAACTGAGCGACCTCATTAGTAAAAGAATTTTTATTATTTCTTGAGGTCTCGGGTTCGAATATCAGAAATATCAGGGTTGTGAGTGTTCAATATCAAATGGTTGAGAGTTATCTTTAAACAGATACTACATTGTACTAACCCAATATTAATAAAAAAAAATCTAATGAAATTTATTTTTTCTGAGAAATAAGGTCGAATTGTTGTATTACTGTGTATATCTGATTATATATCATATACATATATTGGTAATTATTAGTAAATTATCCTTAATTAATAAATACTAGCTAATTGAGTTTATACACATACAGTCTTCTAATTCTCTGGGTTTTGAGATATATATTTAGGGTTCAATACCAAAACAATATCAACATGAAAACAATATTCCAATTCGAACCGATTCTCGAGACATCGTTGCTCAAACAAGTTGGATCCCGGTCCTGAACCAGGGTAGTGAAGATGCTCGAGTTGTTGTAGCCGGCGTAGGCACATGTCAATCGACTGCAACCCGACACGCTGACATTGCCAGGGGACAAAATTTGGAGGCCTTCGCATAACATGGATGGGCATCTTTCCCACCTGGATGGCCTATTAGTTCCGGATGGTTCACAGTGTAACCTGGCCAAAACCAGCATCAGATGTTAATGAAATTGGCAAACGGAAAAACACAAATTTCTAAAATGATAAGATGGGGGATAGATCCAGGTGTGCAGCCACTGACAAGGTGTGTAGAGATATAATCTTACGTCCAGTTGTTAGCAGCTTCACATGTGCATCTAACGCAACCGTGGGCGGTGAAGACGTACGTGCCATTAGCAGCAAGCAAAGGAGAGTCCAATGAGTCGGATCTTACTGACGTGTTACAAGCTGTTGAGAAATAACAAATTAATCATATTACACTGCTATCATTTTTGTTAATATACGTAAGTGTTACACGAGTCGAACATTACCCAATTTAATATCTATTCGGTCGATAATCACCCTAGTCTCATGTTTTTGGAGTAAACCAAGAAATCAAACATTTACAACTGGATACCACCAATGGAGAAGAAAAACAAATGGTGGGTCATCCCGTCCATCATAATGATTTGACAAGACTGTGTGCTGTTATTCTCGCCACCGATTATTGAAGGTTAAACCGTAAAAATTTCCAAAATAGTACGGGTAAAACGAAATTACCATACCTCTGAGAGGAACGTCAATGGGTTGCTCAGCTTTCAACTCGTTCTTGGCGGTGATGCCATTAATCCGACCCAAAGTCTGCTCATCGGCCCCAAACTCCCGAGCAATCTCCGCCAGAGTACTGTTCGGCCTCACCACGTGACTGTAATGCACCACTCTCTGCCCCTCAACGTCATCGCAGCTACAAGGCAACGGGATTCGTAGGCGCTGCCCGACTTCGATATTATTCGGGTCCGAAATATTGTTGGCGACCGCGATTTCCG
This sequence comes from Hibiscus syriacus, assembly GCF_006381635.1. Lineage (NCBI taxonomy): Eukaryota > Viridiplantae > Streptophyta > Magnoliopsida > Malvales > Malvaceae > Hibiscus > Hibiscus syriacus. The sequence continues at coordinate 1,223,030 of NW_024062205.1, forward strand.
GGTACAAAACTAGCCGCGAGAACACCTCGGCCGCTATGTGGTAGAGCCCGTCATCCGGTTGAACTGTGTATGTCGGGCCGCCGTAGGAAGTCCCGGTCCCGTTATAACAAACGCAATTGATGGGGACCCTGATGACCCGTTGCGCGGCCACGGCGGAGCTGGGCGGTGTGGAGGGAGGCAAGCCGTTGGCTCCGAGCAGGCTCCGGAAGCTCGTGACGTTGAAAAGCGTTCGAATAGCGCCGAGGTTGGTGTTGTTGACGGTGGTGTACCCGACAAGGGCACGGCATGAGTTTGGGGAGCTGCTGCACCTGAAGGTTTGAGCTACGGAGAGGTCCACGGCGGTGAGAGCTAAGAGCAGCCCAGAAATTAGAATCAACAGCTTAGACAAACCCATGATTCGAAATTTGGATATCGGGAGAAATTGGGTTGAATAAGATTTTTGTACGTTGGAATTATTACAAGAGATTGATGGGAAACCGACAAACATGTGAATGAGTCGTATTCGTTCTTCTTGAATTATAAAGCCTTTTTAATTCCATCATCGTTATCGTGCAGATTATAAGTCGTATTTATGGATTTCAGACAAGGAAGTAAGTAGCCACCATTGACTTATTATAGTGTTTTCGCCGGTCAACGCGTTCACCGTAATCCTATGTTATCAGCTATGTCGGGCCTGACCTCGTTTCTACAATTTGCAGCTTAGGGTTTACTTTTATTATACAATATATATTTCATAAATATAACTAAAAGTTTGTCAGAATACACATACATGTTAATAATGAATATCATTGGGTTTTATTTAATTTTCCATTTGATATTAACTAAAAGTTACGGTCATATTTTCAGTACCGGTAACTGAATGAAATTTGGCTGATGAAATGGCTGCACATATCATTTGCCGTAGGTTCGAACCGGATATGCTCGCATTTTCTGGATGTTATTATGGGGGAGGAGTAAGAGAAAGGGAGGAACTCGGTGCAATCCGGAAGAGATGGAAAACTTTAAACGTAAGACCAAGCAAATTGTTGACTGAAAAGAGCTTATGAAGCATTCAAACATGCTTAATTTGGTACGAACTGCAGGTGAGCAACCCTGAAAAGGTGAGAAGACATGGAAGATGCCCGCTGACTCCAGAGGAAATTGGTTTAATGCTGAGAGCACTGGGTTTTGGCAGTGATGTTCACATTTATGTGGCATCAGGTGAAGTATTTGGAGGTGAAGAGACATTGGCTCCTTTAAAAGCACTCTTCCCAAATTTCCATTCAAAAGAGACTATAGCCACCGAGGAGGAGTTGGCTCCATTTTACTGGACTACATTGTTTGTGATGAAAGCGATGTGTTCGTCACAAACAATAGCGGAAACATGGCTCGAATTTTACCCGGTAGGGATGAGTTCCATGAAAATGCACAGCTGCATATGCGAGGCTAAGGATCTCGAATCAAGTCAAGATCAAACTCCTACAGACAGGAACAATGGTGTTGAAGCGAGTGATGAAAAAGAACAACAATATCTTGAAGAGGATCCGGATTGGACGGACATCGATTATTTGGATAACAATGTTGTGTCCAAGGAATTACCTAACGTGGACAGTAGTGTGTTAACCAAACATGGACAACCTGAAGTGGAAGAGTTCTTTTCAGACTAAACCGAAGCCAGCAACAGGTTGGTTCTTCCTCAAATTTTTGTTATTATTTGGGCTTGGCGACCAAAATAGTGGAGTCCTTTGCTACTATTCTAATCTGACATTGAAGGGAAGGCAAAGACTCTGGACATAAAAAGAAGGCTTAATATAAAATTAGATGCCTAAACTATACTTAAAATTAACTTTTAATGCCTATAATTTTTTTTGTTAAAAATAAGTGTCTAAATTTTTTTCTATTACATTTTTAATTGTTTATCGTTAAAAAAAATCGTTAAGTGACACGTGTCATGTCTATATTTTTTTTTAAAAAATAAATAATATTTTATTTTTAAAATAATCTAGACATGACAAGTGCCACCTAATATTTTTTTTAACAGTAAACACCTAAGAATGTAATGGATAAAACTTTAAATATCTATTTTTAACAAAAAATTATTTAGACACTAAAATTATTAAATGAAGCCGGCCTATCTCGTCGTACGTCGTCTCAATCAATAAACATTTTTATCTCATTTTAAAGGTAAACCTTCATCTTTTTTCTACGTGTAAATAAAGAATGAGCAGTTATTTAAAATTTATTTAAAAATTAATAGATATGATTCATTGAAATCATGAATGATATAATGAGCCGCGTTGATGAAATAATTTCTCTTAATTTAGGATTTAGCATATTAATTTGTTGAAAAATAATAAGAGGAGAAATAGGAAAATGTCTTAGCCTTGTTAGGCTTCACATGGCTAAACCTAATGATGGTTAATTAAGAAAACTATCCTCTCACTTGGCCATGGGGTTAATAATAAAGCAGGGAGCAATCATTGAAATGGTGGGGGCAGGAGTGGGTCAATTCCAAACACCCTCAATGGTCTATTTATCTTTATTTGACCACTAATTTCAAACATTCTTTCAACATAAATAAAATTTTAGGATAAGTTACATATTTAGTACACGAATTATTAATTTAATCTGTTTTAGATCTTAAATTTTAATTTTTTTTAAAATCATACTTAACTTTTAGTTTTTGTTTAATTTTAGTATCCACCGTTAAAAACCTATCGCGTTAAGTACCTAAAATATCATTTTCGATCTACTTTACTACCTGGACTTTCATTTCTTTTCAAAATTTGAAGTTAAATTTTGAACGGGTGTACTAAAATGAAACATAAATTAAACTTTAGGTATGACTTTGAAAAAATTAAAAAATTAAGTATTAAAAATAGATTAAAACTGATGATTTAGATATTAAACGCGTAATTTATCCAAATTTTTATATTTTTCAGAAGATATGATCATTCTTCAAACATCCCTCTATCTGTCCTTGTTGGACTCCAATTGTACATTTGCAAATTTCCTTTGCCCTTACAAAATTCACTTATAAGACGTTGGCATCATTAAAAGACAAATTAGATTTATATTTATATAATCATTTTCACAATATAATATTTTATAATAAAAAAATTTAAAACTTTAAACCTATCATTTGTTAAGGTCTCTTTCACAATATAAAGTTTAAAATAAAAAAAAATTATCGGATAAAAGGATAAACTCAAAAAATAGTGCAGGAAAGAGGAGAGCAATAATTAGTGCAGTGCCTATCACAATCAAATTATGGAAGTTTGATTGAAATTCTTTTCCCCCTGTCTTATCCCCATTTTCTTTTTGGAATTTTGAGATAATTCAGTTTATTTCTTATTATTATTATTAGGGTAAATTATGTATTTAATATTTAAATTATTAGTTTGATTTGTTTTAGTATTTGAATTTTTAATTTTTTTAAAAGCATACTTAATGTTTAGTTTCATTTTATTATAGTACCTACCATGAAAATTTTTGCACGTTTAGCACTTAAACTATCAATTTTTTGTCTGTTTTAGTACCTAAATTTTCATTTTTCTTTAAACTTAACGTCAAATTTTGAACGAGTACTAACAAAAACTAAAGTTTTTAACAGCGGGATACTAAAATTAAACTTTATGTATGGTTTTAAAAAAATTAAAAATTTAGATACTAAAATATAAAACAGACCAAAATTGATATTGAAATACGGGAGTAATTTGTCGTAGCAGTGTTTATTATCTAACATTCGATTATTTGACTATCCGAATAGTTGTACGAATGAAATGATATTAGTGATTAAGAAATTTGTTGTTATTTTAATTTTGAGCACTGTGTATATAAAAATATAATTGGGAGTGATTGTATATATATCAACTTCTTATTCATCTCATATTTATATATATATGCTATCAAAGTAATTTACCCATTAATTCTTTTATTTTTGAAAAAATCAGAAATAAATTAACTTTAAGATTTAAAAGTTCAAATTATTTGATTAAAACCCATAATTATGGACATATATTTTTAATGTATATTTTTATCATAAATTATTTCGAATATTTTCGATCATTAATAATAAATTATTTCGAAAACTATCTAAAACATAATGTATTTTTTTATTAAGTTAAGAGGATTATAAAGTAATATTTGTTTTAATATTCTCGATCATCCTGCTACAATTATTGGTGTTTGAACTCACGACCTTTAGAAATAACTAATATTTTTTTTATTACTGAGATCGTTTAGTTCATGCAAGTCTAATGCATCTTTGTAATTAAACACAAATATATTCAAATTCAATTACTTTATGACTTTCCAAATAAGCCCCCCTTTTTTACATACCTTTGACTTTTTTATCCAAAATAGTTTTTGAGAAAATCTCCTTTGAATGTTAAAGTTGCCAAAAGTTTAGAGCAGATCCTGGCATGGTGGCAAGGATGAACGAGAGACGGCTAGGGTAGTTACCCTCTGAAAATTTAAAATTATCATATATTTTAAAAAAAATTATATATTTTTTATTAAAAATATATTTTCGACTCCCAAAATTTTAATTTCCCTTAAGTTTAAGTTTATCCCACTAACATAGAGTCATAAACCCGTCCTTGAATTGTGGGTAACAATGAGCAGCTTTGAAGGGCATTTTCCATATTGGAATGAATCAGTAAATTTACATCAATGTTCAAGTTCCTGATGAGTTACAGCAGCGTAAATCTTGTTGTTTGACCTCGAGTGGGTCAAATTTACCACTATAAAATAATTACCACAAGATTTCAATGCCCTTCTCTCTCTACTGCAAAATTGGGATACTTTTGTGTGCCGTACCATGTCATTCACATGCACAGAGGAAACAAGATTGACCCAAACTCAGCTGAAATCTCCTTTAAATACGTATATCTCTCTTCTCTCATGTGATCTCCACTTGGGCCTCTTCCTATAAGAAAGAACACCATGATCAGATTCTCTCACCTTTTTACCTGGGAAAAAAAGGGTATCTCTCTCTCTTTTATCGACGGTTTTACAACAACGAATAAATAAAAGGTGGTCAATTCTATTGGCCTTTTGAAACAAGTTGGTGGGTGGGACAATGTGCATATTCTCCCTTTTTTTTTATTCCCTCACTTTCAACCATGCATTTGTTTAGGGTTTTTAAGCACTTCCGGCAAGTTGGGTATTATTTTATGCATAAGAATAAAATAACTATTACGATGAGAATCATTAATTGATTAACGATCTATATATATTTTTACGTGATAATTTTATAGATGCTTAATTGTTGATATATTAGATGCCACATCACCAAATGTCACGTTATTAAAGTGAGAATGTGACTCATATATCATTACCTAAAATGATGATGTGGCGCGTATCTCGTCCTTTAAAGTGATCGCATGACATGTACTACATCATCAATTATAGTAAAAATATCATGTTAACAAGTCACTTGATAGTTAATTAACTAAATATTTTCATATGTCATTGCTTTTTTTTTTATCAAAATTTTAAATACATAAAATTAAAATGTTTCAAAAAATAAATATTAAGGTGGCGTTTGGTTCGCTGGAACGTTTCGGAGGGAATTGAAATCTGTGAAGGAATTGGAATCTGTCAGGAATTTGAATCCAATTTCATATTCTGTTTGGTTGGCAGGAAATTGAATTGGAATCAAATTCCATATTTTGTTTGGTTCGCATACATGTCAGATGAATTTGATTTCAGTAATGTAAAATGACAGGATTGCCCATCTTGTTTTTTTTGCTTAATTTTAGTTTGTTTTATAAATTACATGTAGCAATATATTATAAAATTTTAAAAAATATTAAATTTTAATTTTATTGATTGATTATTTATTTCAATAAATTATAAAAAGTATACTAATAAAACATCATAAGTTAAAATCATCCCAATTAGGGATGGCCATGAGTCGGGTTGGGTTTTTGGTCCACCCGACCCGACTCGAGAACAAGGGAACCTCCATCCGTGACCCGACCCGACCAAAATAAAGTTTCACCCGACCCGACCCGAATATATGAATTAAAAATCCGACCCGAAATAATAATAAAAATTATTCAATAAAAACAGTGACTTAATTGAAAATATATATATAGGGGTATTATTGTAATTATTCTTAAATATATAAGGTAAAATTATATATTTTTTCCGGGTCAGTTCGGGTATTTTTCACCCTAAACTCGACCCGACCCGACCCGAATACCACACTTAAAAAAAAACCGACCCGACCCGACCAAAGTAAAGTTTCACCCGACCCGACCCGAATATATGAATTAGAAACCCAACCCCACCCCACCCGAAATAATAAAAAAATATTTTTATTCAATATATGAATAAGTTACCAAAAGATTGATGAGGGTAGTATGGTCAAATTTCAATTCCCTCCAACAAGGGAATTGAATTCTATCATAAAATAGATGGAATTCACTTTTCCTCATCTGATGGAAAGTTAAAGTCATAAGCGATTTCAATTCCCCTTGAAAAATTTAAACCAAACATGGAAAAGTGATGGAATTAAATTTCAATTCCCCATAATTCTAAGAGATTCCTGCGAACCAAACCCTAATAATCATTTGTAAAAATGGTAGAACCTAATTTTTATGATGTACCCCAACAAGTGGGTGTTATGATGATAAACTTGGAGTACAAAATCAGAAATATTTCATATCATCAATGTTGGAATTATCCCTTGATAATGGATATCCTGCCGCTGCCAGACTTGCATAAAGTACGCATACACCCATTGTCGCAAAAGGTACATCCATCCATATAAAGTACATATATTAAGGAAAAGAGTTAAGTATACGTATGATCACTTATCTTTGTATTTTATTTATTTTTGATCATTGATTTTAAAAAAAATATAATATTTGTCACTTTTAATTTAATTAAGTTGTGACCACTCCGAGTTAACTATCATTGACAGAAGTTAAATATTTTAATATAATCATACATTTAGTCTCTGTTATTTATATATTCTGTCAAATTAGTCATACTTTTAATAAATTAAAATAAATTATATAATTTTAAATAAAAATGAAAATAAATATTTTTAAATTCAGTTAATAATAAAATATTTTTTAAATTCAATTAATAATAATCTATTTTTAATAAGTTAATATAAAAATATTTTTAAATTAATATATATAATTATATTATATATAATCCAGGTAACGGGTATCTGGTTCATATTTTTTTCTTTAAATTATATTATTTTATAAAAATTATATAGAAAAATTCTAAAATTTAAAAGTATGTAATATATATAATCCACACATAAATTTTTAAAATTAAAATTATAAAATTGGAAATAAAATTAATCAAAAATTAAAATAAAGAAACACAATTAAATTTAAAATGTTTTGAAGTTAAAATAAATATTTAAAAAATTAAAACGTTAATGTGAAATAATTTAAGAAATTAAAAATTTAGAACGTAATGGTGTCAAAATTTAAGAAATTAGGATTTTAAAATGTTATTGTGAAATAATTTGAGAATTATAAATAAAAATTTTAATAAAAAATAAAAAAATAAAAAATATATCATAAATCGGGTACCGGATCGGTGGGTACCCGGTTAACCAACATTTTGTGACCCAAGCCCTACTTAGAAATCGAAAAAAATAAAGGGTTGAGTACCCGACCTGAAAATCAGATATTTTTATTTTAAATACTCGGAATTTTTAACTGGGTTGGCAGGTTATTTTTTTTAACACCCCTATGTGACATCATTCAATTGGATGATTAAATTTATTTTAGTTTATTAAAAGTATGGCTAAATTTAAAGTATATGTAAATAACAGGGACCAAATATGTTATTGTATCAAAAATATTTAACTGATGTTAACGGCAGTTAACTCGGGGTGACTACATCTTAATTAAGTAAAAATGAAAGTGATCATATATTATGTTTTTTGAAAGTAGCAACCAAAAGTGAACAAAATATAAACATAAGTGATGATCCATATACAACAACAACAACAAAATCATATTCCCATATGCAAATGGGGTAAGGGGAGGTAGGGTAGTAGGCTGCCCCCAACGCCAGGTTGAGAGCAGCTTTCGTGGAAGACCTCCGGCAGTCAGAAAATTAAAAATAAAGATAAAATGTAATGCACGTATAAATAAATATATAAATACATAGTTGAGCAGTCTTCATGTGCAGTCTTCATTTGTGTATATTAAAGATATTGGTCAACCACTTAACTCTCTCTTCTCCTAGGGCCAACCACACATTAATAGGAATTTGATCTGGACCGATAGCTTTGTCCCTCCCCATCTTTCTAAGAGCCATTTTGATTTCCTCAAACCCAATCCTACTTGTAAGGCAGTCATTGCCCGTAGTATGATGGTCGTCTGACCCATCAACGGTACTATCTCTGCAATGAGAGGCACCGTCATTAAATAAGCCAAAGAAGTAACTACCCCAAACCCTTTTAATATCATGATCTTTCACTAAAAGAACACCATTGTTGTCCTTAATAAACCTAATGTTACCTAGATCATTCTTCCTATTCTCCCTGGATTTTGCTAGCCTGTAGATGTCGTTTTGTCCTTCCTTGGTGTTTAATCTCTTATACATTTCCTCGTATGCCTTATCCTTTGCTTTAGCCACCATTTTCTTGGCTTCCCGCTTTGTCTCCTTGTATCTTTGTTTAGCTCTCGATCTTTCTTCGTCGTCATTGCATTGTAGATATTCCTTGAAGCAAGTTTGCTTTGTCTTCACCTTAGTTTGGACTTCTTCGTTCCACCACCATGATTCTTTATGCTCCTTGACATTCCATGTCGACAACCCAAGGGTGTTTTTGCCCGCCTCTCTGATGAAATTTGCCATATTTTTCCACAACATATCTGCATTATTTGAGTTTGTAGTTCCAAAACCTGTATTAGACAAAACCTTACTCCTAAAGTCATCAGCTATCGCTCCATGTAAGTTCTTCCAAATGATCCTAGGTTTACCAAGTTTAGCTCTCCTATGAGTGCTCCGCTCGTTTCATACACGGAACACCAAAACAAACAATCTGTGTTGTGATGCACATGCCTCTTTAGGAAACACCTTACAGTCAATGCAAGACCATAGATCCCGATTTCAAACCAGGATGTAGTCGATTTGGGTACAATGTTCCCCCGCTATGGAACGTAATCAGGTTCACATCTCTCTTGTTAAAGAATGAGTTAGTGACCACCATATCGTGTGCAGTAGCAAATTCAAGCAACGTACGCCCCTCCTCGTTCCTACTACCAAAACCGAAACCCCCATGAACACCGTCATACCCGTCGGTTGCACTACCTATATGGCCATTGAAGTCTCCCCCTATGAAAACTCTTTGGTCATCCGGAATGCTCCTAAGTACATCATCTAACTGATCTCAGAAGCAACGTTTCAACCCATCCCCTAGGCCAACGTGTGGGACGTACACTGAAAGGACATTCACCACTTCCGCTTCTATAATAACCTTAATCATCATGATCCTATCCCGATATCTACAAACTTCAACTACATGTTTCAACGATTTAAGCATGACTTCTTGAGTAAAGTTTAGATTTGAGATGAATTATTATTGTATGGAGTAAGCATTTTAACAAGATTTGCATAAAGTAATTAATAATAAATGAGCATAAATAGGCAAAATCTTTCTAATTATTATATACACCTAACTTTTTAAGCTAAATTGTTGGTCATGTGTCGACGTTTAATGGAGCAATACTAATGTTACCCCTCTTTCACTAGGGTTGGGTAAAGGAATTAGATCTCATGAGTTATGGTTCGATTTAATTTTATAAGATTTAATTTTATGATGATAAGATCGTATAGATTCATATTCAGATTCAGATTTAAGGTGATTTTTTTACCAAATCCGAGATAATAATATAATTATCTTTCATATATTTAAGAGTAATTGTAATAACACACATCACTCTATATATTTTTTCACTTAAATCCTTATTTTATCTAATAAAAATAAGAATTATATATATATATATGTATCAGGTCAGCTCATGTCAAATGTGAATGCTAATTTTTATTCCAAAAAGTCAGGTTGAATTCCTGTAAACGCATATAAGATTTTTTTTATAAATAATATCTAAAATAAACATTTTATCTATTTAAAAAATATTCTTTGACACAAACTAAATTATCTCGTGATTAAGGAAATGATTGTTATCCTTGGAGGTTCTATTAGGTTCGGGCATCATAAATTATAAGATATTTAAACGTTCATTGTAAAATGATGGAGAGTCTTTGAATACAAAGTTAGTCTAACCCTGACTTAATGGAAGGAGCAAAAAAAAAAATGGTTAATTTTGGGGGCCATTGTGTGGTCCATTGTTGGTGAGTGTGGGGTTGCATGAAATGGCAATGCCACCTATAACATTGAAGCAGCAGACTGTATAGCTCTACATTGTGGAAAGCAATGTCGTTGGCTACATTTATTCTTCATAATAATTTGGATCCAGATCCCAATAACAAACAATTTCCATCCTATGCATAATCCAATATTATTTATTATTTTTGAATTAATCAATGACATTCGATTTATTAATAGACTAATACAGATAGTGTATTTCAGGTGCAGATGAAACCAAGGGCAAGAGGGAGCCTTGGCACCTCCAAAGTTTTGGAAAATTTGCTTTATACCCTTAAATTTTTTGATATTTTAATCAGCCTCCTTGAAAATTTTAGAAATTCTCATGAAGTCTTAAAATTTCCGAATATTTTTAATTAATCCCCCTCAAAATTGTTAAAATTTTTTATTAAGCCTCCCAAATTTTTTGAAAATTTCAATTAGAGCCTCACATTTAAAAAAATCTCACTAGGTCCATAAAAAAATTGATTAAACTTCCAAAAAAGTTTAAAAAGTTTGATTAGGCCCCCTCAAACTACACCACCAAGATCCGTCACTGAGAGCGACCCTCCCAACCTAGTTTGAATCACTTGCAAATGCCAGGGTTTGAACTCTTGGTCTTACTTAAGAGATCTAGTATATCATCCTACTAGACCAATTGGTAGTTGGTCAATATTATTTATTATTTTGTTACTCCAGTGTTTAAATTTTATCTATACAATTGAATGAGTGACACCTATGATATGTCGTTTAATGTGAATTATTATATAGAACAGTATTTGAACATTTTTTTAATTTAATTAAATCTTGAAATATATAAAATATAACATTGAATGTGATTGATTGTATCAATAAAATATTAATTATATAAAAATTAGGAATATATGATAAATTAAATTATATAACTAATCATATTTTTCTAATTAGGTAAATGCTTAAAATTAAAAAAAATATATTACAAAAAATTATAAAAATACTAATATTTTTTAAAAATGGGAAAATTCATAAAAATATTAATTATATAAAATCATATAATTAGGTAAATGCTTAAAATAATAAACTAGTCGCATAAGTAGTATGCTCTTTTTTTTTTCGAAATTGGAAAGATGCACAAACTAGAGGTCTCTAGTTAAAGGGATAATTTTTTATAGAGGTATCGGTTCGAACACATCATTTATAGGGATATTTAAACATTAATTGTCAAATGATTTATGCTACCTTATAATAACACCTAACTAATAAAAATATTAAAAGAATAGTACAAGAACATAGTTAAAATTTTAAATAATAATCGATTAAAAACAAATCATAATTTAAAATTTTATAATCTACATTTATATATAATTATATTTTTTTTATTAATATGGGGTGAGTATAAAGCATTATCTTTGACCATTTGACATTGAACGCTCACATTCCTGACATTCATGATGTTCAAACTCGGGACCACAAGGAATAACAATAATTATTTTACCACTGAAATCACTCGGTTCGTGCTTCATCTATTTGTTATCATAATAAAAATATTTAAATATATTTATATATATGTGATTGTTTTTTTATAGAAATTTGCTAGTTTTATTAAAAATAAAAAATATCCAGAATTATAATGAAGATTTACAAGCATAATCTTCAAGCATAACCGTAAACGTAAACTAAATTATAATTAGAACATTTTCCTATAACCATTTACACAAAAACTAACAACCTATATCACACAAGGATAAAAAAATATATTACAAAATCTAACCAATACTCGAACAAAATAAAGATACGAATAAATTTGATTGCATCCGCAAATGAACAACAAAAGGGGATGAAGCTACTAAAGGCTACCGAAAAATCGCAAATCAGAGTCAATCGATGTGAGAAAACTATCAATGAAAGCAAAATGTGTATCCAAATTAATCCGAGTGTCAAAGCCGAGAATGTCAGCATGATAACAAATAAGTGCCATCTTGATCAGACGTGATGATGTTAAATCCAACCCTGAGAAAAAAAAGATAAACAAAAACAACGAAAAAAAACTGTAAACTATCAAAAGACATAGAAAAACGTGCCACAAAAGCAGAGAAAAATGTGCTATAAAAACAGAGAAAAACGTGCTATAAAGGCAGAGAAAATGTCACAAAGATATAATTATTCTTATTAAAAACTAAAAAAAATAAAGAAAAAAGATAAAAAGCGAGCGGCAACCAACAAAAAAAACCGGTACCGTCTCCGGTTAAATGAAATTAGAAGAGAAAAAGTTAGATTGATAAATAAAATTGACATAAGTTAGCCAGAATTAAAAAAAGGGAAAAGGGTGAAGGAGGAAGAAAGTGGATAGGGTTTTTTCTTAAGATGTAGTGTATATACGTGATTGTTACATATATATATATATATATATATATATATATATATATATACACGTACAAGTATGCATGATATATATTTTATTAAGAAACCTAAACTTAGGCTAGAAATATAGTTAAAATATTTATGAAATATTGATAAAATTAAGATAAAATTATAATATATTTACGAGTAGAATAAAGACAACCTTACATGCACTTTGGTTGGTGGTCCTTTTTATTGGGTCAGTGATCTTATCTGGTCAAATTGCTCATGGAGCTTTATAGATGCCTTGACTTGGGAAATTTTTATAGTATATGGTATTTTTCCTCATAAAGATAAGTGATTTAAATAAAAAGTTAGGTAAACTTGGGAGAAATATTAAAAAATAGAGAAATGTGAAACTTAGAAAAGTATTTAAGAATTTGAGTGAAATTTACAATAATCAAGGAAAGTCGTTGTGTTGCATGAAAAGAAAATAACTATCCGATAATAGAATATTGCTTTGTTAAGTCTATTGAATATTAAAAGTCACAAAACGGTCACCCGATTATTCATTATGTTCCAGACTCGTCATGTTCCATTAAAAATTTGACGGTTGTTTAAGTTGAACATTAACATGATGACTGAGACTTGATAGTCATTTTAGATTTTTGGATAAGATTTTATCATATTACATTCGATAAGTTAAAGTTCAACTCAGAATATCATCTATTTTTTAACTGAAAATGACGAGTTTGGAAGATAATGAATAATTGGGTGACCATTTTGTAACTTTTAATAGTAGAGGGACTCAACAAAGCAACACTCTATAGTTGAAGGACCATTTTGTAACTTTCAATAGTCGAGGGACTTAATAAAGTAATACCTTATAGAGAGGGGACCATTTGTGTTCTTTGCCCTAAATGTTAATTAAAAAGAAGTGATAAACTAAGTCTTAGGGGATGTTTGTTTGCCTCTTAATGGAATTAATTAGCGCTGAATGTTGAACCGTTCAGCATTCAGCGCGTTCGTTTCACACCTCTAAATGATTAAGTGTTGATCGATTCAGCAAAACATTGCTGAATGATTCAGCACAGAAGTACATTCTGAATGATTCAGAGCCATTATCAAACAACATGTCACATTCAGAGCTAATTCATTCAGAGTCTCTAAATGGTTTGGCTCTGAATGTGACATGTTGTTTGATAACTGGCTCTGAATGATTCAGAATATACTTCTGTACTGAATCATTCAGCCCTGTTTTACTGAATCAGTCAGCACTGAATTATTCAGATGTGCGAAATAAACACGCTGAATGCTGAACGGTTCAACATTCAACGCTGAATAATTTTATTAAGAGGCAAACAAATAACCCTTAGTCAAATAGCTAAAGCATGACGTGGCTATTTATTTTTTGCCCCTTCTTTTATAGTGCCTAGTTTATAAATTTCTTATTGTCATAAAGGACAAGCAGTATCTCAAGGACCAATCAATAATTTCGGAATTGCGATTTGGTGCCTATATTTTCCTTTATCTTATATTCTATGCAAAAGTTTATACAATTTTTATTGTCATAAAGTTAGGGCTTCGGTTAACCGATGGAACTAAAATACATAAATTTTATTAATCGAATTTTTTTCATTAACCGTTAATCGAATCAAAATTTTTTCAAAAAAATTTAACCGATTCATACTAAGTTCGTTAATTGATCGATTAATCGAATTAACCGAAATTTATAAATAATATATATTATATATTAAATATTTTTAGTTAATTCAGTTAAAACTGAGTTTAAATACCCCTAAAGCCAAATAATATATATAATATATTAAATATTTATTAATTTCAATTAATTAGCCGATTGCGAACCAAATTAAAAAAACAAAATTTAAAAATAACCATTACCCGTTAATCGATCGAATCCAAAATTAACCGATCAAAATTTTGATTTAATCGATTAATTCGATTTTAACCGAACAATGAACACCCATACAACAAGCACACTATTTCAAGGGACAACTAATATTTAAAAAATATAATTTTAGTCCCTATATTCTTTTCACATTTATCTTATATTCCCCTTATTTTCCATTTTCCCCTCTTAGATCTTCCACTTTTATGTAAAAGAATAAGATTAATATGTACCGAAGGTTATTAATGTAAATATGAAGTTCAACAAGCGGTACAATGACTGAACTAGGACCTTACAATTCTAACATTACATAATAATAGGGTAAACTACACATTTAGTACCTCAACTATTATTTTTGTTCAGTTTTGGTCACCAACTACTTTTTGTTTTGAAATCATATGTAACCTTATCTTTTGGTTTCATTTTGGTTAGACGGGGCGGGTGGGTCACCTAAAAATTTAAAATCATCATATATTTTAGATTTTTTATATGTATTTTCTATTGAAAATTTATTTTCGCCACCTATAATTTTATAAATTCAAATTCGTCCCTTTAAAATTTTATAAGTTCAAATTCGTCCCTCCTAACATAAATTTCTACGCTCATCTGTCATTAAAAAATTAACTGTAATACTAACATATCATTATAAAATAATATTATATCGTAATTGAATATTTTTAACAATGACAAGTGATGGGTTCATTAAACAAAAGATTTATACATAATCATATAAAGATTTTCTTAGAATGCATCAATAATATATGAAAAAAATGATAACACCAATATACAGTTTCTATCAAACCAAACTGTTCCTTCTGGATTTTCTTGCCTTTGAACTCCATTCCAAAAGCCCCTAAGCCCCCAGAATAGAAAAAAATCAATTTTATAATAATCAAATTGTGTGTGCTACCAAACTGGAGCCACAATTAAATAATAAGAGAAAATAAAAGTAACCTAATGTGGTGTATTTGAAGAAGTTGTAAATAATATATGGGAATTTTGTTTGGTTTGATTTGATAATGATTCAACACTAATACGCTCCAGCAATATACACAGACGCACACAAAGGAACCACTGGTTCTCTCTCTATCTCTTCTTTCCTACTTTTTCATTCTGCTATATCCCGACGACGTACTCCCTGCTGGCAAAGATTCCATCTTTGTCTAATTATCTTTTTTTTTCTCATACCCTGAAATTTTCCCGAGAAACAATCACTGTTACCCTGTTATTTGTTTCCTTCATGTAAAGAAGTTACTATACTTTGCTGGGTCTTTTTAATTTGTTTTTGTTTTTTCTGGGGAGATATGGGATGTTCTAGTTCGAAGTTAGATGATCTTCCGGCGGTTGCTCTCTGTCGGGAAAGATGTAGTTTTTTAGACGAAGCGATTAAGCAACGTTTTGCTTTAGCTGAAGCTCACGTTGCTTATACGGCTTCTCTGAAGTTATTTGGGCAGTCTTTGAACAATTTCGTCGATCATGATTTTGGAGCTTCTCCGGCGGCGGCGTTGCCTCCTTATCCTTCGCCTCCTAATAAGCTTAAAAGTAAAGCGGTGGATCCGGTTGAAGTCGGGTCGATTTCACCCAAGAAAGATGTTGTTTCTCACCACCATTCCCATTCGAATTCCGGGTCTCATCTTCACTTCCATTCCGATTCAGATGAAGATGACTCCGGCGGGTCTTTGCACCATTCCGATCATTCTTCTCCTTTGCACGACGATGGAGAGTATTTGCAGCAAAATTACCCCAATTATGGTGCCTTTGAAACTGGGTCTTTCCCTGGTGGGTTTATGCATATGAATTTCATGAAGAAGCAACCAACGCCGTCTATCGTTTATGAACAAAGGCCTTGGAATCCAGAGATAGTTTATATGGGCGAATCTTCTTCTTCGTCTTCTTCCTATCCTTACGTAAGTAACAATAATAACAATCCTAGTTCTAGTTCATATCCTTATACGGGTTATCAAAATTCCGGTGGTTTTAGTAATTATTCTTCTTATTCGGGGCCTGGTTATGAGTCTTCACTGCAACCGTTGTCGACAGAGAAACCACCGCCACCTCCACCTTCACCTCCGAGAACTTCAGCTTGGGATTTCTTGAACCCTTTCGGGAGTTATGAAAACTACTATCGTCCGTACACGCCGAGTGGGGATTTGAGGGAGGTGAGGGAAGCTGAAGGGATCCCTGATCTGGAAGATGAGAATCATCAACATGAAGTAGTTAAAGAAGTGCACGGGGATCAGAGATTCGTTGATAGCGGAGGATATTCAAAATCCCCAGTTGAAGATGAAGCTAGAAACGTTGTTAGCACTGAACCAGAGGCTCACTTTATCAGGGCAGGCCTAGTGTTGGGGCTGAAAATGATAGGGTCGAATATGGGGTTCACGTGGTGGATAAGAAAGTTGTGAGTGATGAACGCGCCGCCGAGGACCGTGGTGAAGGGTCAAAAGGTCCTCAAAGGAATGTTTTTGAGGTGGTTAACGAGTTACAGGCTCAGTTCGTTCGAGCTTCTGAGTCAGGGAATGAAATCGCCAAGTTGCTTGAGGTGGGAACACTTCCTTATCAGCGTAAACATGGTAATGATTTTCATTACGTTTACAGGATTCTTGTGTTTTTGCTTTTATCGATTTTTCTCTTCTGGATTGGAAAGTTCTGATTTTTGCTATAAGTATGGGTTCTTGATTTGCAGCATGATTGAGTTTTCTAACTGTGGGTTTTGGAATTTTCATGCAACAGTTTCCAAGATGTTGCATGTAGCTACTCCTTCAATATCATTAGTATCATCTCAACCATCTACTTCTAAGACTGATGAGTCTTCATCCCCGGCTGACAATACCGATCCGGCTTTTCTAGAATTAAATGAAGAATTGGCCAGGAAACAGAAAAACCTTTCCTCTACCTTGCAAAAGTTGTATATGTGGGAAAAGAAACTCTACAATGAAGTAAAGGTATACTGTGCCTTATGCTGTATTGCCTGTTGTTGCACTTGGCATCTGTTTCTTCCCACTTCCCAGTCCTTTACACATCTGCTCTTTTGAATATCAGATTCATGATTATCTCAAAATGCTGTGCAAACTACTTGATTCACGGCTATTATTATTGGTTTTACACTTGGTTGCTTTATATTTCAGTTTAGTTTAGTTTGTTTTATATTCTGAAAGCAACTGCTCTGAGATATAGGTTTCATGGTGTTAAATTTTGAGCTTTATCATGAATTATGATTCAACTTAAGTCATTTCTGCGGCCATTTTAGGATTACTTTATGAGCACCGTGAGTCTGTGACTTGGTTATTCCCTGGATGAAGAGCAGCTTTATGCCTCCTCTTTTATTAGTTTCATAACCTTTCTGATTTTCCTGAGCTAGAAGTTTTTGATGCAATGCAGGCCGAGGAGAAGATGCGGGTGGCTTATGACAGGAAATGCCGTAAGTTGAAACGGCTAGACGAAAGGGGTGCTGAAGCAAACAAAATTGATTCAACCCGGCATATGATCAGGAGCCTATCCACAAAGATGAGAATTGCAATTCTAGTTGTTGACAAGATATCTGTGACAATTAATAAGATCAGGGATGAGGAGCTATGGCCTCTGCTCAATGAACTGATTGAAGGGTATTATTTTTGCTTGTTCAACTCTTTTACTTTTTTCTATCTCATTCTTCATTCTCCACGTACATTGCTAGTTCTTTGTTATTAACTGACATAATTGCATCTTACTTTTGGCCTTGCCATTTTGATTGTCATTTGATATCTTTAATTAGCATTTTTAATCAGAATCCTTTTGCCATCTTTATTGGTTGCATCATGACATTGTTTTGGCATTTTAGTAATTTGCATTAATATTTAGGAATCTCTTGTCATAGCTGTTGAAGCTTGTAAAAGTATACGGTGATGAGCGGTGGATGTCAATAATGGGGGTACTGGCCTGAGAGTTCTTTAAAGGGTATGAAGTGTTAAAGAAAGAATGGAAAGAAGATGCCAAATCTGCCCCCAATAAGAAATTGTACTACAGTTATTAGGACACATTCTGTTCCTTTTCCTTAAACCCCCCCCCCCTTTGTGGACGTTTGAAACATTGAGTCATTGACAGATACGAATTGGTGTGTTTGGCCTAAAATGTCTAGTTACCATGTTCTAAGATTATTATTTGTGTTTCCAATATAGTGCTTGAGATTATATCTATTGAACTCTAGATAGAGTTTGCGTAGAGACTGTGCTGTATTATGCTCTATTAAGATGCAGTATAGGTACAATAAGGTACTGAGTGAGTGTCGAAGCGACTGTTCATTTCAGTATTTCAAAATGCTCCTTCCATCGTTATATATCATATAATAGGTACGCAAAACTCTCGCACAATCTACATGTTCAAATACACTTTTATGAGACCGCGTTCACAAATTTAACTGGGAAAACTTAATGATCATATTGGGCTTGTACCAATTAATTGCTGTTAGAGGGAGTTTTATAAGTGAAGTGAAGCAGGTTCCTTGATTTTGCGGAATGTACAATTTTTCGTCACTCCACAAACCAATATTTGCTTACCATTTACTCTCTTTTTTTTTTGCCTTAATTGTTTTCTTGCAATTTCGTTTCTAGGTTAAACATAATGTGGAAACGCATGCTTGAATGCCATCGTAGTCAATGTCAGGTGATTAGAGAAGCCAAAAGTTTAGGTTCTATTGGATCCGGCAAAAAGCTTAGCGATGATCATCTTAAGGCCACTTTTCAGCTCGAACATGAACTTATTAGTTGGACTGAAAGGTTCGCTAGTTGGATAGGTGCCCAGAAGGGTTATGTCAGGGCTTTGAACAATTGGCTTCTGAAATGTCTTTACTATGAACCCGAAGTTACCGATGATGGAGTAGCTCCCTTCTCACCTAGCAGGGTAGGTGCACCCCCCATATTTGTAATATGTAATCAGTGGTCACAATCAATGGATAGAATATCTGAAAGGGAGGTGGTCGACTCCATGCGGATTTTTGCCATGAGTATGTTTCAACTTTGGGAACAAGATAAGTCGGAAATGCATAAGAGAATGATGACCAATAAGGATTTAGAGAGAGAGGCTAAGAACTTGGATAGAGAGGATCAAAAGTTGCAGAAAAAGATCCAAGCATTGGATAAAAAAATCATTATGGTCTCTGGAGATGGTAATGGACTCTCAGTAGCTGGACAAACTGTGTATCAGAGTGACACTAGCAACATTAGTTTGCAGGGTCGCTTGCAACGCATTTTCGAGGCGATGGAAAGATTCAGTTCCGAGTCCTCCAAAGCCTACGAGGAGCTTTTGCAACGTGTTAAAGAAAGATTTGCCCAAGAGCGCTAGAGAGTTTCATAGGGCTGTAAGAAAATGAATCGTGGCTACAATTGCAGTCTTGCTGTTTGAGAAACGAAGCTTAAGCTGTTAATGATTCACCATCTGCCTATCTGATTACAATAGATTCATACAAGCTTCTGATGCACAAGTGAAGAGAGGTCCGGAGGGACAAGTTGCTACGCCTTGCCAACTGAGAACTGTCGGAAGCATGCCGAGATCCCTAGATATTTATTTTACATTTGCTCACACGGATGGTGAGAAGCGAGAACTTATCGGTGGTGCCTCACTAGGAGAATTGCAACTCTCGTATTCGGAATCATGCACCTCCTCTTTCATCGAAGAAAATGGGGCATGTTTCTGCAAACCAAAGCAGCCAATGTAGCCAAAGCATCGGAGTAATATGATTCTCCATCAGTTTTGCATGATCAAGAGCTTTAAATTTAGGTGGTTTCGAGGATTCCAGAGTGATGCAAGTCACAGGAATACCTACAAAATCAAATGTTGTACTATAATGCAATTTTCTTTTCCATCTTGAATTAAATTACAATAATTTTTTTTATAGACGACAGTTTTGAGTGTTGCAAACTGCAAATTCTCCATCAATTTACCTGCAGTGACCATTGCAAATGTGTTATCATGCGTTGTAGAATATCTGGTTTTGAGTTGTCATGACCAGGTTGATCTGATGAGATATTACACTTAGATGCCATGTTTTGTTTTTGCCATAGTTGTTCCCAGCTTGACGGAGAACAGCTTCTATGAGTACAGATTCTGTGTGTTTTACATCTTGACAGCTGAAATATTCCAATAGTAAGTCCATTGACACCTTTTAGTATATATTTTGTAAATGGCATAATGACAACAAATAATGATGAAATTAACCCAATGTTCATATAAATGATCACTTTGTTATCTAATTTTTTTTTGAGTATTTAAGCCTCAATTTAAATTTTTCATAAATAAATTTTTTAAAATGAGGGATCTAATAAATTTTTATTTATTTATTTTTTAAAAATATATATTTTTAATATTAATTAATACTTCCAAAGTTCCTCCTATGATAGAAAGGTTTTATGGTAATTATATTTTACTTTTGAAAATGATGTTTTGAGTAGTTTGATTTATTTTTTAACATTTCATTATAAGGTAATTGGTTTGTGTTCTTTACTAATTTTAAAGAAAATAATTTATTAATATAATTAGCTTTTTTATTTTATTGATATTATAATTTTATTATATTTTCTCTTCATTTATAAATTTATATGCTTTCTTTGATAGTTTATTAATGTCTATAGTGAACCGAACGAACACGAACGGAGTATGTTCATTTCGTTCGTTTAACTTTAACCGAACAAATGAACGAATACGAACATAAAACGAACAAAAACTTTCTTGTTCATGTTCGTTCGTTAAGGAATGTAGTTTGTTCGTGTTCGTTCATTTAAATGATAAATGAACACAAATGAACGAACATAAACGAACGGATGTAAACAAATATAAATGAATACTATAAACGAATGTTAACGAACACAAACGAATGAACGTAAACGACCACAATAAATGATCATAAACGAACATAAATGTGAATATATATTTTTTCTTTCCTAACAATTTAGGATTGTACTTTATTTAATTATTTTGAGCTTTTTTATTTGTATTTAAAATTAATTGAATTTTAAAATATTTATGGGTATCAAATTAAAATTTATTAGGCTTTACTATTTTAAATGGATCTAGAGAGATTGAACTAAATATAAATGAACGCATATAAATGAACATAAATGGATATAAACGAACGAACATAAATAAACATATTAACGAACGTTCATGAACGTAAATGAATGAACGAGTCCTTTATTCATGTTCGTTCATTTAATTCAATGAACACAAAATTTTATTTATGTTCATTTGTTTAATAAATAAACGAACATAAATTAATTTATTGCCGAATAATTCACGAACTATTCGCTGAATGCTCAGTTAATTTATTAGGCTAAATGCCTAATAAACCTCAACATAGTCAGAAATAATTGGCAAGTCTTAAAGTTGTATATGATCGACTACTTCAGTTTATTACATAAACGAGTTAAACAATTGTCAGGAAAATCTTGGTCGGAGAGCAACAGTCCCGGCAATGACAAGCAGAAACCTTTAACATAAACAAGCTCAAAACGACCGAAAACAAGTAAGCCATGGCAACAAAGACAGATACCCAAATCCCTTCAAAGTCCTAAACCCATTCTTATATGTGTCAAAAACCAAAAACCCTTTTCTTTTCATCTCATGATTCTGTTCCCAAAAGCCAAAAAGTGAAAGCTTTCAATCAAAGCTGAAGTATGGGTTGTTGTCAATCGTCTTTTCTAACAGAAACCCACCCAGAGAAAGACCAGAGGCGGCAACAGCAACAGCAACAGAAACCGGAGCCCCGGAACCATAACCAAGCTGGTCCGGGTGCTGGAACCGACCCGGTTGTTGCTAATGGAGTCCCTTCTTTCTCCGAGTTCTCCTTGGCTGAGCTTAAAGCGGCCACCAATAATTTCAGTTCAGATAACATAGTTTCTGAAAGTGGGGAAAAAGCTCCTAATCTTGTTTATAAAGGTCGTTTGCAGAACAAGAAATGGATCGCTGTTAAGAAGCTTACTAAGACGGCTTGGCCTGATTCAAAACAGTTTGTGGTACTATTATTTACCTTTATTTTTGGTTTATTGCTTTATTTTTTCTTTTGGGTATTTGGTGGGATATTTGAAGTGGGTTTTTTTTGTGTGGATTTGTTTTAGGAGGAAGCTTGTGGAGTAGGGAAATTGAGACACAGGAGGCTGGCAAATTTGATAGGGTATTGCTGTGATGGAGATGAAAGGCTGCTTGTTGCTGAGTACATGATTAATGACACACTTGCTAAGCATTTGTTCCATTGTCAGTTTTCCATTCTCTTTTAACTTGAAGAATCCCTTTTTTTTCTTTTGTTCTTGTTCAATTTTTCTAATTTCTTGCTCATGTTTTAATTGCTTGATTTTCAATTCTTGCTAATTGTTTCCAAGGTCATGCCTTATGTAACTCAGCTCATGCCATAAACAGTTTAACTAAGAATTTTTTGTTTTAAAATTTTGCTAATTTGTTGAGTTACCTGAATACTTACTGAATCGTATTTAATAAATTACAGATTGATTTGCTTACTAAGTTTGATATACATTTTTGTTAGGTAAATGTTTTTAATTTGATAATATGTCTGGACGTTTCTGTTTATCACAGCTTAAATTTGAGTCTTTTTTCACACTATACAGGGGAAAATCAAACCATCGAGTGGGCAATGCGTTTAAGAGTAGCTACCTGCATTGCCGAAGCTTTAGATTATTGTAGTACCGAGGGCCATCCATTATACCATGATTTAAATGCTTACAGGGTTCTTTTTGATGAGGTATTGGTCTCTTGAATATAAGGTTTCTTGTGATGTATGTACTTTTTTGCTTCTTTACTCTAGCATTAAATACCACTCAGAGCTGTAATTGATGTCTTTTTGATGGATTTTGTAGGATGGCGATCCGCGCCTTTCATGTTTTGGCTTGATGAAAAATAGCAGGGATGGTAAAAGTTATAGCACTAATCTTGCATACACACCTCCCGAGTATCTAAGAAATGGTAATTCCTTTCCTATTTGATTTATTTCTGGTGGTTAGTTTTTACTGTCATAAATTACTTGTTCTTTGTTCTTCTGCTTGTTCAAATTCAAAGGGATTTATCTTGTTACTCATATCTGAAATAATTCAGTTTGGTCCTTACTAATGTTACTCCACATAATTGGTCTGCTGCACTTCATGCATGTATTCCCAGTGAAAGACTTATCTTCCTTTGTGTTTCAATCTGATGTTCTTCTGCGATGTTTGAGCAAACTTTATGAATGGTGTCAGGATTGCAACTTTAGCAGACTTCTTGTAGTTTCGACAGTTACTGTTGCACCTTCTAAAGATCTTCGTTTCTTTATAGAATTCAAACAGGGAACTAGAGGCAGGCTTTTATGAAAATGGATTCTAGTGTTAATGGTTTATTGGTTATTTCGAGATATATGATAAACTGATCTGTTAGTGCATTTCGCTGAGTTACATGATTTTTTTTTTTCAAATTGCATGATTCTCTTCATTGAATTTTCTCGAAACTATGCTTCTTGTAGGGAGAGTCACTCCAGAAAGCGTTATTTACAGCTTTGGCACTGTTATTCTCGATCTGCTTAGTGGGAAGCACATTCCTCCTAGTCATGTAAGTGGATTTAAGTGGTTTATATTTGTGGTAGAAGGGATCCATATGTATTATTGTGTACTTTTCTTGTCCTTTTTCAATTTCAAACTCTCCGCATCACGGAATCATTTATGGCCCCTTGCAATGCATGAAAATGGGAACTTGATATTCAAATTGTGAGATCATGAGGTGAACAGTTATGATGCTTTTTTCACATTTTTTCCTGATTAAACAGCTGCGTATGTCTTTACCTGTTCTACTATGAGCCAGGCATTAATCTCAAAGGTTACAAACTATGGTTTTACTGGATGCTTTGCATGTTTGCAGGCACTCGATATGATAAGGAGTAAAAACATCACGGTCCTCATGGAATCCCATTTAGAGGGAAAATTTTCTATGGAGGAAGCAACTGTGGTTGTTGGCCT
Source organism: Hibiscus syriacus (assembly GCF_006381635.1). Classification (NCBI taxonomy): domain Eukaryota; kingdom Viridiplantae; phylum Streptophyta; class Magnoliopsida; order Malvales; family Malvaceae; genus Hibiscus; species Hibiscus syriacus. Next base: position 1,247,556 of record NW_024062205.1, read on the forward strand.
TGCCTCTCAATGTTTGCAATATGAACCCAGGGAACGGCCCAATGTGAAGGATCTTGTTGCCACACTTGCTCCATTGCAAACCAAACCTGATGTAAGGAACTTTGCTGCCTTTACCTATTCAATTTCGTAACAGTTTATTCTTTCTTTATTGGTGAGCCAAAGAGTTAGAACCGGGAGGTTACATCTATTTCCATTTGTGAACACTTGAAAACCTTTTGCATATATGGTTTCTGATAAAGAAATTGTTGTGTTGTAGCAGAGTTGTCCAATATACTTAACGTTCTTCTGTATATTCTTTACTTGCTTATTATTACCTCGAACCATCCTCAAGCTAAAAAAGGATGTGAAATTAATCACATTAAACATATTACTTTGAGGGTGTGCTTTTGAAGTCCAGGGGAGCATGCTTTTCATTTTAGATCCTGATTATTGTATCTCTTGGCTTTCAGGTTCCATCTTATGTTATGCTTGGAATCTCAAAATATGAGGAAGCTCCACCAACTCCGCAGCGTTCACTTTCGCCAATGGGTGAGGCCTGTTCACGACTTGACCTTACAGCAATCCATCAGATACTGGTGACGAATCACTACAAGGATGATGAAGGGACAAATGAGGTGATGACTTGTTTAAGTGAACGTTTAAATCCATTTTCTTTACTCTCGTGCTAAGAAGTTCATATAATTGTGGATGGATTGCTTCAGTTATCTTTCCAAGAGTGGACCCAGCAGATGAGAGATATGCTCGAGGCTAGGAAGCGTGGGGACTACGCATTCCGTGATAAAGATTTTAAAACAGCCATCGACTGTTACTCCCAGGTATAACATCAAAACTATATAACTTGTCAAGAACCATATGTTGCTTAGTTGAGAGTTTGTCCATGATTGTCATCTTGCTTATTTATGGACTGGATAATTCAATAGTTCAAGGAAAATTGGATTGTATAAATGGAATCTTTTGTTTGTTGGTTTGCTCGTCATCTTTCCTTCTCTTATCTTGTACAGTGGTCATACTGTAACTTTCTCCGCCGGATATAATTTATTGAAAATTTTAAATTTTGTTTACCATGAATCATTTATGATATTATCAAGCAGCTATTCTTGACCGGAATGACCTCTAATGTAATTGTGGTTATAATTTTTAGGGACTTCAGCATCTGAGTTTTTTTTTACTCCTGATGTAGTGAGGCAAATGTTAAGACCAAGTCCGGTATTTAATCGTCTTGAGTTGGGATGAAAGCCTTATGGATACCTTTTCTTTTTGTGCAGTTCATAGATGTCGGAACCATGGTCTCCCCGACTGTTTTTGCTCGACGCAGCCTGTGCTATCTATTTTGTGATCAACCAGATGCTGCCCTTGCAGATGCAATGCAGGCTCAGATTGTGAATCCGGAGTGGGCGACTGCCTTCTATATGCAATCAGTTGCTCTTGCCAAACTAGACATGCACAAAGATGCCGCAGACATGTTGAATGAAGCTACCGGCCTTGAAGAAAAGAAGCAACGAGTCGTGAAGGGATCGTGAGAACAAAAAATAGTGTTGTTTCATTCTACATTTCTGTACCATTTTCACGTTGAGGCTGCAAAAAGTGTGTAAAAATTTGAGTTTGAAAATCGAATTTCAAATTGAAATTGTATGAAGTAGCAAAGAATGTGTAATTTCCCCTCATTCGTGATGGTGTGTACCTGCACATCATGTTTGCCATTATATGCTATGCTTAATAAGGATGCTCCACCATTTCAGCCATATGTAATACACATCTTTCTTGTTAATGAAATTTCTGAAGCTATTCTCAATCTGTTACAGAAGCAATTATCTTTGATTTATCACCTAAAATTTGAACGAACAAACTAGTGTGAAAAAATCATCGGGAAATCTTTTCGTTCTCTTCTCGGATGAACCTGAACGGTAACATATCCGAGTGCTTCTATTTGCTCTCAGAATGCTTTTAGTCTTTGGATGAACTGAGGGGCTCTTCAAGCCTTGTTTAATTGCATTGAAACCTGACATCACTACTGGTTAAATCATTCCAACAGATGCATTTTAGCCTTGACAGACAATCAAGAATGGCGGTACTTTGTAATTTTATGTTGCTTTCATTTTGACAAGGATAATATTGTCGAACAATTTTTGTCAATTTGTTTCCAGTGACCGATTCCAACTCACTTGGTCTCCCTTGTTAACATAGTTTTTTTTCCTCAGAATTTTCCGAGTCCTGTTGCAGTGGCAAGAACAAGACGGGAGCATTAAATGCCATCCCTTGATTTTATGCCATGGTAAGAAGCATTTGATTTCAAAATTTCTTTCGGTGAGGTTTCATCGTTGTTTATTTTCAGATTTCAAGTGTACATGACCGGCGTTGCAGTCCTGTATCACCTACTGGCATACATCGGTACATGCAATCAGCAAGCTCTAGCTCAAGAGCAATAAAGGAAATTGGTTGATGGACTTTTGGATGGATCTCTGGTGCTCCTGGATGTGTGCGGAACCGCTAAAGATACATTGCTGCAAATGAAGGAATGCATACAAGAACTTCAATCGATTTTGCGCCGAAGAAAAGGAGTCGAAGGGCTTCCTGATGAGATTAGGAAATACTTGACCTCTATGAAGGCAACGAGAAAGGCAATCTTCAAGGCCTTAAAGAACTTGAAGCATACGGAGAATACACTTAGCAACTATTCCTTCAGCAGAGATGGCGAGACCGGATCTGTGATTAGCTTTTTGAAACAAATAGAGGCAGTAACCATCAGCGTGCTAGAATCCTTGTTGTCCTTCATTTCAGGGCCAGGGACAGAACTGAAATCGAGCCGGCGGTCACTAGTTTCAAAGCTAATGCTCCAGAAAAGAGTATTGTGCGAGGAAGTAGAACAAAAAGCTAATGAAATTGTGAATGCTGAAGTTGCATTGCATTCCATGATTAAATATGGAAACATGAAGAATGTTGAGTAAGTGCAGAACAAGCTCCAAAACTCAGAGATGTTCATAGAAGATCTAGAAGGTCTTGAAAGCTTCTTTAGGCGTTTGATCAAAGCTAGAGTCAATGTTCTCAACATCCTCAACTGTTGAAATCTTGGCATTGCAGTTGTACATAAATGTATAATTTACATGTATACAATTTTCAAAACAAAAATTATACACACAGACTTCTTTCCACAAAGATCAATCTCTTCTCTCATCTTTCCAGAATGATTGCAATGCAACTAAGGTAAAAAAAGTTTACTTCTTTCTCACTGTAAGTAAAGCCACCGACTTTACAGTTAGTTTTACCAAATGTTACCCATCTGAAGTTACATACATGTAGATTTGTAGAACAAACATTATTACTTTTGGTATCATGGGAGATAGTTAGTCATTGATTATCTTTGCTGTAAGGATTCCTGTTGTCCCGTTGAGGATGTTGAAACAATTGTTTAAGTTGTAACAATTTGATTATTTTGGACAATCACATCACATTGTAGTTTCAAGTCTCACACGCTTCAAGCAAATAAAGAAAGCTTATTTCAGTCTGTCAATCACGATATCGTCTTCGGTTCTGTTAGGAGGAAAGGGAGCAAAGGATACGAAAGTGGATCTTGTCCGTCCCCTTGTTTTGTTATTTAAAACCATGCATCAGTGGACGTATTAATAATATAATTGCATGATAAAATATCTTTTCTAGGAACAGTCATACAACGAAACTTTCTATAATAATACCCCAACTCGTTATTATAACTGGAAATGAATAATCTATATGAATAAAAACACGTGCATTTGATTAACAATTGCTTCTTTGTTATTTAGATGAAACAATGCCAAATTCTCAACATCTCTACTTGCAACTCGGTTGAAAGTCTTTTAAACGTGCGCAAAGAAACCCATGGAGTTTATATTATATCCTGTTGCAGTGGCAAGAACAAGATAGTGGACAGAAAGTATTAAATTCCATCCATCGCTTTTATGTCCATGCTACGAAGCATTTCTTTTCAAAATTTCTGCAATAATGTGTCGATTAGTCGGTGAGGTTTCATCGTTGTTTATTTTCAGATTTCAAGTGTGCATGACCGGCATTGCAGTCCTGCCTCACCTACAGGCGTACATGCAATGTGGCCGCTTATTTCTCGTCTGCAACCCTGTATGTAACTGTAATTATATTTTTTAGTTAGCAAATTATTGAAATCAGCCCGAGCATCACTGGAATCTTGTCCCCCACCACAAATATATGTTGAAGAGCACATGAAAGGAGACAAGGGCCACAGTGCCACTCTTGCACGATAATTAAGGCTTCATTTCTCTAAAAAAATGTGACGACTCATAATGTATATATAAATAATTTGGTCACAGATTTCTTGGGGTGAGGTGGGAGACATTGAGCAAACATCGGCAGCAAAATTATTGAGATTCGGATGAGGATCACGTTAGGAGTCATGGAGGTTGCAGATGAGATTCCTTTTGTCTCCCCTATTACCAATATATATGATCAGAGCTTGAGGGTTGAAGGGGAAGGTGGATCAAATTGTACATCTAAGCCTTTAGCCTGTTGGTCTAAGACAAAAAAAGATGGCTTCTTCACCTTTGAACCAAAAATCCAATGTTCATGCTCGTTCAAACAGCTTGCCTTCTCGGCCTCATCCACTTGTTACTCAAATAGATGAGCAACCGTGTAGGCTAAAAGTCCAATGAATCCACCTCTTCATCATCTCCGTCATGACCCGAAATCTAAGTGGCCTCAGAGATCTGTATGAGTTGGTTGATGATTTGCTTCAACTTCCTGTGACACAACAATCATTAGCCCAACAATGGAATAACAAGCAGGTCAACGAGCTGTTGAATGGGTCTCTCAAACTCTTGGATGTGTGTGGTATGGCCAAGGATGTTCTATTGCAGGCCAAGGAAGATACTCAACAACTTCAATCAATTATGAGAAGAAGAAAAGGCAATGAAGCTGGTTTCACAAATGAAGCTAAGGAATACTTGGCTTCAAGGAAGAAAGCAAAGATGTAGAAAACGATGGTGAAACCACATTTAGTATGTTGAGAGATGTAGAAAGAGTAACATCCACAGTGATTGAATCTCTCTTTTCTTATATCTTTGGGTCAAAGATGGAATCAAAATCTACCAACTGGTCTTTGGTGTCTAACTTGATGAGCTCTAAATGTGTAACATGCGAGGGAAAAGCAACGGAAACCAACGAATTCGAGAAAGTGGATGCAGTTTTGTGCACTGTCATTGGTATCAAGACCAGAAAATCTGGAAAAATGAGCAGTGATGATGCACAAATTGAGTTGCAGAAATTGGAGTCAAGCATTCAAGATCTTGAAGATGGAGTGGAGTGCTTGCTGAGGCTCTTGATCAAAACTAGAGTTTCTGTTCTCAACATCCTTAGCCAATAGGCATTAGCCTAAAGAAAATCATATCAGATACCATCTGAGAAAAAGAAAAAATTACAAATTTTCTGTACATCATTGTATATGGTTCAAAATACATGTATACTTGATCTAATCAATCATAAATGAAAACAATTTAATGAACAAATCTATATCTTTCTTTACCACATACAATTGTTGTTTATTTTCTGCCTTGTATAGTAACATATTGATAGCATGAGCGGGACAACAAGCCTGGATTCCCATAGAGGAAAATTTCAGCCTGGTATGTTGTTTCTTTTTGGCCCGAACAATATCAAATAAATTTTATAATAATCTCACAGTTAGATTTCTTGGCCAATAACCAAAAACCACAGCCAGTGGTTGTTATTCAATTTTATCAACAAGGTTAAACAGAAATTAAAGCATAGCCACACGTCTAGAAGTTGAACCATACCGAAACAAATCTTGGCCAAGATATGCACGAGTGGCACAGGGCAAACTGGTTTTCAAGGAACTAAATCAACCCCACTTGTGCCTTGTAATTATGTTAAGGCCAGGACGAGAGATAGATTGGCGAGTTGTTAGATGGGTCTCTAAGGCCTAAACGCCCTGGAAACCAACAAATTCTTGCACGATCTCCAATAAGGTATTCATTTAAAACGAGAAGGTGTGAAATGGTGATATGGGGTTGCATTATTTATTTGAAACTGAACAAAAAACATTATTCACAAGTTTGATTCAAAATTTTATGTAGAATCATGCATGTTGCACTACTAAAATTTTGTTCTGCATTACTGTAAGGGGACAGGGGAATCACCAGTGATCGAACTTGCCTGGCTCTCTTTCATTTTAGGACAAATAAAGCAGAACAGAACAATTTTTAGTTGTTCATAGTATTAACTTAATTTAGTGATGAGTTGTAGTTGATGGTGATGAAGATACAGAATATAAACATTTTCAAGCCAATTCAGGTAATAGAATGAAACATTTGATATATATATATATATATATATATTCAGCAGATGGTAATGGGAAGACAAAATAGCTAGAGTAGAACTGAAACACAAAATTCAGGGCCTTCTTTCTTCTCTGAATCAAAGAAAATGGCAGCATCTCCTCTGAATGTCCAGCCTTCTTTCCATGCTCGCTCAAACAGCTTGCCTTCAAAGCAACACCTATCACTTGATGAAAATGTGAGCCGATAGAGGGCATCTCAATCGGCCTCTACATCGTCATCAATGGGAGATAAACTGAATTGTCTTCAAGATTTGTATGACTATGTTGATATGTTTCTTCAGTTGCCCCTCACTCAACAAGCTCTAGCTCAAGAGAAGCAAAGGAAAGTGGTTGATGAACTTTGGATGGATCTCTCGTGCTCCTGGATGTATGAGGAACTGCGAAAGATGCGTTGCTGCAAACAAAGGAATGCACACAAGAACTTCAATCAATTTTGCGCCGAAGAAAAGGAGTCGAAGGGCTTGCTAACGAGGTTAGGAAATACTTGACCTCTAGGAAGGCAGCTAGAAAGGCAATCTCCAAGGCCTTGAAGAACTTGAAGCATATGGAGAACAAACTTAGCACCTCTTCCTTCAGCAGAGATGGTGAGTCCGGAGCTGCGATTAGCTCCTTAAAACAAGTAGAGGCAGTAACCATCAGCGTGCTAGAATCCTTGTTGTCCTATATTTCAAGGCCACGGACCGAACTGAAATCGAGCCGGTGGTCACTCGTTTCAAAGCTAATGCACCAGAAAAGAGTACTGTGCGAGGAAGTAGAACAAAAAGCTAATGAAATTGAGAATGCTGAAGCTGCATTGCATTCCATGATTAAATCTGGAAACATGAAGAATGTTGGGGATGTGCAGAACAAGCTCCAAAACTCAGAGATGTGCATCCAAGATCTAGAAGAAGGTCTTGAAAGCTTCTTTAGGCGTTTGATCAAAGCTAGAGTTAACGTTCTCAACATCCTCAACTGTTGAAATCTTGGCATTGTAGTTGCACATAAATGTATATTTTACATGTATACAATTTTCGAACAAAAAACTCTACATACAGACTTCTTTCCAAAGAAATTCAGTATCCTCTCATCTTTCCAGAATGATTGCAGTGCAACTTTGGTAAAAAAAATCTACTTCCAACATTCTCACCGTAAGTAACACCACAGACTTTAAGTTAGTTTTACCAAATGTTACCCATCTCAAGTTACATACATGATGATTCATAGAGCAAACATTATTACTTTGGGTATCATGGGAGATGACTAGTCATTGATTATCTTTGCTGTCAGGATTCCTGTTGTCCCGTTGAAGATATCGAAACAATATTTTAAGTTCTAATTATATGATTATTCTGGAGAATCACATGGTAGTTTCAATTCTCACACGATTTAAGCAAATAAAGAAAAAGCTTATTTCAGTCTCTCAATCACAACATGATAGTGATTGGGATACGATAAAATCTGATCTCAGAATTGTTTGTGATGTATTTCGTGGATCCCAAAATCTGATCACCACCGTAATTTTTTTAACAGAAAATGATTTGGAACATATGAATAGTCGGTTGACTATTATTTAACTTTCAATAGTAGGAAGACTAAAAAAAACAATGTCTTATAATCATATGATTATTTTATAATTTTTAATAGTTAAAAAGCTTAACAAAGTAGTAATCTATAGTCAGAAGGCAATTTGTATACTGTACCCTCTTCATTTTAGGTTAATTTATGTTTAAATATGTATTTGCTCTTTATCACAGGATTGATTTAAGTGACAAATAATTTGATATTACTTAAACGGACCTCGAATTCAAGTCTTTATGTATGCAGAAAATTTCCACCGGGAGACTTACCAACCAAAACCAAATATACGACGCGGATCAATAGAGATTAGTCAAGACGAAACTTTAATTTTAAGAGTGCGACAAAAAAATTATGTATTTGATCTCGAAATTTATTCACCGCAAAAGAGGTCACCAATACACGAATACATGAAAATGCATGCCCCCAGGAAAATTGCAATGTAACCAGCTTAATGGTTTCTTTCATTTGTACTAAAAAACATTAAAAAAATTTGAGGGGCTAAAATTATGTAAAATCATAATTTGAGGGGCTAAAAATATGTAGAAAAAATATAGAGAAAGGAAGATTTACATATATCCATCTTCTAAACCATTAAAATTTCACTATATGTTGAGACAAATCGAATTTATGTGTAACGGGGAATCAAAGATCCTCTAATTTCATCCCCAATGGCCGTCATCACAAGGAGAGCAACCTTCTTTAGCGATGTCGGTGATTTTAACTCCACAATCATAAGTAACCCCAGTTTTCCAGTCAGCAGGGAGCACAGTCTTTGCCCAGATCCACTTGCCGTCGAACCCAGCCGTGACCACAAATCGGAACTGCAGTGCACCGGCCGGGACCCTGCTCGTGTCCCACACTGCACCGTGGTTCCTGCTCATGAAGTTCCAGTTTGACGACCCCACCCGAGCTATATCCATGGCTACTACCTCTGTCTGACCACCCTGGTACAGCAGTTTGATCGCCAGGTAATTTGGTTTTTGGCTTGATTCCTCTACTCTAACAGCTAAGTCCTGGTTTTTGTATTCACAAGGTATCCTGTTTCACATAACCAAACGAATCGAACTTGAGTGAACAAGTGTGTTTTTGTATTTGTTTAATTTTAAAAGTGTTAGGTTCGTATGACATTCACGAATATGTTCATTTAAAATTCACGTGTCAATCAACATTCTCTTTTTATTATTTTATTTGCAAGTCAAAAAATAATGAAATTATGCTAGCATCTTTAAGTTCTTTAAGACTCGGTTTGAATTCTAAAGTTTACCGTGGGTTCGATTTAGTTTCTATTTTTTTTATCAATATTTAAAATATAAAAAAGAAAAAGAAAAAGAGAACCAAATAAATGTGCTTAGTCGAGTTAATAAACAAGCCTTTAAACGAGTTTGTTTGTAAAAAATTAACCAACTAAACATACAATTATTCATGTTTATTCGTTTATCAAATGAACATACAAAATTTATTAATTATATTATATTTAACTTAATAAATAAACATATCTTGACAACAAAAACACAAACCATCATTGTATGAGCAATTCACAAATAAATAATCAAAGATTATGTTCATTTTACCCATAAACAAAACCAATAAGATGAAGAAACTTCCAAAAAATAGCATCATAATGAATGTTATGGTTCGTGCTTACCTTTTATATTCAACGTCGACAATCCCAAGTTTCAAGATGGCTTGGCCCATGCCTTTGTTAGCCATGGCCCTGAAAGCTCTGCTGCTAAGAACAAAGTCCGTCTGGTTACTCTGAGTGAGATCGGTTAGTGTGACCCTAGTCCCTGCACTGCTGCACAGACTCGGATTCTTGCACCTTATCTGCCGAAAACAAGCTAAAAATTCAAGCTCCAATTACAGTAACAATAACAAAATGCTGGGGAATTATATAAACCTGAAAGCAGGCACCGCAACCAGCTCCATCTTTGTAAAGGGACGAAACGCCAGCAGCGAGGTGACCACCGCTTAAGCCTAATGCCAAGGAATCGTATCCACAAGCTCCAGCTGCAACACATCAAACCCAGAAAACAAAGGTCACCCACTAAATTTCTCACATAAATACGATCTGGGTATTTGTTAGTTTCGTTTTAAAAGCAAGAGAATTGATCAGATTGAAGTGGGGAAAAAAGGGAAAGAAGAACATAAGAGCTTAACCTGAAAGAGCAGAGGCGTTGGAGAAGTAAGCGGCCTTGGAGTGGTGCAGGCAGCGATCACAAGCAGAAGCAGAAGAAGAAGAGAGGAGGAGGAACAGGAAGAAGCAGAGAAAGAGAGCCATTTGTGTGGAAATTTGGAGAAATGTAAGTGACAAGTGAAGCGTTGATAATGGGTTCATTTATAGTGTAGTAAGCAGGGAGAGTTGTGTGGACTACAGGTCAGCAGTTTCGAGGAAAGCAGGGGATTGGATTTTCTGATTAGAACTCTGTTCGCCATGTCTCAACAAGGCTTAGTGAAGGAAAGAGGAAGGTAATTTTGCTCAAACGCGGAGAGACAAGAAACAAAAAGTAAAGAAAACATATTGGGTAAATGACACTGATATTCACTCAATTATCTTTTCACTTCTATTTAGTCACTTAAATCTAAACTTTTAAATTTAATCACTCAACTTTTAAATTATTCTCATTTTAATCACTCCTAAAGTTACCCACAGTATAATTATCCTCTCCGGTCTCCATTAGATCATTCTCTCGATAAACTTTAGTGATGTAATCTTAACTAATTGTCTAATAACGATAGATGATTTAAGTTTCTCTGACATATCTCTCTAATAAACGATGAAATGTGCTTCCACATAATTTTTTATAAAATCTATCTCATCACATTTTTCTTACATTACAAGTATCTTCACCTTCATAATGAAATCTTATTCGGTAGACGAGTAAAGAAAATCATTGATATTGTAGATTGTGACGAAAAACTCCGAGTGATCAAATGTATTGGGCCAGTTATCGTTTTCAGGTTGGCGGGGAAAAACAATAATTGTTTTTACCGTTCGACAGTTCCCTCCGGTTCTCTTCCTTCTTGTCTTAACTTTTCTTTTATTTCATTTAATTAATTATTTTAATCTTATATAGCACATATATTAGTAAAATAAAAAATTCATATAATAAAAATATTAATAAAATAAGATAAAGTGACTAAGACATGAGTAATTCAAACGTTAAGTAGTTAAATTGAAATTTATAAACTTTAGTGAACCAAAATAAGAATAATAAAATAATTGAAGGATGAAAAGTGTAATTTACCCAAACGATACCCAACAGCTCTGCTTGTAATAAACGAGAACGCACGACTGTGTGTTCTAAAACAGAGCAGCTTTTCATTTGGGTGTTTCTGTTTTACGGTGGGATTGATGGATTTGTATGCGAAAGTAGGGTTTGAGGTTCATCTCTGTTCCCCATGTTTTCTGCATTTTTGATATTCTAACATGAAAATAAATAAATAATTTAAGGTTGAATCCACATAGATGATATTATTGTAATGGATAGGATGGTGTCATGCGTAAGTAACACAAGGTGTTGAGCCTACGAATTATTAGGTGAAAAAAGTATCGTTTACCATTTTCGAAGAGATAAACTCGAGATAAACTAAATTAAAAAATAGTGAAAAAGAAGAGATATATAAATTAATTTGATCAAAGTATCTAATACATAATTATAAAATCGTTAAATAAAAAACGTGTAGTCAAAAAATTTAGATCATTTCTCGATTTAACCTCAATTACTTAGTATTAATTAAATCATACCGCAAAAATACCATAACACAGTTTGTTTACCACTGTAGTGGCGGCTTAACTGGCACGAGATTGTTAAAGATGATGATGATGATTGCGTGTGAGTTAGTGGCAGAAGGATAAGAACAAATTCTAAAGAAAGCATATTCCCAAAACTTGAACAGCTGTTGTGTGGGCTATGGCCAAAAGAGAACTTTCTTTTAGGTGTACAATCATTATTTGGGTAATATATATATATATATATATTATATGATCCGATTATAAGATATTACTTCATATATTATTACATTCAATCTCTTATCTATTAAAAGTTATAAAATAATTTATTAATTATAGGGAGTTATTTTTTTGAGTTCCCCGACTATTTTTATGAAAGAACCACGACTATTAAAAGTTAAATGATAGTCACTCGACTATTCATTATGTTCCAAACTCATCATTTTTCATTAAAAAAATTAACAATCATCTTAGTTTGAAATTAATATGTTGACTGAAATATGATAGTCGTTTGATATTATGAGATTACATTCTATTATATCTTAGTCAGCAATTTAACGTACAACTCAAATTGTCGTCAAATTTTTTTAAAATAAAATGAAAAGTTTGAAACATAATAAATAGTCGAGTGACTATTTTATAATTTTAATAGTTAAGGGATTCAACAAAGCAACTCCTTATGGTTAGATGACCAATTGATAACTTTTAATAGTAAGAAGACTTAATAAAAACAATATCCTATAGTCAAAGGATCATGTATGTACTTTGCCCTTATTATTTTACGCATAATGATAAATTAATTCCTTCGTGTTTATAGTAGTAACAATTAATTTGTTTACTTAGATGTTTTTATATACAAAACACAATCACAAGATATTTATGTAATAATAAAAATATTTTTTTCCTAATATAATGTAAAATTTTATTTTAGAATACAATACACCAATAATTATTAAATTATAGTAAAATGACTTTTTCTATCTCTGTATTTTAAAAATTATAAAATGGTCATTAAATTTGATACATTATTATAGAATTAGTACAAAATATCTTTAAATAGGTTAAAATTTATTATTATTTTATAACTTCTAATGTTTTATGACAATTTAATGATTTTTAATAAATATTTGTAACTTTAAAAAGTTAAATGAAAAATATATTATTTTAATATAATTTATTGATTATTGTATGTACTTTACCCTATTGTTTTAACTCAAATGTCCCAAATTTCTTCCCTAATCTAAAAGTCGTGATTTGAAGGACCATTGTCTAGTTTAGAAAAGCTACGAGTTGGATCCACTGCTTAGCTTTAACGTCCATTTCATTTCAACAAAACGTACAACAACTTTGGCAATGGATTCCTTGGTGGACACCACCATCTACAGCTCGAGATGACAGTCATATTTACGTAGGATTTTATGTGGCAGTGGATCCAGAAATAATTTTTAAAATAGACACATATATTAAAGTCATAAAATTTTTAAATGGGATGAGTATAAATAAAATTTTAGGGTGAATATTATCCGTAAAATAAGTAATCAATTGAAGAAAATTCGGATTTTATGGTAGGCACGAAAAGTTTTAGGAAAGACACTAATAATAAAATAAATACCTAATAAAAAAAATTCGAATTTCAGAATAAGTACGTGTTCACTCTCACCAAGTTGCGACTCCACCGTTGATTTTATGTTAGTTAAAACTTACTTTTAAAAGTTTAAAATTTAAAAATAAATTATAAATAAATAATATATAAATAATTTATAAGATATATAATAATTTAAATTTTTTAAAAGAAATTCACTCCCCCTCTATTTATTGCTGCTGACAGTAAAAAATTAGCTGATCTTATTCCCATATGTAATGGGGGTTTCCGTGGAAGACCTCCATTATGAATTGCCCTCAGTAGGATTCGATCCCACGACCACAAGATTAAGAGCCTTGCGCTCTACCAACTGAGCTAGACGGGCACAAAAATGCAAAGCTGTCGAATCCATCTGCCTGAAAATTTGAATGTCCGCTTCATTTTTCTTTTAACCTTTTGGAGGTCAAAGTCGAGCACAAAAATGTTGGGATTCAAATTGCTTTTTCGGTCGCATTATATATATCGTGATTGCGGTAGTAACGAATATTATTGTACTGATTACGAGTATTGCGATCATATAATAACGATCATAAAAGACACCACAATCGTTATATGATAGGTGTTATCTCGATCGAGAATCGTTATTTAAATTCCTGTCTGGTTGCTCGCACTTGGAATGCTCGTCTTAAATGTTTTAGCAACAACAATTTTCCCATTTTGATTAACTGACAGTGGCGTTTAGCAGTTCACTTGTACCAACAGGGAAACCGAGAGTGGTGGAACAGCCAACAAACGGTTCATGGTTGTGTGTGCGCGTGCGTACGTCATCAATTAGGAAAATCATGCATAGGAGCTGCCGTTTTTCCATGAAGGACATGCAAATCAAAGGCCACTTGTTTGCAGATTCTGAGTAACATTATATGGTCTTGAATCTTGTAAATGCTTGACACTACTGTAGTGGTTATTAAAAGACATTTCTCGGTACAAAAATGTAACTGTTTATGTAAACTGTAGTTTCATACTTTTTATAACAGAACTTGTTAGCAGTCAAATTCTGGTGGTTAAATTCATTCCAAGAGAAGTTAGTTCATCTTTGTACCCTGAAGTGAATCTTTTAATTCACTTGCATTCAGGGATGGACCTAGGAGAGCAGATGGGGGCGGTCGCCCCCTTAAAAATCTAAAATTATTATATATATTAGATTTTTTTTATTAAAAATTTATTTTTGTCCCCTTAAAATTTTATAAGTTCAATTAGCTCCTCCTAACTTAAAATCATGCGTCCGTCCCTGCTTGCGTTAATCCATCACTTAATGAATATCAGTATGTGATTGTTTTAGTTACATAAACTATCCGAGATGTGCAGTGCCACCGGTTTTAAACTCTTTACCTTTTTGTTAGAAATAAGTATACCCTTTTTCTTGGAGATTCACAGCAGATTGACTGGCTACAGATAATGTGGTTTTTTGTTTTCTCTGTGCCTGTGTAAATATCAGTACAATGGCTTCGCCTTCTCACCATTAGAATTACCATTTCAGACATCTTGCTCAACCTCATCTATTTCATCGTCGGAAATCAAGCATGGTTAGCACAAAGAAGCTCATCAAATTGGCAAGGAAGTGGATGGGACTATAACATTTACCGTGCCATTCTGTCACAGTCAGTTACTTATTCTTGTTTTTTTGGTTACAGAAAGTTTAGGTCAGGGGTGGTGGTAGGATTCAAACTTGGCCTTACAAGGTCAAATTCCTGAATTCCAACCACTTGTACCAACACTCTCTTGGCGTTACTTATTCTTGTTGGTATAGCGTGGATTAGCTAGGATTTGGAGAAAGCAATGCTCAGTTCAATCACTGGCCATGGATGCTCGTCTGTGGATTATGAACATATTTACCATGTAAAACATTATGCAATTTTAAACCCCAGAAGGGGACGAAAGAAACCTGTAAATAATTCTTTGTGGAATGCTAACTTCATGAAATGCAGTAGACCTTTTTAATTTTGTCCATAAAAGAAATAATTTAAAAAAAATATTAATTAAGCATGCAATGTAAAAGACATCGGGGGATGTAGCTCAAATGGTAGAGCGCTCGCTTTGCATGCGAGAGGTACAGGGTTCGATCCCCTGCATCTCCAATTGATATCAGGCAATTAAATTTGTTTTAGTACTATACTTTTCAATGAACCTTTTTGTGGTCCTTGTACTTTTTTGTCTTTAACATAATGAACGGCTTGCATTGATCACCACTCCACAGAAAAAATAAAAATAAAATCAAAAGCTCTTGTGTATGGCTTCTATTCAATCTTTGGGTGTTTTCTTCACCTCAGTCCAATTGAATTGATCATCTCTAGAAAGTAGAACAGATAAAAATGTAAATCGGTTCTCATCAACTTTGGTTTATTTATATCAATCCAATGCAATGCATGGAATGATGTATTGATGGATGGAAGCACCATGTCTCATATCCAAGTGTGAGACACCAGTATTTCATTAAAAAAAATAAGAGTCTGAGCAAAAAGTGCAATTCCCTCTTTACATTCAATCTACACATATGCTCTATTTCTTTCCTGCTATCACATGGTTTTGCATCCCTCAGACTTCGTTAGGAACTATTTTGAACAGATCGTCCCCGTGGATAAGTGACAGCAAGGTCATGAAACTGATAGGATTTCTGAGGGACAAGAAACTGGTGGTAATTTGCTTCGCTGAACGTTTCTTATTACTATTCAAACTCATTAATCATGAGTGTCAATATTACCATTTTGCTGTTAAACCACTTGGCAGATAGATAAAGATGTGTCTGCAGGCACCTGTATGCTCCATCTTGTTGGGCTAATCATCCAGTAAAAGCAGGCAAGCCCCCTTGCAGATTGGCCCGCACATCTGCAATCACATGGCTCTGTTTCCTATGGATACCTGAAATCAAATAATATATTTCATCCCAATTCAACTGCCTCATGTGAAGCACAACAGCTGCATTTAGAAATCAGAGTTAGAAACTTATCAGAGTGGCAACAAAGTGGCAGAAGATAGCAGCTATTGCAAGTCATTCTGATAAATCATCAGCGGTTGATAAAGGCTATCTACACATCGGATCGGAGACATTTTGTGATCCCCTTGGCGTTTCTTGGAAACAGCAACTGTGACCTTACACAATATTTTCTCGAGCATCAGCAACTGTGATCTTTAGAAACTAATATGATATATCTCAGCTAATGAGAATGTCAAGAGCATGGATGTCCAATACAGACGTCTATTGCCGAGTATTGCCGAGTATGCAAGTCATTCAAACAGAGCATGCAAGTCATTGCCGAGTATTGTCGCTTTGTTTAGGAATCCAACTAAGCCTTTCTGTCATTTCTGTATATAGTCATAACAAATTGACAACAAGATTTTCAGCTCAAGTTTGAATGGAAGGCCCCAAAGATTAAGCTCAAGTTGACAACATGACATTCTTGCAGGACCTGAATGATGATGTTAATCGAGACATATGTGAGTTGCACTCGGGGTGAGTGTTAGATGCAGATATGTTTCTGGAAAGGGTATTTTGTATATTTTTTAAGTTTTTCTGTATACTTAGATGGTCATATTCATGTTTGGAAGATTCGGCAATTCTAAGGTGTTTCCTGTTAATGCATTGTTCTGGAGATTTGGAGCTTCAAAGAAGCCTAAAGAAGTTAATTGAGTTCATCATCCAAGAATTGAAGACCCAAATGTGTCATAAACAAAGATAGTGACTTGGCCTCAAATCTTTCAGCTTTGTTACTTGTGAAATCAAAACAATAAACAAGTTTGTGATCATGCAAAAATGAGTAGATCCCTGGATACAATTGATGAAAATCGTCATAAATTGATCATTAACAACTTGACCAATTATCACCATTTTAATCTTAAACTAACAATCCAAACCAATCTATATATTTTAGGTTAATACATCACGTCTGAATAAAAGGGTCTCAGTCTGCAGCCACATCCACAAGCCCATAGCTTTTGTTTTGTGCAGCAACCAAGTCTGGGCCAGCCCAGACGTTAGGACCTTATAAAGACGAGATAAGGCATATTCACGATTCAGTTGGGAACCAACTAAATATCCCACACCAGCAAGGGAAAGAGAAAACGAATAGTTTATAAACACTAAACAGATACGTTAGTGTGTCCCTTCGGGGACATCCGATAAAATTGGAACGATACAGAGAAGATTAGCATGGCCCCTGCGCAAGGATGACACGCACAAATCGAGAAATGGTCCAAATTTTTTTCTTCACTTCCCCCGATTTATTTTTCTCAATTTTCTTTTCTGCTGCTCTGTTTCCATCTCTTTCTCTGACCATCTTTGCGTTTTTCTGCTTAGTTTGATGTTCGATTTCATGGGTTTTCCTAAATCTGGGTTTGGCATTTTTTAACTATCATGAACAGTTAATATGATTTCTACACTTGTTGTTAGTGATTTTAGATAGTTTGTTGATTTAGCTCGTGGGTTTTCATTGTAGGTTCAAAATAATTATACAACTTTGATTGATGGTAACTAGTAGTGATTATAGATTACTTGTGCTTGGCTATGTTTGATGGAAGCTTTCGTTCTTGGAGTGTTCATAGTTGATTTCTTTATAAATAGGTTGTGGAATCATTGATCAAATAGTTTCCCTTGAGGCCAATTACAAATTTTACTGGCCATTGTGTTCATGACTAGAATTTGTTTACTAATCTGCTAAAAATTTTGCATCCATCAGTGATAACCTTCTGGTTTGTTCGCCAGAATTGAAGGGCCAAATGCTGCAGGATGAATTTGGAATTTGGTACCATTGAGGAATGCATTTGAATTGAAAGGTCAAAGTTCACCTGCAGTTGAGATGCTGAAAGAGGTTAGAATGACCCCCAATTTCATGAACTTGTTTTGCTAATTCAGACTATAATGACTGTCAGCTTCTCACTTTGAATGCATAAAGGTTGCCCCTTCCAAGAAATTCTCAATGTGACCTGAACTAATTCAGCAGGCCAACTTTCTTCCCTCATCAGTACTAGCAATGATTCACAAATCTAACTCCCCTTTCCTTTACTTTTTTCTAAGGTTTTTTTTCTTCTTTTATACGTGACAGTTTAATGACTTTGCACCAGCAGCTGCAGATGAACTAGTAATGGCACATGCTCATTTATTTTCCAAGTCTTAATCTAATTTTCTCAAGGCTCCAAAGTTCAATGCCGTTTCATTGTTTGGTATCTTTTAGTCTATCAACCATGCATGGTAAGTAACAGTATTTCTCTCCTACCATCACATAGTTTTGCATTCATTGAGAAGTAGATGGAAGCAGGGATGGACGCAGAATTTTATGTCCATAGAAAAATCTAAAATATAAGGTAATTTTAGATTTTTAGTGGGAGCGACTGCCCCCGCCTAGATCCATCCCTGGATGGAAGAGATAAGTTACAGGAAGTACATGAAACTGATAGGATATTAACAGTGACAAGGTACAAGTGGCAATTTGCTTGAGTTAAGGCCTTCTATTTACTCTCTAGAAGTAATCAATATTATTGCAACACTGGACCATGTTGTTAAAGCACTTGTATGCTCCACCTTGTTTGGTTAATCATCCTATGAAAGTAGGCAATGAAAGTGCTTTTTACTGAGGTTTGTCAGGTTTATGACAGCATAGATTAGAAATTACTAAACCAAGACTAGATTGTTAGCCGGTTAAGGACCGACTGATCGAATTTGTTTTTTACACCTCAGAGACCAAGATGGTCACAATCAAAGGTAAACTGCAAGAAATCTTCACTCTTGCGGTCATCTTGTATGTTCCATATACAATAAATAATCCCCTTCATCTTGTGAATCAAGGCTTATTTCATATAAGAAAACTAGAGCACTTGGCAACTCAAAAAAGGACAGCCCCCTCTTTACATTCAAACTCCACGCGCCAATAGAAAAAACAAATAGGACGATCTTCACATGATGTATTTCTCTCTTACCATCACATGTTTGTGCATCCCCCAATCTTCAGTCAAGACTAAATGGAAGAGATTGTCTCCATGGATAAGTGACAGGAAGGACATGAGATTTATTGGATTTGAACAGAGACAAGATGTAGGTTGCAATTTGCTTGCTTGAGTGAAGATTTCTTATTTAAAGTAATTAATCTTATGTAAAGAGGATCCTAAATGAAATCTGTTATCAAATCATGAGTCAATATTATGGCAACACTGGATCATATTGTTCTTAACCCACTTGGCTGATGGGTAAAGATGTGTCTGCATGCACTTGTATGTTCCACCTTGATGGGTTAATCATTCACTAAAAACAGGCAGACCTTGCAGATTAGCCCTCATAGGTGCCATCACATGGCTTTGTTTCCTATGAATACCTGAATTTTACTAATTCATTAAAGGAGTTGTCTCTAGCCTTGTGATTATATAAGTTCATCCCGGTTGCATTGTCTCACATCAAGCATGACAACTGCATTTATCAACCAGAGTTCTAAAACCTAAAAATTCCATTTTTTTCTTCCTTTCATCTCAGAGTCCTTCGCAGTAAACCCAGCAAAGCAAGATGATCAGTGCTAAGAAGCTATTCGAGTTAGCAAAAAGATGGCAAAAAATGGCGTCTATTAGGAGAAAAAGAATCACATCACCGAGAAACTCGAGGGATTCTGAAACAAACAGTTGCAGCACATCATCGGTGGTCGACAAAGGTCACTTTGTTGTATACACTGTGTATCAGAAGCGCTTTGTGCTTCCTTTGGAATATCTTAAGAACAACATTGTGATGGAGCTATTCAACTTGGCAGGAGAAGAGTTTGGACTACCAGGCAATGGGATTCTCCTCATGCCTTGTGATGCAAACTTTATGGAATATGTAATTGCTCTGATAAAAAAGAAACCAAGTAAAGAAGTGGAGAAAGCATTGATCCTGTCTGTAAGCGCCAGTCGTGACAGCTCATCATATCTTTATCAGCAAGAAATGAACTCACAGTTGCCAATATGGAGCTTCTGAAGCAGTTTTCCCCCCCTTCTATTGTATTGTAATTGATCCACACCTTTGTAGATTAAAGTATATAATGCAAAAACATCAAAATTTCTCTCTCATACTTCTTATATGCAATATTACATAAACAAGTTCATATTAAAATTTGTCTGTTATGCTTAGTTCTTATGCTTATTTCTTACTTATATACAATATTACATAAACAAGTTCATATTAGAAAGAGTGACTTATCATGTCAACTAATGCTATTACTTAACAGTTTTACCAAGAAAATGTACATAAGATTTAGAATTGGAATCCTCTGTTATTTGTTATGAACTTAAATATTTATATTTCATGTCTTAATATATGTTTTCTTTTCTCTCATTAGCAGATAAATAAATTCCCTTTTTACACGTCATAGAAGCAGCATTCTGAAACTTCCTCACCCATTTCGGTGAGATTAGAAGACAACAAATTAAAGGGAAAAGAAGCAAATTTTGATTTGAAGTAAGTATAACCTCTGGAGCCTATCATCTGAGCATTGAGTTGAAGTAAAATTCTACCAAATTCGACCCAGCAATTCGAAAACTTCAGTACATAAAGTATGATGGCGACCATGGTCTCACTGTTAGCCATCTATGGGAGCCATTTACAGACAGATCGATGTGAAATAGATTACTTTATGGGATATCTAAAAGCATAACAGCCTGGAGACGTTTCAATCTTATTAGTTTGTTGGGGGCAAAGATAAAGCCATCAGTCAGGATTCTTAGTAAACTAGAACCACAATATTTTCTTGTTAGGTAATATATCTAGATCATATGGGTACTACGATGCTGGGTCCTGCACATGCCACGGTTCTGGAAAAAAGGATTGGACCACTTCCATTACTCACCAGACATGCCCAACTGGCTGCCTTCTAAATGATCTCTCACATTTTCGACCTACATGGTTTTGCTTATTTGCTTCCCTTGAATCCCGACATTGAAATGGTTCATTCAAAGGACTGCTTTTGAACACGTGAGTGTATATATATATATATATATATATATATATATATATCATCAATTTTCCATTTTCATCAGTACAGCTAAACAGAAGCTTTCCGTTCCCTTCGATGTTTACTTTCTCTTCTCTTGTTCTACAATAGCCTTCCTTATTTTGAAAAGAGAAACAAGATGATAAGTGTTAAGAAGCTTATCAAATTGGCAAGGAAATGGCAAAAACTGGCAGCAATCAAGAGAAAAAGAATCACACTCTCGAGAACCAGTGGGAAAGTTGACACAAACAGTTGTAGCACATCATCAAAGGTCGAGAAGTGTCACTTTGTGGTGTATAGCTCTGATGAGAAGCGCTTTGTGCTTCCATTCGAATATCTGAACAACGAAATTGTGATGGAGTTGTTCCAGCTGGCAGAAGAGGAGTTCGAGCTTCAAGGCAGTGAACATCTCACCTTGCCTTGTGATTCAGCCTTGATGGAATATGTCATTGGGTTGATCAAAAAGAAAGCAAGTAAAGAAGTAGAGAAAGCGTTGATTATGTCTGTAGTCAGTGTCCGTTGCTCATCATTATCGTATCCCTTTCAGCAAACAAGACAACAGTTGCTAACATTGAGTGCCTAAAATCAAATGGCACTGTACATTAAGACATGTAATGAGAAAATTCCGGATTTTTGTTTCATACTCAGTTATCTGCAATGGAAATCATCCATATTTTTATCTTAACTATAACTTCTCAAAGAATTTGTTTCTTGTTTTAAATCTCCTGTTTGCATTGATCACTCCAAGTAAATTGATCATTTCTATGAAGCAGAATAGATGATTGTAAATTGGTTTTCACTGACATCGGTAAACAACGGAGATGCTTTTAACATCTGCTGTGTCTTTAGCTACTAGACAAATTAAGAGGAATTCCCTCTAGGCCTGTTGGTTCCCTAACAAATTTAGGTTGGTTTTCTCGACAAAGTGCACGCCGATGGTGAAATGGGAGGATCTCAACGGTCATCCAAATGAAGCAAGTATAAGGTACAACTACTGTTCATGATCTTGTGCTTTTCTTCAAGGATGTTCAAGCCAAGCCAACAACTTGTTTCTGGGTATTGAAACAGAAAAATTACACTAGGATTCTTGTAAAAAAGGAGTTCTAAAGGCATATGGCGACAAAATTCTAATGGAATTCCAACGCATAGGTTTTAACCAACATATAAAAACATAATTTGGCTGTAGCATTGAAGGTGCAACTCATCTGACTCCTTAGTTTATATCAATGCAATGCAAAGCATGGAATTTTCTAGACAGTAGACTCCGTGAAAAATAGTAATAACTAACTGTACTTTCCATAGAAATTCTCAGCAATGCGAAAACTCCAAGGACTTTTTCGATCCTCAATCTTGCATGTATATATGGTGAAGTGACAAATTGATTGCAAGGACATACTTACATTTGTAAGATAGAGATTACGGCCAGAATGATCAGCAGCAGCAAGAAACTTGACAGAATGGCAAAGAAATGGCATGAAATGATCGTCAAGGGGAGAAAGAGATTTTCTTCACTGGGGACGTCTAATGCAAAAGTTAGAGCTGGTGGCATTGATGAACCATCGGTGGCTGAAAAAGGTCATTTTGTCATCTACACGACAGATCTGAAGCGCCATGTTGTGCCCCTGTCGTATCTCAGAAATAATGTATTTGTTGAACTCTTAAAGGTGTCTGAGGAAGAGTTTGGCCTATCAATTCATGGTCCTATAATGTTGCCCTGCGATTCAGCCTTGTTCAAGTACGTAGTCTCTATTGTTCAACAAGGGATGGAAATACACCTGGAGAAAGCTCTGCTTAGTTCCATTTTTCCTACTCGGTACTCCGTTTGCACCTCTTTCCGTCAGGGACAGACACACCACCAGTAGCTTGTTTGTGGATAATGACATCTTATTTTCGTTGCGCTCAACCCACAGGAGCGTACATCAGTATCCTATTCTCGTCGTTACACATACATAGCTAATGATCATGGTTCATCATCTTATATGTTCCGTGCACCAGAAACAATCACCTTCATAATTAGTATCAGGGATTATTTCATATATGACAACTAGACCACTTGGCATGACAAAAAAGGACAGTGCCCTCTTTACATTCAAACTCCATGTGCCACTGGCAGAAACTAATAGGACGATCAACACATGAAGTATTTCTCTCCTACCATCACATGGTTTTGCATCCACCGGATCTTCAATGAGAACTACATGGAAGAGATTGCCCCCATGGACAAGTGACAGGAAGGTCTTGAAACAGATCAGACTTGAGAGGGACAAAAGACAGGTGGCAATTTGCTTGAGTGATGGTTTCTGTTATTACTATTTAAAGCAATAAATCTTATCTAAAGAGGATCAAGTGTTGAAATATGTGATAACCAATCAATTATGAATCATCCAACATTGGACCATTTTCTGTTAAGCCACTTGGAAGATAGATAAATATGTGTCTGTATTCTATGCTCCACCTTGTTGGGCTAATCATCCAACAAAATCAGGCAAGCCCCCTTGCAGATTAGACCTAATATCTGCCATCACATGGCTTTGTTTGCAATGAATACCTGAAATTTAATAATTCATTAAAGGGATTGTCTCTAGGCCTTGTGATTATATATTCATCCCAATTCCATTGCCTCATACCAAGCACAACCACTGCATTTAGCAATCAGAGTTCTAAGACCTAAAACTTCCCTCTTTTTTTACCTTCATCATAGTATTCCCTACTAAACAAAGTAAAGCGAGATGATCAGTGCCAAGAAGCTTATCAAGTTAGCAAGAAAATGGATTCAATTAGGAGAAAAAGAATCACATTACCAAAAACCACAATGGAGGCTGAAACAAACAATTGCAGCACATCATCGATGGTCGATAAGGGTCACTTTGTTGTATACAGCGTGGATCAGAAGCGCTTTGTGCTTCCTTTGGAATATTTAAAGAACAAAATAGTGATGGAGCTGTTCAACTTGGCAGAAGAAGAGTTTGGGCTACCAAGCGATGGGCATCTCATCTTGCCATGTGATGCAAACTTTATGGAATATGTAATTGATCTCATCAAAAGGAAACCGAGTAAAGAAGTGGAGAAAGCATTGATCATGTCAGTAAGCAGCGGTCGTTGCTCATCGTCATATCTATATCAGCAAGAAATGAGCCAAGACTTGCCAACACGGAGCTTCTGAAGCAATTTTTCTCATCTTGTAATCGATCCACACCTTTGTAGATTGAATTATATAATTCAAAAGATAAAATTTTTTGTTATTTGTGCTTAGTCATCTTGAAACTGGCAGGGAACTTCTTATCTGCAATATTAAATCAACAAGTTCAATCCGAAAAGACTAACTTATCTTGTCAACTAATACTATTACTAAACAGTTTTACCAAGAAAATATATATAAGATTCAGAATTGGAATCCTCTGTTAATATACAGGAACTGAACTCAAATATGTATCTCTCACGTTTTAATATATGTTTTTCTCTCATCATGTAATTGATCAACACCTTCGTAGATTGAAGTATATGATGCAAAAACATCAAGTTTTTCTTGTTCGGTAATACGTACGGTACATAACATGTGGGTGCTACGATGTCTGGTCTTGCACATGCCCCATTTCTTCTGGGACACGCCCAACTGGCCAGCTATGATTTTTCTTAATTGCTTCCCTTGAATCCCGACATTGAGATTCTTCATTCAAAGGACTGCTTCTTAAGGTCTGAGTGTAGGGATGGCCAATCAACCCGACCCGACCGGGTCGGATTTTTTTATAAAAAAATCGAGTTCGAGTCGGATCGGGTTTTTTTAAGTATAATATTTGGGTCGGGTTTGGGTTTAGGGTGAAAAATACCCGACCCGAAAAATATATAATTTTACCTTATATATTTAGGAATAATTATAATAATACCCTTCTATATATAATTTTTTTCAATTAAATCACTATTTTTATTGAATAAAAATAATTTTTTTTATTATTTCGGATCGAGTCAGGTTTCTAAGTCATATATTCAGATCTGATCCGGTCGGGTCGGGTGAGACCTTGTTTTGGTCGGATCAAGTCTCGAGTAGAGGTTCCCTTGTTCTCGAATCAGGTCGGGTGGACCAAAAACCCGACCCGACCCGACCCATTGCCATCCCTATCTGAGTGTATATGTATTCATTGATTTCATCATCTTAGTACTAACGGGTTGAGGTGGAAGCTAAAATATTAGTTTTTCATTCTATTTCATCATTTTTTTTATATTAAAGTTAGGATTTTTTTCACCTATTTTTAGTCGCCGTCAAAAATCGACATTCATTGATTTCTTTTGCGATCACACTGACAGTCTGACACTGAAGAACTCATCTCATAGTCTTCTACCATTCTGTAGATTTATATTTCTACAAAACTTTTTTAAAACCCGAGAAATTAAACACAAAAATCTATTGCTTTTAGGGTTTGAGGGCTTTCTTGGATTTGAGAGAGTTGGGGTGTTTCTTTTAAATATTTAGACCGTGAAAAATATTATTTTGAGAAGTTTAACAAATTACCTCAAAATTAGTCTCATTGGACATCCATTAGAGAAAACCAAAATATTAGCATATCAATCCTTCTGATAATTTTTCATTAATTTTGAGTGAATTTTATGAAGAAAAAACAATCTAAATAATAGAAAGAATAGTGAAATGTGAATATATTAACATTGATATTTTAGTAAATAACAACTAGTGACAGACAACGATTTATCATTGATGACGGTCCAAAAATTCAAAACTTAAAATTGAAGTATTCTAAAATATAAACGTAAAATTGATACACAAACAAAATTTAATAGAAAAAAACGACCATATCAACTCGGTTTACCACTTAAGGGTCAAGTAATAAAATAGCATATATAACTAAAGTTTGATGGTATATTATATTAATTTAAAGTTTAATGATAAATCTTATATAAAACTAAGATCGGCCGGTATGAAATAGTTTACCCCTACTATTAATCTTCAACAACTTATAACACTAAAGGTTTTCCAAATATATTAAAAAACAAAGAAAATTATTAAAAAGTTGGATTATGAAAATGTAACACCCCTATCCGTACTCGACCCGATACGAATTTGAGGTGTCACATTGACTTTTCAATGCTGTGACTCTTTGAAAATCCGACTAAAATTTTACTTTTATTTGACAATGAAAACAAATTTTAATAAAACATATTTACAAGACATATCAGAGCATTTGCTATTTGAACATTTGTAGTACATGCCAACCAAATTTCAAAGAACATATTCACATACTATTCAATCCAGTCTGATATGATATTCTTCAAAGGTATGATGTCCTGCCCTAGCTTACTCTGATGCATTCTCTGAAGCTACGTGTAAAAACACTCAGACACTAACTCTTTGACTTAGTGAGACATAAATGAGTATAATAAAACATTAAAACATTTATGTAAATATTTTAGAAGAAACATTAAATACAAAAATAAAATTCATTTCATAACATATAACATTTATTATTAAACATTGTTTAATTAGCCCAATGTATATCACTAAGAACTCAAAGTATGTTAGTACTTTGAGGTTGTGCACTATAATTGCAGTCGAAACTACCGCGTAGAATTTGCACCGAAGTGCCACATAGGTTTGTCCCGAAGGACCGCGTAGAACCCTCGACTTTTGGCATGCCAATTATACCTCTAATTCTCATAGCACATACTTTGGGCTTTAACCATTTAATTATTTCACATAGTATTAATCAAATTGTCATTTGTTCATATAAAACATATACTCATAGTATTTCACATAGCATTACTCAAATTATCATTTATTCACATAAAACAATTACTCATTGCATTTCACATAGTATATATACTCATAGCAATGAAATCAAAACAGTGCTTTTAAAATAAGATTTAGCTAAAATCATAACATAATACAAATCATTTTGTTTAAAAACATTTGAGGTTGGCTCATCGCAAGCCGTCCTCCAATCGTGTATAAAACAAGTAGCACTCACATTTGCCTCACTTGAGCTCTAAGCAACTCCTTTTCACTTTCACTTTATCTTTATACGTCAATTCATTTAGCACTTGCTTTCGATCGAATCTACATGATAACATGACCACGATGAATATCGGAGCTCACTTAATTGTTAACCAATCAGCATTTACATAACTAAATAAAACACCTAATTCTCAATTTCAGATTGAATAGTATCGGTACTCTACACCCAATATCGATACTTCCCTTCTATTGTATCGATACCTACCTTAGTATTGATACCCAAATTGCATTCTGGAATTTCATATCCACTTACAATATCGATACCATACTATTGGTATCGATACCCCTAGTATCGATACAACTCCTTCAGTGCCGATGTTGTTCATCCAATTCATATGGTATCAATACTGTTCTTCCAGTACAGATACCCTTGCCCAGATTTCACGTATTCTACTTCGAATTTAACCCAAAATCCACCTAAATCTTATACTTCTAACTCCATTCATGCCCTTAAACTCATTTACACTTATTCCAACAAACTTAAATCAATTAAAATCCCTTTAACATCTAAAATTCTCCCTTGAACGCTTAAAACTAAAAATCATACCCCATCTTCAACATTGTTCCCAATCCTTTCTAACACTTCAAACATCTTATTCAAATCTTTGACAAGTCAAATATACCTTTAAAACCCAATTACTAACCAAATTTCATCAACTCCCATAAAAACTCATTTTACCAAATTATCATTAACTCATCAATCTCATAGTTTTTAGTCATCTATAAACTTTCTTAAGCTTCTATACCACTCAAAGACTCAAAACCAATTCAAAATTGAAAGAAACAACCAACTTCAAGAATACTTACCTTAGTCATGGAGTTCATGGTGGAAAAAGGAAGAAAAGGAGATGAAAAAAAGTTCTAGGTCTTTCTTTTCTCTTTCCTCTATTTCCCCCGTGTTAAATATCCTTAAAAATGAATTTTCCCGCTAAAAGATCATTATGTCCTTTCATTCTTCAATCTTTGATAAAGTGTCCAAGACAAAAGTTTCCAAATTAGTCCTTTAACTTTTCAATTTATAAAAATTAAACCGCAAAATTTTAAACCATACACTTTAGTCATTAACCCTGTATTTGGAATATTACATAAAATAATTGTATCATCTTTCAAAAAATAATCATTATTTATTAATTTAAAGATTTATATTTAATTGGTAGTGTACAAATTCATACACAATTAATAAATTATATAAAGTTAAAGATTTATATTTAATTGGTAGTGTACAAATTCATACACAATTAATAAACTATATAAAGGGTATAATACACTGGCGGATGCATGTACATCTCAAGGTGGGCACATGTCCACCCTGGAACTCAAATTTCTTTATATTAGTTGTTCATTTTATTGAAGGTGTTCATCCTAAAATTATATTGTGCCCATCTGGAATTTGGATTTCTTTATATTAGTTGTTCATTTTACTGAAGGTGTCCACCCTAAAATTTTATTTGTGTGTGACCCATATGGAATTTTTTTATTATTAATACATATGTACCCACATTGAAAATATTTCTAGATTCGACACCGGTATAATATATGGGTTTTTTTACAGCCGAAAGAACACATGAATTCTCGCTAAGAAAAAGAAATAGTTCAATACAAGTTCTAAATCAAATGTAAACTTGATTTAGCATTTTTCAGCTAATACATTTACTTATCTTCATCTCCAGATGATTTGTATTCTCTGACATTGTGATGGTTTTTATCTGCTCGGCATCCATGGGAAAGCTTGTTGATGATGAGCCGATGGAACCGTGGGTAACATTTGATGATCGAAATGGTGACTGTTTGTGAGGCTAAGAACCATTCCTTTCGAAGGGTCGTTTAGGGCACCCGATGACGAGTTCATGAAGTGAGGGTTCGGGACACCATGGCTCGAATCGACTAACACGAAGGTCAAAGGCGAAGCCATGGCGGTTGCACCGACGGGGAGCGGATGGTTGTGAGTTCCTTCGCATGTTGTAATGAGAATCGACATGTCATCCAGGCATCGTTGCACCTAAACCGTAAAAGAGAATCAAAATCTTAACCAAAAATTCGATTTGATACGAAAAATATAAAACTGTACGTACTTGTTTCCTGACCGGGCAGCCTGGAGGGTTTCCTTAAGCAATTTTCTGGCCGTATTTCCTCCATTGACACCCATCGTTCATCTGCAAATATGATAGATCTTTCAATTAGGAATGTAAATGATCAGAGCCTTCAATGAAATATTTATGTGCACAAACAAACTCATTTATCGAGTCGTTTATATGCTCATTACCCGATTCTTCTTTCCTTTACATTTTAAAGATCGATGATGGTAAAGACTAAATTAAATACGTATAAGGTGGTTTTAGAGTTCAAATTCTTGACGCATAAGAAACTTGTAGACTAATAGTGTAATTTTACTTTTTCTTTGGTTTATAAATAAAAATATAAAAAGAGAACGCTAAATAAATATGTTCGTAAACTAATATATCCATTAACGTTAGGCGGATATATTCACGAATACCGCTATTCGAACATGAATCAAATAGGGAAACACTCCTATTCTCAATTATATCATGCAAGCTAGAAGTTGAAAAGTGTTATGTACTTACTGTAGCTGTTTGACATCTTGCTCTAACGGAAACCCTAGCTTTCCTGTTGTATATGGAAACACCATGGCCCGTAACTGCAGATGAATGACATTGTTGAACCTTGTTGTTCTTCACCGATTCAACATCTGGGTTTTCTCCACTTTCTTTTTTCCGATCTTCTTCTCCGATTTCTCGTTTAAATGAACTGGTTTTCAGCATTAACGACAACCCAAGTTCATTATTCTCTTCATCTTTATCATCATCTTGTGATGGCGATCCATTTAAATTTCTTTCAATTGCCTGCTGTTGTTCTTGGATCAAACCTTCATTTCCATTAAGCGGGAGAAAGATTTGAGGGTCCTAAAACATCAAGCAAATTCAAAAACTCGAGAATCAAGATCAACAGAAGGAAACTGATGAAAATAATTTGAAACAAAAATAATGATTAAACACACTTTTACTGGGTTGTTCCGCTGAATAACAGCAAACTTCAGCTGAAGATCATTGTAATCCTGCAAAGTTTTCTCCACCTCCTTTCTCAACACTTTGTTCTCTTCCTTCATCCGATTCATCTCCATTTGCAGCATAGACAACTACAAAACATACATAATACATACAAGGCTTCATATATTCAATTTAAGCAAGCAAAATGATCTTTAGGTACCTCTAATGGTTCACCATCTTCTTCTTCTCCTGTGGAAGCCATTGTTGTCTGCTGGTGGTGTTCTTTGTATTGCGAATCTACCGGATTATTATTGTTATTCCCTTGCATCTTTGCTTTTGCTGATTTCGCCATTATTTTCAGTGACAGATCAATCTCCATTTTCTTTTCTTCTGATGATTTCGCCATTATTTGCGGAAGATTGTAATTTTTAGCTTTTGCTTTCTCTCCTCTGTAAATGCTTCTTTTGAGGCACCAAAGTCAATCCCATCGTCTCACAGAGGTATAATTAGATACAGTAGGAGACGCATCTAAGCTTTGACTTCAATTAGGTTCCTTAATTAACCTCATCAATGAAATTAAATTAAAAAATTAATATCAATAATTAATCAAATATTTTATATGAATTTCTTCCTGATATAAATACAAAACTAAATACAGAAGTTTAAGATTAGGGGCCATATGGTTCACGACATAAGATATTACAAGGGAAATGTAATCCTCATTCCCTCGTTTGGTTGGCCAGTAATCTTATTCCTGATAATCTTTTATTACCAATAATGGATTTTTTACCGGGAATGTGATTACCCTTTCCGTTAGTTATTGTTAGATTACCGGCGTTTTGGACTAAAATGCCCTTAATTTTTTTCTTCAAAAATATCATTCTTCTGTCGTTGAATAATAAAAATTCTACGAAGGTTATCCAACAAATTTATCCTTAAACTATTTTAGATTTACAAAAAAAAAAATCTATAATTAAAATTTTATATAAAATTCAAGGGTTAAAATAAAATTTTACCCTTTCATTAAACCTATTTATCTTTTTAATTTTGTAAAAAACAAATTATATAAATTTTATGAATTTAAAATTTTTAAAGAAAATATATAAATTAATTATAGTAATATTATAGTAGAATTCAATTTTGTTAAAAAAATATATATATAATAAGAACAATTTGTTAAAATATACATTCCAATAATCTTTTATTCTTTTAACTAAACATTGTAATCTTACATTCATACTAAACCAACTAAACACAAAATACAACATTCTCAGTAATCCTATTCCCGATAATCTTTTATTCCCACTGATAATCTTACATTCCGTAAACTAAACGCACCCTTATGGCTTTATTTTCAATTAAAATAATCCTACCAAATCACCATTTTCAACCTTTTATATATATATATATATATGATGCCAATCCTTTGGATCTTTGAAGTAGATACTGTAATTTTATTAAACAATAAACATATGCACAATTTTATTAGGGTAAATTATAAATTTGATGATTGAAATTTATTATTTCTCCTATTTTACTTACTGTACTTTAAATTTTTTCAATTTTATCACTGAACTTAATACATTGAGTTTTTTTTGTCACTCTGCCGTTAAATAGTTAATGTCATTAAAATAGCAGTTATATAGATGCAAAATGACATCGTTTTGGTGAAAATATCATTTTTTTAAACGACGTCATTTTTAATGTCGTTAACTATTTAACGGCGGAGTGATCAAAAAGAAGAGAGAGTCAAGTTCAATGATAAAAAAACTAATGTATTAAGTTCAGTAAGGAAATTGAAAACTTTTAAAGTTTATGAGCAAAATAGGAGAGAGAGTAAAGTCCAGTGATGAAATTTGTAATTTATCCATTTTATTATTCTTTTT
This sequence comes from Hibiscus syriacus, assembly GCF_006381635.1. Classification (NCBI taxonomy): domain Eukaryota; kingdom Viridiplantae; phylum Streptophyta; class Magnoliopsida; order Malvales; family Malvaceae; genus Hibiscus; species Hibiscus syriacus. Next base: position 1,279,696 of record NW_024062205.1, read on the forward strand.
ATAGCATGACAGAACTAAATATTTTATTTTGGAAATATTTATCACAGAATAATTTTAGCAATAGCTTTATTTATCAAATCATTATGTTAAATATGTGACTTGATAGAAAAATGTTTGGGGAAAAGATAAAAATAAAATTTCTTACAACATTGAATGAATTAATAGAAATTTGTCTTTGTTTATAAAATAAAGTAATAATCTAAAAGTATTTAAAATGTTACGTGTGGTTGTCAAAATGTTTGTGTAATTTAGAATAATTATAATATAATATTTATTTATAATTTTATAGATACTATTGTTCTAATTTTGATAAAAAAAATAGTATTATATATCTTTAACGAAAAATCTACAACGTTCGACGAGTACTGCTGAACACCACTAACAATGAGCACCGTTGAGCATCATTAATTTAATTTTTATAAAATTCTAAAGTACTCAACATATAATTATATATTAATTAAAAATATAAAGGTAAATTATTTAAAATAAAAATATTAATTATATTATTTTCATAATATATTCTTAGCAATAATTGGATTAAATACCAACCCCTAAATTAAAAAATATCATATTGGACAATTCATAATTCTGACAGCCGGATGTATCCCATGGAAGTTGCTCTTAACCTGGCGTTGGAAGCAGCCTCTATCCTACCTCTTCCTTACCCCATTACATATGGAAATAGGATCAGCTAATTTTTTAAATTAAAAAATCATAAATATTTTTTCCTTGCCATTGAAGTCGTTGTCGTTGTTAGCCTCTTCCGCCAACGAGATAGACGTCGATGTTCCTCCCTGCGTGGTCGTCGTTTGCGCAACCAATCCAGTAAGGTAAACTTTCTTTATTTTTATTTTGTTTCGGACTTGGGCGGCCGTTCAAGCCATCACCGGTAGTCGCCTCCTTTATCGGCAGTGGTCGCGGCTTCAATGGCAAGGAAAAAATATTTAGGATTTTTTTAATTTAGTGGTTGATATTTGATCCAATTATTGTTAAAAAATATTATAAAAAATAATGTAATTAATATTTTATTTTAAATAATTTATATTTAAATTTTTAACTAATTTATAATTATACGTTGGGTCCTTTAGAATTTTAAATTTTATAAATTCAATTAATAATGTTCAGCGGTGCTCATCGTTAGTAGTATTAAACAGTTCTTTTAATCACTTAGATAAGTTAGTTTGTGCTATTAATAAAAAATTATTAAATAAAACAATACATAAATTAAAATATGAAAAATAAAGGAAGTTCATATCTTGAAAGTTGAATTAATATATGATTACTGAATGTTGACATAGAAACTATGTTTTATATAATATTATATTATATTACATATTAAATAAGTAAACAGAGCTCCTCCTCTCTTTTCCTTTTTTTTTCTTTTTTACAATTTGTTTCAATCCAATTTTTTCTTTTAATTTTATTTAATCGACGACAGTACCGATTTTAATGGTTGTCGCTTGCTAGTTATATGTTTTTTTATTAATAATTATATCTTTGTAATATGTTATATGCTTTTATGACATTTATCTCTACCTTTGTGGAATGTTTTTCTCTGTCTTTTGATAGTATAGAATTTTTTTGTCGTCGTTTTTATTTATCTTTTTTCTCAGGGTTAGATTTAACATCGTCACGACTGATCAAGATGACGCTTATTTGTTATCATGATGATCTTCCCTGCTTTGGACTCTCGGATTGATTTGGATACGCGTTTTGCGTTCGTGAATAGTTTTCTCATGTCGTTCGACTCTGATTTACGATTTGTCGGTGGTTTTTCAGTAGCTTCATTATCTTTTTACATTTTCCTTCTTTAGTCCTTATGTGATTTAGGTGGCTAGTTTTTGTCTCAATGATAATAAAAAAAATATCACAATTATATTTTAAATTTACGGTTATGCTTGTAAATCTTTATTGTAATTTGTAATTTTGGATAAGCTAATTTAGGCGTGGTTTAATAAAATTAATCATAGCTTTTATTAAGATCAAATGCTCCAATCAAGATGTTTTTATAAAATTTAAACCAATGATTATTAAAGTGGTGAAAAACATTGTTATATCATTACTGCAACGATCATTTCAAAATAAAATTTTAAAATCAAATGACTAATAAACATTTTAATTCAAAACCTTTCAATAATATTATCAAATTATGTTAATTTATCGATGAATTTTCAGCATTAAGTATTCACGAAAAGTTCCATCCAAACTAATTGACTAAAAAGGTTTCATCCAAATGAATGATGTTTAATTTAATTTATTAATTGAGGTAATCGAGAACCCATCACTTCTCGAAGTTGACGAGAAGTGGAGGGGGATAAACAAATTAATAGTTGACCCCAATTGGTTCTTTAATCCATGGATTCAATGTCATCCTCAAATTATACTTAATTGTTGGGCTTAGGAAACAATCATGTTTCGTAAATCAATTTATCTCAGTGGTTAAAATAATCGTTGTTATTTTTAGAGGTCACGATTCGAGTACCAACAGTTACAACAAGATGATTGAGTGTTCAGTGTCAAATGATCAATAATATTTGTAACATGTATTATTTTATAATCACCTTAACATAATAGAAAAAAAAAATCATATTTTAAGAAACGGAAGGAATCATTTAATTTATTTAAAAACCAGAAATTGTCAGAAAAATTAAATAAATTCAATGATAAAATGTGATGTGCTCATAGGTAACTTGAGTTTTTTTTTTAAAATTAATTTAGTGTGCTTAGAAATTGTATTATCTGCTTTAAAAACTCTCGATTATTTGATAATAAACATTACATGAAGATATGATTACTAAATATAATTACTATCTTAATAGTTAAATGTAAGCATAATGACAAAAAAATTATTATTCTATAGACATGCTTGACTACCATGGTCTGTAATTATATTGTAAATTTTCTATGTCATATTAGATAATACAAATTATATATACACAGTTATATAAGTTTAACTTTTTTGAAATAACATTAATTATAAAAATTGAAAAAAAAAAGATATTGAAGAGTGTAATTACACAAACTATTACATCAATTTTCATACTTTCCCTACGACTTATATAACCGTGTGTGTATATTGATGCAATATTTGAATGGGTTGATTTAACTAGATAGAGGCAACGACAACGTCAATCGGTGTTGGTTTTCTTTTGGGTAAACTAAGCATTTAGTACCTACACTATTAATTTTTGTCTATTTTAATACATAAACTTTCATTTTTTTTTTCAAAATCTTATCTAACATTTAATTTTACTTTCATTTTAGTACATAAATTATTAATTTTGGTCCGTTTTAGTACTTAAACTATCAATTTTAACATGTTTTAGTATATAAACTTTTAATTTTTTTCAAAGATTAACTTTAAATTTTGAACACGATTACTAAAATGAAACAAAAAACTAAACTTTAAGTATGATTTTGAAAAAAACTGAAAGTTTAGATACTGAAATAGACCAAATCTAATATTTGGATACTAAATGCGTATTTTACTGGTTTTCTTTTATTTTTCTTAAATGAGATCAAAGTACCAAATAGTGGTTTTAGCCTGTACCTAATAAAAAAGCACCAAAAGTTATAATCTACAGCACTAGTAAGAGATAATTTTCACGTACCAAATTAGTTATAGATGTACGTCTAGCCACACTATTCAAGAGTGTGTTTAATCCTCAAAAATAATCTAAACCAACCAGCCTGTTCCTTCATCACTGTAATAGCACAATTAACATCTATCACTCGGGATACACATAAGAATTGTCGATCAAACGGGTCGAAATGGTTTGAATCAATTCAATTCGGATTTTAAAACTTTCGGGTCATTTGAAGTTTGTCTCCATGCCCAAATGAAGAAACCATCTCTGATTGCTTTAATGTGAAAGAAAATGGTATCATCATTCCTTAATTCTGAGAATCTGAGTAGAAACAGAAGAAATGAAGAAAAAGGGTACCCCAAGATATACAAAACTAGTTTTTCTTTACCTATCTTTTCAGTTTCAAATGATAAAATATATAAACCATAAGCTATTTGTTGAATCGTGTCGCCATCAACCACAAGTTAAAACCCAGAGACAGTAAAAACTATTTACCCCGCACTAAGTTCTTATATTGCAGGCATAAAATAAACCTATTCCTACTCTCTCTCTCAACCTTGCTTTTATGTATCTTAGAAATCCTATGCTAAAAAACCAAGGTAGAACTCATCAATGCTCTTAAGTTCCAATCCACTACACAAACAGTAACAGACACGTTGTATCCTATCCTTCTTTTAAAACCAGATTCCTTGTATTTTCATCCTAATATTAATAATAAAAAAAGAGGGTAAAAAAGTGGGCAGTCACTTCAACGCATTCAAATTTTACCAAGTCAATTAGAACTTCGACGAGTCAAAGCTTCTCCTTTGGAATCCATTGAGCTCAATTCAAGATGACGCGTCACCATGAGGCCCATTACGAGAGTTTAATGGGCTTAATGACTGCATTCGTTGAAAAAGTTTTGCAGATGGTTTCAATTTCGAGTACTGCAGGAAAAAATTGTAAAAACCTTTTAGAAGATACCACACGAGATTTCACCATGAGTAAACAAAAGAAAGAACCTAATTGCATGAGAAAGTTCAATTTTGGAGAAGTGGCTACCTGCTCGAGAAAGGTATTAATCTCTTCTGTAAGACCATCATCATCTCCAGCATTCTCTTCCCAACCAAGGGAACGTAAAAAAGCAGCCTCTTCCTCATCAGAATAAAGGAAAACATCAGGCCTTGAATGCCCATCTCCATTGCTAGAACAGTGCTGAGACTCGGTATAAGCATCTCCATTCAGGGCTATTTCACTCCTATTGTCAGTTGGCAAAGCAATTGAGATTTTTTGTGCTAGATCACCCGCATCCTTCAGAGTAACAGCAGAGCTGGAATCATCAGCGTCAAGTTCATCAGGCTTCTCAGAGACAGGTTGTGACACAGCAGGGCCGGGATCAAGGACAGAAGAAGCAGAGTCCGTAGTAGATTTCTTCTTTAAAAGGTTGAAGAAGTCATTCCTACTCTGGGCTTGAGCAGTTGCTCTCTTCTCCATGGTTAACCGCAATGGAGTCTGATTACGCTCAGCAGGGGCAGACCTGGGGCTGTTGCCTGAACTCCTAAAGGGAGGAGATGCAGCAGCTGAAGGAGTGAAGCTTAGCGGACTACTCACAATTTTGTTGGTTCCATTAGTAGGACTCGAGTTATCCTTAGTGGTTACTATGGAGACACCATTCTGTTCTCGTGATGGTTTGAGTATGCAAAGCCTGCTCTCATTAGAAACTTTTATGCCATCAGATCTTGAAGTTCCACCACGTGTGGAGTTAACAGAGACTGAAGGATGCAGCTGCTGTCCAACTTTAGGTTTCGATTTCTCAGAAGGACTGGCCACCTGTTGGGAAAAAAACAGGAAGTGAATAAACACACCCACACATAAAAGTAAAATAGGTAACCTTCAAAAATCTTATCCAAGTTTAAATTCAATAAGCATAAAATTCAGCACTTAGGTAGACTTCATAATCTAGTTTTATAAAGAAAATTATAATAAGATCTCTAACACAGTAGATAACCCCAATGTGTACTTGTAATAAGAAAACACACAGAAAAGCTTAACACTAGCTCACCAGACATTTAGGTGTCGATATTGTCACCAAGGGAATAAGTTGCCTTGATTGTTTGATAGCCAGCTCCTCAAGCCTTTGAGTTTCAACATTTAACTACAACAGGGAACACATCAGATCTTATTTCCACACTAATATAATTTCTAATGAATAAACATAACAGAAGAATTGGTCAAGTTACCAATGGAGGTGTATGAGCACGAGAAGGCCCCTGAGCCACTGCTTCAGCCATATTAAGGCCCATCGTCGTAGTTGGAGTCGAGCCTGCACAAACATTTGGTGAAACAACTGCAACACCTCCGCCATTACTTCCCAAGCCCACAGGAATGTCTGCTAGAGCTGATGCTCTACCATCACTGCTGGTGCCAGGTGAGGTCCCTAATGGCAAGCTCTGCACAAGATTATTCAAGCCAGGAGATGAAACTCTTCCTAATTCAGACCCAAACTGTCTTTCTTCAGCACCAAGTGAAGGAAAATCACGTTCAAAAGCAGATTTACTAATCAAGCCAGGAGATGAAACCCTTCCTATTTCAGACCCTACCAGTCTTTCTTCAGCACCAAGCGAATGAAAATCACGCTCAAATGCAGATTTATCACGGACAACAGTGCTAAGCTTACCATTACCACTGCTATGATGGCTTTTGCTGTTGCTACAAGATTCATTTGTCGCTTTCCTTGGCCATGTGTCACTACGCTTGCCAGTTATCATAGACTGTGAACGCTGTAAGACATACTTCTCGGATGTGCTCGGCAACAAGTTATCCAGAGAATCAGAATAGTTTCGGTTCCTATGGTCGCTGAGAACAGCATTCTTCCTATCATGGTAAACCTTAGTAAATTTTTCCCAATCCCTTTCCCGGTTGCCTTTAGCAAAATTGCTATAAGACCATGAGTCAGAAGAACCTTTGCTACTAGGACTCCTCCCAAAATAGGCAGAAGGGGCCCTATCCAAAACAGATGTCCGGCCTATATCACCATCACTATCAACAGACAACTTATTTCTGGCATGCCTCAATGCAGAACGATTGTCTATGAAAAAAAAAAGAATCAAAGATTAGAATATAGAAATTTATTTTCAATTTTGCTTGAAAAGAATGACAAGAAGATAGATTTCAATTTTTGCTAACTGTTGAGAATTCTATCAGAAACTTCATAAACAAGTTCCAGGCAACTACATAGAAAAATCAACTTCTACATACATACCTCTAAAAGGAAAATAAAGAAGAAAGTTAAAAAAATTACAATATTGTTTTCTTTTTCAAGCAAAAATGAAGATGCACATTTAGAAATATAAGGTATGTACATAGATGTTGATTTTTCTCTTTTGCAAGCAAAATGAAGTTGCAGGCAACTAGATAGAAAATAAACTTCAAGATACATACAAGTAAAATAAAGAAACTTAAAATTTTTACATTATTGTTCTCTTTTTCAAGCAAAACGAAGATGCACATTTTTGAAAAAAAAGGCATGTACTGTAAAACTTTGAGTTCTATACGCATCCTTGAAATAACATTATCAAATCTCTCCTAAAGATATCAACCAACACAGATTTCTAAAGGCCATAAAAGCAAGAAAGGAATAATACACCCTGAATATATAAACTAAAATTACCTGAATGTGAAGATGATAATGTAAATTGGTGAATTGAATTGCCACTACCAGTAAGACTTCCACCGCTCTTCAACCATTCCGGTATCAATGAAGGCTCACTTTTTTCCATAATTCTTGCTAAACATGATCATAAAGAAAGAAAGAATTTCTAAGATTTGTTTCTCTTTTTCCAGTTATAACGCCTCAATTTCCAATATTGTTATGTTCCCTTAAATCCAGTTGCACTAGTCAAATACCTTAAACATGAACCTAAAGTTTCTAACTACTAAAACCAAAATTTCCCAATTTCAGATTTTTTTTCTTTACACTGTAACTAAGGTTGCCCCTTGTGTTCCTCCTATACAATTTCCACATCTAAGGTTTATCAAACCTGCCAATCAAATTAATAATTCAAGGAAACAATAATTATAGCGTTGCTGAGAAATAAAATATACTTGAAGCTTTTCCAAAAAAAAATCCTTCTCAAAAACCGTAGCTCTCTAAACAAGCGCTTCTGTAATTCAAACGACCTGATTATATTTTTTCCCTTAATATTTCAATATCAATAGAAGGGCTGCTCCTAGAGTTCTTCAAAACCCAACAAGAACAAACTAAGAAGACCAAGACCGCCACATATCTAAGATGACAATTCTACCCTTTTCAACAAGAAAGTACAAAACGAGACTGAATGAAGAACCTAGACCCGATATGGTCAATAACTAAAAAAACCGAACCCTAAAACATTCATATCCCTTCAACAGACCTTCTCAAAAAAAACCCAGGTTTTCCTCTCTTTTTTTACTATGAACCGTAGAGTAACAGAGTAGAAGGAAACGAAATTCTCAGATTAACATAAGGATTATCAGCCGCTAACAGCCTAAATCAGATTAAAAATGTAGAGAGAACCTCAATCGTACGGCTCTCGACGCTTCGTCGTCCCTTAATTCTATCGCGGTACGAGGTTGAGCGAATCAAATTAAAAAAATCTAATCAGAATGCCAGAAGGAAAAGTGTTGGTCAAATAAACAAAACAGCTTAAGGAAATGGATGAAACGACGTAGTATTTCTGGTGTGAACTTGTGGAGATAAATATGAGTGTGGTTTTAGGAAGGGAAACAATGAGGTAAAATAATAACAAATGTATTTTTTTGTATACTTCCTTTAATATATAAAACTCTTTTTTTTTATTAAAAAAAATTCTTTTAATTTTACAACTTTTATTTGGTTCGAAGAAAATTAAAAATTGTGATTAATTTTTTATTTTTTCAATAATATATTCTCATTTTCTATTATTAATCGTTATCTTTAATTTTTCTCATTGAATGGTCGTAAAAAGAGTTACGACTCAATTACACTGTGTAAAACTCTTTTAATTTTACACCTTTTTAGAACCATTAGATTGAGAGAAATAAGCTGAGAATAACTCTTTTTTTTCAATGAATGTTTATTGTTAATCTCAGCTAGGGATGGGCATGAGTTGGGTCAGTCGGATTTTCGGTCCATCCACTTGATCCGAAAATCATAAATCTTTCACCCGACCTAAAAAATATACACCTTTCATCAAACCTGGGCCCAACTCGAAATAATATATTTATTTAAAAATATTTGTTATTCAACAAAAATAGGGATTTAATTGAAAGAAAATAATATATAGATGTGTATTATTTCAATTATCCCTAAATATATAACGTAAAATTATAATTTTTTTGGGTCGAATCAAGTCGGGTATTTTCACCCTAAACCTGACCCCGACCCGAACATAACTTTAAAAAACTTGACCAAACCCGAACTTTATTTTTTTTTAAAAATCGACCCCATCGAGTCGGGTCGAAACCTGTGTACTTCGGGTCACATGCCCATCCCTAATCTCAGCATTTAATTTTTCTCATATAATGATCCTAAAAAGATGTAAAACTAAAATAGTTTTACCTAATGTAATTGGATCTTATTCCACATATATATATTACTTTCTTTTTTTACAACAGGTGTTGGCACAAGTGATTGAGATTCAAGAATCTGAGCTTTGTAAGGTCAAGTTCGTATCATACCACCGTCACTCTTGGTGGGCAATTTGTAAAGTCCTATGTAAATCTCAATCGGGTCTTAAGTATACCCTGACCCTACACTGGTTGAACTACCCCTAACCTAAACTTTTTGTGAACCAAAAAAATTACTTTCTTTTTACCATTAAATTAAGAACGTTTAATAAATTCAACATTAACATTAATGATATCAAAATAATAGAATAATAAAATATAATGGAGAGGCCCGAAACTGGGTCCGCAAAGAAATAAACTTGGACATCAATGGATTTAGGCTGTGATGGTAAGATTCTAAGATCCAGTAACCAAGGAACCCAAACTCGTCCACCCAATCCAAATCTGAACTCGCAAGAAGAAAACGGCCGCTTATAAAAAATCTCAAAATCCTAAAATTCCAGATCAAAAGGAACGTAGAAAAAGGGTTTTACGAGTTGTATAAGCACAGCAAAACAATCGCTCGTTGGTATTTTTTTCTCCAGACAACCGTAATCGTCGAAGATGCCAAAGTCTAAGCGTAACAAGATAGGTTTGTCTTCTTTAAATCTTTCACTATTAGAACATACTGTTTTGGTTGTTATAATGTTTTGAAAATGTGTGAATTTCATGGTATTTGCAGTTTCATTATCGAAGACGAAGAAGAAGGGTAAGGAACATAAAGAATCAATCGTGAATTCCATAAGGGAAGCTGCGGAAAGTTACAGTTCTATCTATGTTTTCTCATTCGAGAACATGAGAAATCTTAAATTCAAGGAGCTTAGAGAGCAGCTTAAGTCTAGCAGCAGGTACAAATTTTAAATTCGAGAACACATTTCCCCCTTTTTTTCTTTATCGTTTCTGTTAAAGTTGGTGTGGGTTTTTCTTCAGATTTTTCCTTGGTTCAAATAAAGTTGTGCAAGTTGCATTAGGCCGTTCTGCTTCTGATGAGATTAGACCAGGTCTTTACAAAGTCTCTAAGGTACATTGTAATAACGTGTGTGTATCTTTGTTGTTGATGTTAGTTTTTTTTTTTTTTTTTTTTGCCGTTCTTTGTTATAATTACTACCATTGTTGAATTGTTTTAAAGCTTCTGCGTGGGGATGGTGGACTTTTTCTTACCAACATGCCAAGAGAAGAAGTTGAAAGGTCTCTGTTTAGGATGTTATGATTTGAATTCAGCTTCCCTTTTTAGTTTCCTTACTTACCATTTTTTGTGCAGCTTGTTTAATAAATTTGAAGAAAATGACTTTGCAAGGACAGGAACCACTGCAACTGAAAAGGTATGAGAAAGATGACATCTTGTTGACGTTGTTGTTCTGCATTACATTTTTTATGATACTTGATTATTAAACTTTTGGGCTTGCGCTTGCTTACTATTGTTTCCAGGTGGAACTTGCGGAAGGTCCTTTGGATCAGTTCACACATGAGATGGAGCCCTTTTTGCGCAAGCAAGGCATGCCGGTTCGGTTGAACAAAGGTCAGATATCTCTCTCTTATGTTTTTCCATCATACATGTATGGTATCTATTTTTATTGAATTTGCATACTAACTTGATCTGTGTTGTACAGGTGTTGTGGAACTTGTTTCAGACTTTGTTGTCTGTGAGGAAGGAAAGCCTTTGTCACCAGAGTCTGCTCGGATACTGGTCTGTTCATGTTTCAAACCTCTATTTTCCTATTCATAATATAATACCTTCAGTGAAGGAATATTGGACTGGTATTTAGTATTAGTAGGTCATCTACTGTTAGTTGCAATCATTTGATGATGGTTTTGTCTACTGGAACTCAAATTTTGATGACATTTTTATTTGTTTGCAGCGCTTGTTGGGTATCAAAATGGCTACTTTCCGGTTAAACTTGATATGTAGATGGAGTCCTGAGGACTTTGAACTTTACAAGGAAGGACTAGATGAATCGGATGTTTAATGAGCCTAGACCAATATATCCAGATTGAAGACAATCATTCAAATTTGATGTATTGGTTACCATCTTGGTTGTTATGGATGGCAATGCGTTATCACAAAGTAAAATGCAGCTGCAACAGCATTGGTGCAGGTTTCCTAGTTTTGTCTTGATTTCATTTTATTATAGTTTAAGTGTTTAATCGACTTATTTTATTCTGCAACTGCTGCGCTAAATTTTGATATGTTTTAACATATTTGCCTCTAGAGATTATCCCTGTAAAATCTTCTGTTGTAGTATAGAATCCATTTGAAATTGCAACAGCCTTCACCCTCCAATTCTTATCTATGGTATGGTTGGTTCTGGATTGCAGAGTTTAATAAACACGAAAACATCGTGATAGACATGCACATGGTATGCTAACTGTATGCTAATCTGGTTATGACCAGCTACTATGTTGTTTTTACAAGACAATGATGAATTGATCATTGATGCATCTAAATGAGTTGAATAATCCGAAAACTGAAAATTTGGAAGAACGTTTTCTTCCTCATGGATGCTCAGAAAATTAAGCTAATAAAAATAGTAAAGCTAAAGAGGAGCCGTATTGGCCATCAAATCATTGATGTGCATGGCAGGAAAACATGAGTACCAAGTAAACACGGTCGTATTGCATCAATGCAAAATTCGCATGCAACTTTTAGAACATAACCTTGATAGATTGAACCTCTGTTCCAAAATGAAGTTTTTGCATCCCATAAAATTGTAAATGAGCCACATTGTTTCTACAGCGATGGGAACACAAACTCACAATGCTGCCAATTCAGCCTTTTTACCCTCCAAAAGTTTTAGCTCCTCACGCCAACCTTCTAGTTTTGCCAACTTTTCCAACTGTTCTGGCTTCATATCTTGCAGCGGAGTTTTCTGTTGTTGAGCTTCTGCTAGTCGAATCTACATACGAAAACCAATATTCAGGTTAAATAAAGAACATGAAACTCGAGTTTTAGTTATTGAACGCATGTTAAGATTATAACAAGTTTTCCTTTAAAAATCATAAGAGCACCATGCTGCCTCCATGTATGGGAGGGACACAATTGTGAACAATTAATTTGCAGTGTCCCAATACAGTGCCAGTACTAAAGTGCAGAAGTAATTGCATGTTCAGCTCAGTCTTCAGTCATCAAACATGTTTAGGAACAATACAAAGTTGAAACTTGAAACTTGCACAAACAATGCATATAGTTATCATTGTACTCGATATACGGAGACCACATTAATTCAAATATGGAGACCCATACCAAGAGAACAAGTTAAAGGGATGTGAACCCAAAAGTAAACTGATATGCAGACCTAAAGCCAACGAGACCATGTGGTCATACCAACTAATGCCCAAAGATTCATATGCAAAAGCATATGAGGTTAAATTAGTAACCAGAAAAGAAAGATTTTATTAATTTGAATAAGTGGAATATGACCAGTTCTCTGTATTTATTTCAAAACTCCAAAAGGCAATTTCCAATTTGTTCTCCTCCCATCGCAGCCACAATCACATTTGATAGTGATGAGTCTTCCGTCTTTTGAACTTAAAGGTCAGATCTATTTACTTATTTTAAGGTAAAGTTCAGATTTAATTTTAGATGAAGGTTTTTACAATGAAATGACAATCTGAACTTTTCTTATTTCAAGAGTTTGCTATTATGTAATATAATGCTGGCCAAATTCTTATACATGTTAAATGTAATGAGCCATACCTTCTTTTTAAGTGCTCGAATCTTTTTATCGAGATCTAGAACTGGTTGCCCAACATCTGAGGCCTCCGCTGAGTTTGAAGGAGGAGAAGCTGATACAGGATTTGGGGGAAACGCAAGATCAGTCATCTGAGATGTCAATGATTTAACAGACTCTAATCCATCATCTAAATCTTCCTTTGTTACATCCTCTCCTTTACTCTCGATATCTTCCATGGCTTCTGCGTTTTTGCCCTTTTCAAGGGCAGCCTGACATAAATAAATTGGTAAATGAAATGCTAAGTGTTAATGTACCGATATTCACAAACCATATCAAGTGATAAAGGAAAAACTAAGGCTCTAACAAGAAATGAACCAAGAAAAGTGAACAACCATCTTGAAATAAACCAAGGCTCAAGCATAGGCGAAAATGGAAAAGAACAAAATTTTGTGATAAACATAAGGCTAACATGCAAATCTAGGACAACTGAAGTTTCACAGAAAGGAAAAGAAATGGAACATTTCTCTTTATGGGAAAGTTCAATGAACCAAGCAAGAAAATGCAATGCGCCAAAATTGCAGAAACCATTAAATTGAGGACTGTGAAAGATCACAGCAACAAACTTCGTACTTGTAGCCGTTTCTCCTTCTTTCGTTCGTTTCTCTTTGCCGACTTAGTCTTCGGTTTTGCATCTGCAGGTGGATCATACCCGGGAGGCACTACTTGTGATGCTGCCATCTCCTTTTTCCACTGAACCAGCAAATAAAACGAAGATCAACGTCATTAAATTATAATAAAACGACAAAGACAAACAACAATTTGCAAAAGAGAAATTTCCGTGAAATAAAACTTTGAATCAAAGTCTTCACTGAACTGTAGTTGAATGGCACAGTAGCGATACCGAAGGAATGTAGCAATGTATAATGTCATTCAACAACAAATTAAGGAAAATTAAGTACTTTAGCATGAAATTTTTAGCTCTGAAAATCACCCATAACTACATAGGCAAAAAAATCCCACATTCACAAAGCACCAAATATCATGTATGATGTATCATCCATCCATCCACTCATACATAAATACAAGCAAGACATACACATCAAAAAAATCCAAAATTTGATGCCATCCCTTTTCTCTTCCTCTTCTAATCACTAAAACAAGCCAACAGAAGACAATTACACGCACAGAAACGCATACATTACATACATAAGCTTTGGACATACCAGGGCACCTTTAGACTGGTAATGGCGACTTCCTCTTGGGGAACATACCCCGCCCGGATACGAATGGGTTTACGGAGAGTGCCGTCGGGTCTTCGAGTAGGCGCCAAAATCCTCTCTCCTTCTTTTAGGGTTTTGCTCAATTCCGCCATATTCTGCAATTGCTCATCACCTCCCCCAATACTGCTAGCCATTGATATACTATTTTTGAAATTAATCAATTGGTTTCGCTATGATCTTTGGGACTCCGATTACTGCTTCAGCCCGAGAAACCAATCAAAATGTATTTATTGTTTAACAAGCCTATCGGCTCGAAAAGGTTTAAGAATTTAAAAATTGATAGAAATATATTTTCAAGGTACTTAATTGCAGATGTTATTATTACATTTAGGCCCCTAAAGTTTTGATGTTGTATGAGTTTAGTCCTTTTGACTTTTTTTGGTCCGAATATCTAAAAGTCATAGAGTTGGTACCTACTTTTGTTAGCTATACTTCCTTCGGATTTCCTTCACAAATCGCACCTCCACTGTTACTCTTCTAGTGATCAAGTTCTCGAGAATAAGAGGCCTTCAGAGGATCTTCTTCGTTGATCATATTTTTCGAAATTTCACGTTTTCTGACTAATTATCTCTCTCGACATGATCTTGGTAAGTCTGTAAAATCCATCAAAGCCAAATCTACTGACAGACAACTATATCTATATGCTTTATCAGACTACAGATAACAAAAGTATATAAACCTACAAGACTGGAAATGGATTGAAACTTTCTCAAATGTTCTCCTTCGTGACAGCTCATCTTCTTCTTCAGCCTATCACAATTCCCTCTCTCATAAAAATTATTGACAACGATTCCCCGTCTAAACTAGAAAAAACGAGTTGTCTAAAATTTCATAACCCACGTTTTACAATAAACACTGTCACACTAGCCACCCAATGAAGTTTCCAAAATTGAAATAAAACCAACCGGTGTATGTTTGGTATTGGGTTTGCTGAATGTTGCGTGTGTGCAGGCTTCAAGCAGTTTTCAAATTCGGGTTTTATTGCTATTACAGGAATGTCTGCAAGTAGCTACCATCTGCTGAGTTACCTTCTGGTTTTTAGCATTAGAAACTTGAAGGCATTTGTGAATGTTTTGGTGCCAAAGTAGTAGTACGTACAGTGATACAATTTAACTTTTCTGTTATTTTATGGAACAATGAGTTACCTTTACGTTCATTTTAAGCTTGACTGATGCTATTACGCTTGGCCTACATTGAAATTTAGAATGTTGTATGATACATATGATATCATATCAAATTAAGACAAAACTATGTGCAGTATGATGTTTTGATTCAATTGAAGGCTGTACAAACAGGACTGAATTCTCCATTGGACCCTGTTTTCACCCCAATTTGTCCCATCTTCACGATGGAGTCAACGAAATATGCTTCAAAAGATGATCCGAAAATCGGATTGAGGAATCCAAGATAGGAGTACACCAACATCCTGGTGGTGTCGTTGTCGTACAACCTGGCGTCGGATTCCAACACCGCTAAGCCATTCCTAACGTTCTCCAATATCTGTTTATCGAATGGTTCGAGATTCTTTTCTCAATCTTGATTGAAAGGTTTTATAATGACATTTAGCGTTGGTATCAGATATAAAAATCACTATGACTACTAATAGGTCGGGAGGTCTAATAAATATGGTCAACTTTCAATTAATTTTGATTCTAACATATTACCTGAACTTGTTATAAGTCACGTCGAAAGATGATATTTTTTTTTCTCGTTATCTCGTGGGATGTTCTATTTGAATTCTTCAAAAAATTATACTTAGAGATCAATTTTGCGGAGGAAACACGAAGATGGTACAACAATATGTACGGATGACTAGGTCATGATTTATTAGTTGAGTTCCTACTGCAACAATGATGCCACCGAACATGTATGAGAGAGAGAAGGGTAATTTACAGCTGAGAAGCACAAGGTCTTTCTCCGAGAGACCTTTCTGCAGAAACTTAGCCTTGAGTCGTTGGATTGAGTCACTAACGTCTGGCATTTAGCTGCCAGAGAAACATCCGAAACCCTCCCATCTCTACGTCCTGTTGGCACTTGGCACATCATACAATAGTCCACTTGCCTACATGCCATACATACATACAACCAATTAACAAAGCTGAGAGAATGAAGATGTACATACATATATCAATGGAACCAAGTGCATGAAGTAAGTAAGTATTTCGTACCAAAGCTATAGCATCTCGAGCTGCTAAGGCGACTATATCGGCACAGGAAACAACTCCTGGACATGTAGTTTCGAGCTGAGCTTTGGCTTGCTCTACCAGTTCAAATCCCCCAACTCCCTGGTGACTAAACGCATGTCTCTCAGCATTTGGATCGTTTTCTATCAGAATTGAACCATGACAGCCCTGGAATTGATACCATATGTATCCATAGTTCCAATATCAAAGATCGGCTCCCACTGATTTTAACTCGAAGTTAATGAGAAGAAGAAAAGACCACAACAAAGCAGTCGTTGAAATGGAGCCTGAGCAAGACAGGAGGGATTTTGGAGCTCGATCGAGCAGCATTTCGAACAACGGTAGAGACAACTGACTCGGCATCTGGGCATGCATTGTCATAAAACCCCACTGAGAGCTGGCCTTGAGAAACCCCAATGAAATAAAATGCAGATAACAGTGGCAGTAGAATTAAGAAAGCAAAACCCATTGTTTAGTATGCTAACAGTAATTATCAACAAAAACAATATCTTCAAGGAGGAAGATGAATATATATATATATATATGCATGTAAAAGAGTTAGTCAAAATACAAAGAAAAGACCGAGGAATTTAAGTAGCGGCGGAGGGGCTCAGCATCTATAAAGCTGACAGCTAGTTCTTAGAGAGAGAAGCCAATGTGTCAACTGTCAAACCAATACTTGCATGTGGCTTTAATCATATGATTTGATTCATAACGTGTAAAAGATATTAGATTTTTTAATAAAAATTAATGATTTAAATCATAACGTGTAAAAGAGAAAGTTGAATTGAAAGAGTTATTTGCACGAACCAATCTACTTTGGTGGTTGAAAGAATGATTGTTATTCTTAGAGATCTCATGTTCGAACATCAAGAACTGTAACGTATTTGAGTGTTTAATGTCAAATAACTAAGAGAATTATCTCTATTATATACATATGATTCAAATTAATTAATTAATAAATCAAATACGTATGCTATACAAAATATCCCATTTTTAAAGAATTCCCAATAATTAAGTGCAAATATCTTCCACAACTACCTCAAAAATAAATGCATTCTCCGCTGAGGCCCAATATATTTAAGCTCCCATGAGAGGAGAAGAATAAGGGACAGATAATGATAGGATATAGGTAAAATCATGCCACGAGTCCTTGTACTTGATTTCAATTTGAAATTTAATCTTTATATTTTAAAAAATATGCCACGAGTCCTTGTATATGATTCTAAAAGGTTATCGTGATTATGGGATGTTTGGTAAACAATTTTTTGAAGAGTTTTTAGCTTATTTGAGCATAAATAGTTTATTGGTAGTCAAATCATCTATTTTTTAATTTTTGATAAACACCTTTTTGAAATAATCTATTATGCAAAATAAGCATAAAATAAATAAAAAAAGTTGGAAAATCCAGCTGTTTGGGAGAGCTTATTGCAAAATAAGATGTTAAATGACATATTTGACCTTATTATTTCCATAATTACATCCTTGCCATAAAACCTAATCTAATGAAATAGCCTCCATCCTATTATATTTTAGTGAAATTTTATTTTATTATTCTATTTTTTAGTTGTAGATTCTCAAATATATTTTAGTTAAGAAAATATAACAAAACATAGAAGTAGAAAAAAATGTAGTGTTGATATTTTAAGGTTAATAGTATGTATCAATCTCACAAGGTTAATACTTGTAAATAATAGATTTAAAAAATATAATCAAAATTTTCAAAAATATTCACTAATTTTCTTAAGGAATTTTTAGTTTCTTGTCAAAAAGCATTTTATCCGAATAATTTCACCCCAATAAAGACTAAAGTATTATAAAACGTATATGTACTTAACAACTAAATGTATCATACATTTATTTGTCATTTTACCCATATCAGCTATCAACTAAATTTTATCAAACACATCTATATATACAATTAATCAAATCAATTAGTCAAACTAGGTACTGGAATCAACTACCAGCTATAAGTTGTTTGCCAAACACCCCCTATACTTTTTGACCCTTTAGCTTCATAGTTTTCAAATTTTTATGACTCGATCCGATAGCGTCGATAGATCATCTATAGTTAGGCAAATCTTTTATATCTAGGCCAAAGTACCATCAAACTTTTAAATAAGAAACGAAATTTTTCTAAAATTATTTCAAAGGGAGTTTAAGAGTGTGTTTGATAACTGAAAATTGTTTTTAGGAAAATGTTTTCCTCATTCTCCTGTGTTTGATAGCTGTAATTGGTTTTACAGAAAACATTTTCTAGTGTTTGATATTTGTAATTGATTTTCTCAATGTAATTCATTTTCTTAGTTCCTTTGTATTTTCTATAAATTGTTTTACCATATGATTTTCCGTAAAATATTTTCCTAACTTTTCACTTCAGAGTATAAGCACTAAAAAAAATATTATTTTATACATTTAATATTAAATTAATAATTTAATATCATTTTAATAAAAATATTAATATTAAAATATTTAACATACATATTAATAATATTATATTTTAAATATTTTATATTAATATATACTCAAATAAATTATTAATATTTACTATTATTTTTGTAATATAATGCTATTAAATTGTTAATAATGACTAATATTAATTTATATATTTAATATTAATATAATAATTTATTATTATGTTAAAAAAATACTAATAATTAAAATTAAGGGTGTTCAAATGGTTAATTCAACCACATATCGAATTGAATTACCATTAACCGAATAAACCAAACTTTTTCCTTTAACTGTTAATCGAATCAATTTTTTTTGAAAATATTAAATGAACCGAACTTTATTCATTTTATGTAAATCATTTTCTATAAAATTAATTATTTTGTATCAAACAATTAGTGAAAATAATTTACGTAATATCATCAAAACACCGTAAAATAGTTTCCGAAATTTTTTCCCCGGAAAATGTAATTCATTTTACGTAAAACAATTTTAGATAATTCATTTTACGTAAAACAGTTTTCAGGTAATTCATCTTACATAAATTATTTTCCAAAAAACCAATTACAGTCTATCAAACAGACACTAAGTTGATCATCAAACATAATTAGAGCAATAGCTCACATGAGCCTTTATAGTTGAAAAATATCTTCTTTCAATAATTCACATATATCATTTAAGCCCCCTATTCCAACCCTTTCTTTGTTCTCAATTAGAACAAAATTTCACCACAAGTTTGAATGAAAACATCCCTTAATTTAAACCCAAAGTGTTGAAAAATAATTTTAGAGTTTTGAATGAGAAATTAATCCAAACGTTGTTAAGGAAAATGTGAAACCAATTATTGGTTCGTACATGTGCAGACGTGCACGATGTGGGTAACGTGAATGTCCGAACCAGTGCAGACGTGCACGATGTGGGTAACGTGAATGTCCATATATTCCTTAATTTAAACCCAAAGGTTAAATGAGCACAATTATTTTGAAGGAATGTTCCGACTTTAATTGAGTACATTAGATTTGAGAGACTTTTATTTCAAATGAATGTCTTGTAATGAAAGAATTTTAAAAATGATATTATTAGGAGGATCAGTTACAAACCTGAAATATAAATCGTAAAATGAACATAAAGAATACACAAATAAAAATTAACACACGTGAAGCATATTTTGATCCTTACACTTTGGGTCCTATATGTTAAATATTTAAGTAAGGAAATTCAAAGAACACTTGACTAATTATTCATAAAGCACGATAATGTTTTAAGGTGTATGTATGTATGTAGCACGATAATGTTTTAAGGTATATGTATGCATGTATGTATGTATGCATGTATGTATAACACTCTCCCTCAAGTTAAAAATGACAATCGGTCTCTATATGCTTGATCCTTTCATAGAAGACATGGTTTACAATAATTTGAAGGACAACCTTGTTATCATAGAACAATTTGACTGGTTTGATATCTGGCACTCCAAGCTCTTGCAGCGAACAAATCAACCATACTATCTCAACAATAACAACTGCCATGCTTCTATATTTAGCCTCAGTTGAAGATCTGGCTATGGTATTATGCTTTTTTGATTTCCAAGATATCAAGGACTCTCCAAATTTAACACAATATCATGTGACTTACCTTTTTTACATAGGACACAAGTCCAATCAAAATCACAAAAAGCTGAAAGTTACCGTTCTTTTGAAGTTTTAAACTAAGACTTAACCGAGAAACTTATAATTACAAGAGAATAGAACACTTTTATTACTACATAATACAATTACCACATACAGTTACCGTTAAGTGACACGTGTCACAATATGATATTTTGATTTTTTTAAATAAAATATTAGAAATATTATGATATTGTCGTCACCGTTTTTCGTCCGGGTGGAAAAAACTAGTACGACTTAGGTGTTTTTCTTTGAAAATATTTTGAAATGTGTGGAGTCGCCACCAAGCATTTAAGGTGCGATTGGAACACCATAAAAATCGGGTAATTTTAATTAAAAAAATTATTTTACCAAAATACTGAGTTCTAAAGTCTGCGAAAATCCAGAAATTAGGCTCGAGAGTCACTTACGCGTGGGGAAGGGTTAGCACCCCACAATGCCCATAAATCGGTACCTAGTTGATTACCCTATTTTGAAATTTGGAAAATTTGAGTTTGAACTTTATTTAATAAAAAATTCACTATGGATGCACAATTGAAAATAATGTTTGATTATTTAAGCCAACAATATTCACCTCTAGCATGAAAGCGGGAGATCAATTATTATGCTCAATAATCAAATATTGTCTTTTTTTCTCATTTGTATCATTCCTCTCTCTCCCCTAAAAAAATCATTGTCCCTTCTCTCTACCCGTCCAGACGCGGGGGTGGCATCGTTGTATCGGTTGTCGTCGTCGGTGACCGTTGGGCACCAAATTTTCGTGAGGGTCACATCTTGATGTCGGCTACACAGATCTGGGGTCTGTTTTGCGAGGGACGGCTCCAAATGTCGTGACACGGACTGAGAACCCCTCAGTTTCCGAGGTTTCTACTATCGCTGTCCGCCGTCATATCGACTCTGTTCTTCATTATGTTGTTCACCGACCCCTTTCCTATCTTCTGACTATTCATATCCACGAATGGAGGTCCCGTTCACCAACGAAGGGTTCCAACCGAGAGGTAAACTTCTTCCTCTCTGTTTTCTTTTTTCGTTTTGTTTTTTCTGCTTTTTTTCGTGTTGGTTTGAGTACAAATAATAAAAAAGGTTTGCTGGGGTTTTTTGTTTATGATATTTTGTTTTGTTCGAATGGAATGCAAAATAAAAAAATTGAAGAAAAATAGATTCTGAAAATGAAGTTGTATATTACTTTTTCTTTGAATTGGGAGAGCCTCTTTACATGCATTTTGTTGGGTTTTATATAACCCTATTAAAAGAAAAAGAGAGAAAAAAAAATTAATCCCTCTATTTTTGTCTTCTTGTCTTGCATGTGAGGTTGATAAAAACTTGCTGGAGACTGTGGTTGACGGTTCAAGTGCTGATTGGGCGGGGTGGCAACAATGGGCAACATATTTTACGGGATTATTTCCCTTTTTTGTATTTTTTCCTTTTTTGGCTTTTTGTGTATTTTTTAATATAACAATAACAATAATAATAATAATAATAATAATAATAATAATAATAATAATAAATAAAATAGTGATTTCAGTTGCCCCTCTTTGCTCATTACTATGAAACGGGAATGAAGCAAAGATATAAAGCACAAATTTTTTTGACTTCGTTATTATTTAATTTAAAAGAGTTTTAAATTAACTATAATTAAAAATGGACTTGATTTAACCTTAATTAACTCATAAATATATATGAAATATATGAGTAATAACACCTTACAGTCTTCCAAAACCAAAAACCACGAAATTTTTATTTTGAGAAAAATAAAGAGGAACTAGCATTCCGACACCCATTCATCGTTTGTTCGCGTGTTGATACTTATAGAGGATAATCATCTTTCAGAAAGGAAAGACCTTTAGAGATTGAAAATAGATCAGAGAAAACACTGAAGAATTTATGAATCAACAATTAAGGTAATTTCATGACTATTTCCTCGTAGTTAACATGATATGCATGAAATCTTTAAGATGGATCGAGGTTAATTTAAATTTTCTGTTGCTTTATCTTTGCCTCGATTATAGTTATTACATTTATCATGTGATGATGCTTCATTAACTTTCTGAGTGTTTAGCTTCAAGATTTCTCAAGCTCATCAAGAAGAGTTGTTATAGTCTAGATGTTGTTAAAGGTAAATATATATATAGAGAGAGTGAGTTCAATTCCGAAGCAACTAATCTAAGCTAAATTAATCTACGCAATCATTCCATTTGTGAAAATTATAGATCATCATCGAACATCCTAAATAGAAATCCAATCTAATTAGCCTTGCAATGTCACACGAAAAAGATGTCCTATTTAGTTCGCTTTTATACATACCCGATTGTTTTTCCTTTGACTGCTTTGTAATGGGAGGAGAAGGTTATCCTCGTACCTGTAGAAAAATTGTAATATTTGGGAGCAAGATCAAGGGTTCTTATTTTGCGATGGGCTCTTTCCTACCATATGTCAAAAGACTATAACCTCGATTTTTATAAGATCAATTCATCACATTTGATATTCAATGAATTTTAAGAAATCGTTTCATTTCTCACATCATGAAAAGTAGCTTTTACTCATCTTGAAAAACATATGATAAACCAAACAAATAAAAAAAACAAATTCAAACAAAACAATAATAGCGCTATAGGTAAGTGGGGTTGTGCTCGGGTAAACTACTCAAGTGGTCACTAATGTTTGAGTAAGTTTTCATTTTCACAACTGATGTTTCAAAAGTTATAAATCGGTTACTACCGTTATCGTTTGTTACAAATTGATCACTCGCCGTTAATAATCGTGACGGAAAACACACGTGGCCTGTTAACAACAGTTAACATGCTTATATGGATGGAATAATTACACAAATAGTCAATGTTATTTATATATTCTTTCAATTTGATCCTAGCTTTAATAAATTAAAATATATTTATTTTTAATTCTTATAAATAATGATATATATATATATTTTAAATGAAATCAAAAATTTAAAATTAGTTATAAAAACAAAAAAATAACGTTTTTTAATGATAGGGTAAACTAATAAAAACAAAAAAAGTTAACGTTTTTTAATAAAATTAACATTTTCACTCCTTGTTTGAATAAGAGATTTGAGATACTAAATTATTAAAAAGTTTAATATATAAAACATTATTAAAAAGTTTAATATATAAAACATTATTAAAAAAGTTTAATTTCTTTAACACCGAGATATTTTGGTTTGCGTATATGAAAAATACTGATTAATTATGTAAAATATGTTTAATTTGAGGAAATATATATTCGATCATTATTTTATAGGAAAATACAAAGTAAATTCTTTATTACTAATTACTATATATATTCGAGAAATAGTTGTCTTTGGACCCTCGAAGAAACAGACTAACAAATCATATAATTGTTTTACACATACATTAAGAGCAATGAAACATTCTCCTGAATTTTCACTCCAATGCCATCAATTCATGGTTATGGTTCTTTCGATTTCGTTCACTTGCACCGTAGCCGGCCGGCTAGACATTCCGAGGCTTAGTCCGACAAGAGGAACACTCATAGAAAATCCCGAACTTCAATCATCTGCAGCAGTTTCAGATGATCTCCAAACCTTTTATTACCCTCAAACACTTGATCACTTCAACTACCAGCCTCAAAGCTATGCCACTTTTCAGCAAAGATACGTGATGAATTTCAAGCATTGGAGCGGAGCAAATGACAGTGCCCCGATTTTAGCCTATCTCGGAGCAGAGGCGCCACTCGACAGCGATCTTACCGTAATCGGTTTCCTCAATGATAATGCCATCCGCTTCAATGCTCTCCTCGATTACATAGAGGTAAAAATAAAATTATTTCATCCATAATCAACTGAAAATCTCACAAAAATAATACTATATTTTCATTCAGCACCGATATTATGGAAAATCAATACCATTTAATAAAGAGAAGAAGCCTTTAAAAATGCAAGAACTCTGGGGTATTTCAACTCTGCACAAGATATAGCAGACTATGTGGAAATCATCATGCACATCAAGAAGAAACTCAATGCTTTCTATTCTCCGGTGATCGTCATTGGAGGGTCATATGGAGGAAGTAAGTTAGAATAATTAGATTGTATAATACGTTAACTAACACTAACTAATCATTTTTCTTTCTTTAATTCAAATGAAACCAGTGCCTGCTTCATGGCTTCGACTAAAGCACCCAGTGTTAAAATTTAATTTAAAAGATTTAATGACAAATTATATTATAAGACTATTCAGAAAATAAAATACTTAATAAAATTATTTTAAAAAAAAATTATGCACCGAGTGAAAAATTTTTCTTCACAAACAAGGTTTTAATATTATTATTTATTTTTTTTTAAAAATAAAAAAAGTTTGGGGAAGAAAAATGTTAATTTTATTAAAAAAACATTAATTTTTTTTGTTTTTATAACTAATTTTAATTTTTTATTTCATTTTTTAAAAAATATATCATTATTTATAAGAATTAAAAATAAATATATTTTAATTTATTAAAACTAGGATTAAATTGAAAGAATATATAAATAACAAGGACTATTTCTATAATTATACCATCCAGGTAAGCCTGTTAACTGCTGTTAACAGGTCACATTTGTTTTTTGTCATACCTGTTAACGGCGAGTGATCAATTTGTAACAAACGATGACGGTAGTGACTGATTTGTAACTTTTGAAACATAAGTGGTGAAAACAAAAACTTATCCAAACATTTGTGACCATTGGAGTAGTTTACCCGTTGTGCTCCATGCATTTTAATAAACTTTATTCTTTGATACGTATCCAAGCATTTTAATAATAAATGGGCCGTTGTTGAACGGTCAAAAAAATTCGAAATTATGAAACCCATGCAGTAACAATAAAAAAAAACGAAACGAAACGAAACAAGAAAATCCCTCTCTCTCAAAGTTTTTAAAAATTGAAAGAACACTTGAGCCTCCTCTCAGGCGCGCCACTCTCTCTCTCTGTACTTTTTTATATAGGGTCTCTCTTCAAATTTCGAAGTAGATCTTCTCTCAAATCTATTTCTTCATCGCCGTCTCTTCCTATTATTTCCCTCACTGTAAGGCTCCATCATTTCTTCACAATTTTTTTTATCCCTTTGTTGACTTCATATCTTTAAATTTGATTGTAATTTTGAAGCTTTTTTGGTCCAAATTAACAAGCTACATTTCGTTTACTTGATATTCATTGTGGGTTTATCTTAAAATGTTCATATCTTATCTGGGTTCTTCGTGTTTCATGCTTTCGAGTATATTTGTATGCAATGTTAATCTCTTTTTTCTATTGGTTTCTGGGTGATTTCACCAGAAAAGTTTAATTCATTTTTTTGCATGATACAATATAATATCAAATCACAGTAATATGGCATGGGAATGATTTAGCTGTTACCCAAACTTTAATTTTGTCTTATGAATTTTTATTTATCGGAGTGAATATTGTTGCATTACTGGTGGTACTCTATAGTGTGTGTTTTTTACCTGAATATTTATGTTAGCAGCCGGCAAATAACTGTTTCAGTTCAAAATTAAATAATGTCTGTGAATTCGTGTTGTTTAGTATTTAGTTCGTTATGGATTATCCCCGGATTGGTTTATAGTGTCAGTTTCTGCAGTAATTATTGACCATTACATGTTTGATGATATTTCTCAGTGAATGGATTCTCTTCCTGATGCCATTGTCCAGTACATTTTGTCACACTTTAATAATGCTCGGGATGTTGCAGTTTGCAATTGTGTATCCAAGAGATGGAAGGAGTCATTACCTTACCTCAAGAGTCTCTACTTTCCTCGTAACTCCTTCGACGGTTACTCCGGCA
Source organism: Hibiscus syriacus (assembly GCF_006381635.1). Classification (NCBI taxonomy): domain Eukaryota; kingdom Viridiplantae; phylum Streptophyta; class Magnoliopsida; order Malvales; family Malvaceae; genus Hibiscus; species Hibiscus syriacus. The sequence goes on from NW_024062205.1 coordinate 1,305,934, forward strand.
ATGATAGCCCGGATGTGGTCGTCTGGAAAATACTTTCGGAAATTGTGTGTTTAGAGGAGCTTGTTGTTTACAGTTATTTCACCAGTTCGGGCCTTGCTTCATGGCTATCACTGGTGCATTCATCCCTCAAGTATCTTGAGCTCAGAATGGATAATATAACTGATTATCAGGCTTGTGTTGATAGTCCTTCCAAGTTGGACTGCATTAGTGCGGCCAAGAATTTGGAGTCTTTGAAGCTTTGGGGTGTGCTAATGGCTAACTCACCCAAGTGGGATGTTTTTAAAAACCTAGAAAGCCTTGAAATTGTTGGAGCAAGGTTGGAGGATCCTCCATTATCTTCTGCACTAAGTGCTTGCCCTAACTTGACTAACTTAGTTCTGCTTGGTTGTGAAGGGGTTAGATCATTTTCAGTTGCGTTGCCATATTTAGAGAAGTGTAAGCTGGACTTTTATGGCTTGGGGAACTGCTCCCTTTCTCTCACTTCTCCGAAAATCGAACTCCTTGAGGTGCAAGGTTGTAGTTGGATTCGAGTTCGTGAGACAACATGCCTGAGGAAGCTTTCGATTGCTAACAATACTGGTAACTATTTCTCATATGTGTCTAGTATGCTTTTCCATTTTCGTGTAGGAACTAGGAACAACTTGAACTCAAATTTTACCTACCGTTTTGCTTTGTGATGCATTTAGGCAGAGTATACATGGTCGATTTTGGGAAGCTTTCGGCTCTTGAATCCTTATCAATGAGGGGTGTCCAATGGTGTTGGGATGCGATAAGCAAAATGCTAGAGTGGTCTAGTGAGGTGAAGCATCTCTACATGAAGGTTGAATTCACGGGAGATTTGGAGTCCCTTTTGCCCTTTCCTGAAGTCGACTTTGTTGAATTTTTTAATAGCCACCCCAAGCTGCAGAAGTTTGATATTCATGGAGCCATGTTTGCTGCTCTTTGCCAGAAAAAACAGCCTGAAAAATGTAAGCTATAATGTCATAGGCAAAGCAATCCTGCGACTCTTTGGCCTAATTATACACTTTCAAGATTGAATGTGTTACTTATAAGTGAAAAGTTGTGTTTGTAGGTAGAACAAAGCTTTGATATTCCATGCCTAGAGGAAGTTGTAGTCCAAGTAAGATCACCACTGAATGCCGAACAGAAAATGAGCACTCTGGAGTCCCTTTTGAAGTATGGGAAAAACTTGAAGACGATGGTAATAAGGATTCTTCAAATGAAGAGCAACCATAGCAGCACAGATGATTTCTTCGACGAGATATGCAGGCTTAGGTATATGAACCGCAAAATAGTTCGAATAGAATAAAGCTTTACAGGACTGAAGAATTTGACTGCTAATCTAAGACGGTTTGATTCATGATGATTCTCATAAACATACATCTGAAGTTTCTAATTTCATCTCTAATGTTATGTAATTTGACCTTCTCTTTATCAATCAACTGAATTGATGATTGGCCTTTATCTGGTTTCGGCTTTATGTTAGTAAACGTTGAAAAACCCCCATTTATATGAAAAGAAAGCAGGTTTTTGAATTTCGTCTAGCAATTGACGTTTCGGTAAGCATCTTCCTTTTGAAGAACTGCGTCAAGTTCCATACATGGAGACTCTAAACAGCGAGGCAGATACTAGAAAAACATGACTACCGTTCGTTGCCTCATTCACTGCCCTCATTTGAGCTTATCTAGCTCAAACTCAGCACCCTATAACGAAATAAGCATGATGAAGCAGGCTCAAGACCGAAAGCCATCAATGTCAAGCTTTGTCTCAAGCCCGGTTATCCGGTTCGGATCTGGTCTGCATTTCAATTCTCCAATACTAACTGTTTGGACTAACAACGAAGTAAAGGGTCCAAATTATGTCAAGTTTAAACTTGGAAACTAAATCCAAAATTTAAGCATATTACAGGGACCAGTACCAGATTTTACGACTCAAAAAATGTACCAACTCATTTTTGAGCAGCTGGGTGACAGACGGCATCTCTGCTTTTTTTTCTCTCATCATTAACGCATAATTACCCATACCAGCTTAAAGAGACACCGAATGCTGGGTCGCCACGTGTCCAATCAAAATGCTGTCTTGCTTGTTGACCCCACATAAACCACGAAAAATCAGTGACAGGTTGCATTTATACAAAGCACGTGGTCTTTCCAACACCACACGATGTGGTCGCATCCTAGCCGTTCATCTTCTTCCAATGCCATATTTCCCGCTTTTCCACGCAAATTTCAGTTTTTGTTCTCTTCTTCCCATTCCTATTCCACGCGCTCTTTTCCTCCTATTTTCACACTAACGGCTGTAAATGAGCTGCTCGAAAATTATTGAACTCGATTCGAAAACTTACGAGATTAAAATTTTTAAACTAGACTCAAATTTGAAATCTTGAACTGAAACTCTTGAGCAGCTCGAAAAAGCTTGAAATAAAAAAAATATTAAACTTAACTAGATTGAAGTCTCAAACTCAAACATGAATTTTAAATACATGAAAGTCTTACTGTATTTTTAAAAAAAAAATCAACACATAAATGTTAATATTATTAATAATTTATATTTTAAAAAATAAAATCTTAATATATTATATTTTCGAGCTACTCACGAGCTTTTCGAGTCGAGTATCAAGTAGCTCGTTTTGACTCATTAAGAATTCGAGTCGAGCTCGAGTACATTCGATCCGAATATTTATCGAGACTTAACCTAATCGATCTCGAGTAGCTCATAATCTATCTCATCTAATTTACAACCCTATTTCACACTGACTGAGAAAAGTCCAATTGGACGGTTTTATGTAATCGGTCGGAAAATCCTTTGCAAAATCATTCAAATAAATATATATTATTCTAAAAAGGTATTTAACAAATGATTACATATAAAAGGACAATGAATTTGTATAAAGTTTTGATTATCATATCATATACGTTTAGATTCATTTCATTTGATGTATTATTTGATGTTTTAATCAATTGGACGATCACTGTATTTATTGAATTATTAACAACAATATTATTCAAGATAAAATAATACTATACTATTTTATGTTTAAAAAATGTCAAATCATAATTTTTAATTATTTTATTTAATGATTGTACAAAAATATAAAAATTTTAGTAAAAATTATTATTATTGTAAGAAAATGTATTTTATTTTTTTAAAATTAGTATTGATTTTTGTGATGATAATTTTATTAAAGACTTTATATATAGTATATATAATTAAATAAAAATGATTCCATAGTTGGAGTTTTTTTTGGGCTTAGAGTAAAAATAGGTACTCAAACTATGTATTCATTTTTGCTTTAAGTATCTAAACTATTTTTGGTCAAATTAAGTCCTTAAACTATTATATTTAAATATTTTAAGTTCCATTTTTCAGTTAGAAAAATATTTTTTGACCAATAAGATGTTGATACGTCAAACAAAATTAGGTATTTATTTTCAAAAAAATAGTTTAGGGACTTGAAGCAAAAAAGATTCATAATTTCGAGACTTAAATTGATAAAAAAAAATAGTTTAAATAATTAAAGTGGTTATATATTATAATTAAAAAACTTAGTTTGACAAAAAAAAATAATTTAGGTACTTAAAGTAAAAAGAGAGAGCATAACTTGAGTACTTATTTTTAGTTTAAGCCCTTTATTTTATAATTCATTAAATTCTAACTACAGACTTTACACAATTTACATTGTATTAAATAATTTTGGTTAATAGTGATGATTTTGTAAATAAAGGAAAGGCTTAATATAAAAATAAGTGCCTAAAGAATGCTTCGAAAAACATTTTGGTGTCTAAATATTTTTTCGCTAAAAATAGTTGCTTCAAATTTTACCCGTTACACTTTTAGGTGCCTATCATTAAAAAAACTCGTTAAGTAAAATGTATCACGACTAGTTTTTTTTTAAAAAAAATAAAATATTATTTAAAAATATTTTTTTAAAAATCAAGATGTGACACGTATCACTTAACTAGGTTTTTTAAACGATAGACACCTAAAAGTATAACAGAAAAAACTTTAGACACCTATTTTTAACGAAAAGATATTTAGATGCCAAAAATGAATTTTGAGTATAGTATAGACACTTATTTTTATATTAAGCCTAAGGGAAAAGAAACTGAAGATTGAATGACGCGCTATTGAAAGAGAGTGAAGATGGAGGGAAGGGAAATGGTTTGAAACGTCGACGTCTTGGAATAAATTCTGTTCCTCTTCAATTGCTCACGCTGACAGCCAGCCCCATTCCCTGTCAACATTCCACCTCGTTTTCCCTTCAAATCTTAGTGTTTTTATTTTATTCCATTATTTTCATGATTATTCTCAAATCCTTCATGTTTTATTTAAGAAAAAATATAAAGAATTTCACTAAAAATAAAAGGATTTATTTTATTTTCTGAAGAGAAGAAAGCAATGGAAGGGTTGAAAAAATGAAATAATGGGGTTAAAGAATTAAAAAAATATTTTTATAATTTTTATGGACTACTTCATTTTTATCATGAAATTTTATAATTTAATATCACTTAAAAATTTCATATAATTTCTCAAAAGTTTATATATTGACATTAAATTTTACGCTCATCTTTATAAAAGTCAAGGACTAATTTAAAATGAGAGTATAGATTAGGGACATATGATACAATTAACTCATATAAATAATTTTTTTATAAAACTATGGTAAATATAATATAGCATATGTTCAAAAATTCTTAATCATTTGACAATAAACATTCATAACCCTACATACATAATGTTCGAACTCAAAACTTCAAGGAATAATAATAAAAATTTTAACCACAGAGATTACATAAAATAAAAGTCGAATGCAAAGATAAAAGGCGAGAAAATATTACTAAGTATAATAGTTAATATAATGTATAATAACAGATAAATTTCAAAAGAAAATTAATTGGAAATATGTAAAACAGCAACTCTCATGGGAGTAATAAAAGAAGATGTTTGACTGTTTCCCCTTTGGAAGTCCAATTATAAGGTAATGATGAAGAGTTAAATACATCTAGGTATTTATTTTATGTCCATTTTATTATTATATTTAAAATTTTGATTATCATTTCTAATAAATATTGAAATTGATTTTTATTTTATAAATCTGGAGTGAGTAGAAGTTAGTATATGCTCGATGAATTTTAATCATTTGATAATAAATGTTTATATTTATAACAGACGCGGTGCTTGAACTCAAGACGTAAAGAGATAACAATAAATATTTGAATGCTAATATATATATATATATATATATATACTAATCATCCGGTAGTCTTTACATTAGAAAGCACAGTGCATGCTTAAACTATAGGAGAAATAACTGCGGCAGACAACATAAGATCTGAATTATGAACATTTTTTTTGGGTTTTTTCTCTTACAGCTTCATCTTGTCATTGACTAAAACCAGTAGATTCTTGTAGTATAAGATGGATCGAGTCTTTGACCAGCTCCACTGTCCAGTCTCAACGTCTCTCAATTTCCAAAGACAAATTTTTCATATAATAAATGCCAAAAAAAATCAGTTTGTCTTTTGGACCTGTAAATTAGAGTGTGGAGAAACGCGCTGGTAAGCATCTATTAACCTTGTTTACTTTTCTCTCTATAAATTCCACTGGGCTAGGGCTAGGGTTTTCTCAAGGCTCAAAAGGCAAAACTTGAGTTTTCCTTTTCCGTCACTCACAGTTTCGCTTCCTCTCAAGTTTTGAGGGTTGTCTGTTTCCCGACAAGGACCAATGGGGATGTTTTTGAGAGGAACGTTGGCTGGTTCGATGCGTGGTTTCGATGTCATCGAAATGAAGGTATCGGACCAGGCTTCGTTCCTCTCAAACATTTTCATTTTACTGCTCTGTACGTAGACGAAAAGAAGCGAGGAGGTTGACGGGAACGTTGTCTGGCTCGACATCATTTAGGTTTGATATTTGTACTCATATTTTATACCACGACATTGATCGAAGCAGGCTTTATTCCCGTCAACCAAACCCTTTTTATCATCATCTGCTTCTGTCCGAAGCATGAGATCCATAGATTTTGATCGATCTTAGGTAAAGTTTTAACCACTTTTTTGGGTTTGAGTTATGCATGGAATCATTGTGATCTACTTTCCACTTGTCGGAGATGACGTTGACTTAATTTTGTGTTGACCGTTACCTTATTTCTCTGCTCTTTTTATGGCTTCCATGCTAGATTCTTTCTCGCATTCCCATATATCGCACGACATGAATCACGACAAAAGTTGAGTTCTGGTCTGTTTTTATAATACATGTATGCTGCAAACTATACCCTCTTATATATTCTATTTTTTTTATAAATTTTAAATCTAATCTTAATTCTATTAAGAGATAAAGAGAAAGGCAAATTCTAAGAGAAGAGTGCCCCTAATAAGAGAGTATACAGAAAGAAATAAAGATAAACACTTTGGTCAATCGACTAAACGTACTTACTCATATATGTAATGTATCAGTAGAAAATCTTGTCGAATTGAATAAGATCCATCGTGTGTTTACTATTTTATTTTCAAGATCTTAGATTCGAGGGTTTGATTAAATAAAATAACATTGTATAATAACATTTCTATCGAGCGACATCAATAATAAAAAATATATTTATTTTATAAAATGTGTATAACTGAATTAAATCAAAATTTTAAGTGTTCAATTGAATCAAAATCAAAATTTTATGTGTACAACTGCACAAAATCAAACTTATGTATCATTTTTTTGTGGTTACAAGGAAAACACTAATTAGTGGTTAAGCGGATTGCATCTCCATGAATCAATATCAGCTTGCACCAGGCGATAGATCTCCGTCGGCAGGCTAGGAATCTCTATCAAATCCGCTACGGCCGAGCGACTGGTTTTGGCAATAGCATCCGATACACCATTTGCTTCACGACATATATGGGTAATCCTGACGTGCCAGTTGCGTTGGAGTAGCTTGCGAATTCGACGGAACACAGTCGGACCATACCCTTGAACGGGAAAGTTGAGGATTCTAGCAACTTCCGAGTTATCCATCTCGACCACAAGGCAACGGATACCACGATTCCAGGCGAGTTGCAGGCCATCTAATAAAGCCCAAGCTTCAGCAGAGGTAACCGAGCAGCGCCCGATATACCGACTGTACCCCAGTAACCACGTGCAACTTATGTATCATATTAAACAATTATGGTCTATTATTTTTGGGCTTTGACACACAATTTCATCAAGAACAATGTTAAAAAATAGCTAAGAAAACTTCAAAGTTTAACCCCAATCATACAAGTTTGTGAGAGAGAAAACCCCCCTCCATAATCCATTAATTCAAGGTTTCTGATCCTTCAAGTCCTCGACATAAGGCTTATCTTCATCTTTTTGCTTGAGATTACTGTGGTATATCATAAAGCTATGCCTGCTATCGAAATCCTTGACAAATTTGTTCATTTTCTTCTCGGCAGCCACAGCTGAAGTTTGAGGTTCCTTTCTTGCATTGCTGAAGTAATTGACAAACTATTGAAGAAAACAAAATCAAAGACACTCATCAAAACTGATAAATATAACTACATGAAAACTGATATTAAAGATTATGAATGAACTTAGTAGGAACATGATGAACTGTCTTGAGTTCAACTGATGTTTTCTCTTGAAATGCCTGCTTACTAGGAGAAGAAAAAAAAGCAGAAAATGAAGGAAACAATGAAAGTCTTCATATCATCAGTAGCCTGGTGAAGATTGTTAAAGACTAACCCTTTTTATAGGCCAATAAAGTGATTATTTATTCTACTTCACTCTTTTATAATTAAACATTAAACTTTTAGGATGTCACCAACTTTTGGTGGTTGACAATATTCCCACAAGTTTCAATGGCAGAGTAGTTGAATTTCTTTTATACAATACAATGGGAATTTGTTTATAGCATGCAATATGTATATGTACGTATGTATCGTAGTGGGAGACCTGATAAAACCATAGCAAAAAACAGACTTTTCAGACATTTTCTATCATGCAGTAGGTGTGAAACAGAGACAAGGTGGTAAGATTTTTAAATGCTTGTTTTTGGCCATTAACATTTCATGCAGGCTATATGGAGTCTGTAAAGAACAAAGTTTGGTAAGATAGAATGTAAAAGTGTTGAAATTCAAGAGCTGCGTGTCTTTGTAAGTGATTTGTGCTTAATAAATGGGTTTGTTTGCTCTCAACTTTTGCATGATCCTATTGTTGATTCTCAACCGACCAACAACAAAAGACTAGACAACAAAGTGCAGAGGGAAGTGGCTGAGACTGTGAGGAAAGATTGGAAAATAGGTGAGATTTTGCAGCTAGATTAGACAGCATTTAGGTTGGGTCTCTACAGGCCTAAAGTCAACTTGATACACCATTTTCCATTTTGTTCTTGTCAAAGTAGTCTAGTTGCTCCTTTTGTTTCCATATGATTCGTGCTCGGAATCTTTCCCATATGTACCAAAACCAACTTCATTAGCATATCATACATTTGTAAGCCTAGTTGTATAGCTTTTCGTATGTAGCAGAGTTCGTCTAACGAAAAGTCACTTTGAATTTTTAACCTATATTCGGAATGTGCATTGGTCTATTTACATGAGGGTTTGATACTAATGCATGGCTTGGACTTGTGGTTCGATATCAACAACGATGGAATGAATAAAGAAGAAGAAAGGACACTTAAGAATCTAATTGGGAAGGCAGTGCAAGGCACAGATGTTCAGGTGTTTCGTCTGACACATTTGAACAAGTTCAGAGGAGATGGCCATCCAACAATCTGGGGCCAGGGCCAGGACTGCATTCACCGGTGCCTAGCTGGTGTCCGTGATACATGGGTGGATATACTGGTGCAACTGATCAATAGTAGCTTCGAGACAGGATGATGAATTGTGAAGAGCTTATCAAGTTGTTGTCCAAGTATTCACCTTGGATGATGACAAGCTTCTTCCTCTGCGAACGGCCTAAGACTGGTTGGCCTCTTGGAGATCAGTGGGAGTTGGCTGTTTGTATATTGAACCTTGCTTGAATGTGTAGAAGTTGGAGAAGAGGGTCGAAAAATGGAGCTGAGGAATTCATCTATGATCCATAGGTTTAACATTCATAACTGCACTCAGGAAAATCCTTTTGAAGCAATCATGTATCATTCACAATAAAATTGAACCTTGTTTATGAAATGCTCTCGTCGAGGCTCGAACTCGCGACCTTCGGCTCATAAGATCAAGGCTCTAACCGAGCTGAGCTACGGGAACATTCTTGCTACAAAAAATATTAAACAATATTATTTTCATAAAACATTCTTATTTATTATTGAGCCGAAAATACCCTTCCTGGTTGACTCCCGAAAGGTATCTTAGTATTATTACTTTCCTTGTTCTCTCTCCCAAAAGATGTTTTTTCCTTGTTATCGTTTATTTTGGATGTTTAAGTTTTCCAGTTCCTTCATGCAAATACACAGTTTATGTTATGACTAGGAAAAGAAAATATGTTCATTTTTGGTTGTCATAGACTAGTGCACTTGATAATGTAATATCAATCTATTAGAGGGATCTGGTAAAATGCAGGCAGTTTCATTAGGGCCTTCATTAATGTTGTCATCGTGAAACCTTTTGCCTATTCTTAATGTTATTTAGTTTTGCCTATTCTCTGGCATCTTTTTCGGAACTCAATAGATCCGAATTGGAATGTCGTGATGGATTTGATATCGCTGTTCTTATCAAACTGCCGACCACTTTTAAATGGTGTTTTGATCAGTAAAATGGTTTCTGACTTGAACGTTTGCAGAGTTTCTTTCCAATGTCATGAGTTGCAACTATTTTCCAAAATGGATTCTTTTGTCGTTTCATTGGTCTGTCTTAATTTTATGTTTCACATGCTTGTGTGTGTGTGTGTGTGTTTTTTGGTAATACAGAACAAAGTTTCGACTGAACATTGCCTGTTATGTCCACTTGGAGCTGGTCCAGAATAAAGTTCAGAGGTGACTCAAATCCCGTCTCCCCAATCGGTCCACCACGGCTGGCTCTTGCTAAACTATCAGCTACTTTATTTTGATTTCTTCCCACATGTTGAACCTTTACCTCCCAATACTGCTGCACTAGTCTTCGAACAGCTTCTGCTATCGAATTCCCTTACAGTGTTCTTAGTTTCTTACATTATCGTTAATCAATCTCATTATGTCCAAGCAGTCCGCTTCCAATATTAACTTCTTGATTCCCAATGTTAAGATAGCAAACAAACTATCGAGAGAACTAAAGTAAAACAAAGAAGAATAACTGCTATACTTTCTGAGAATTTTTCATTTGTTGAAGTCTACATACAAAGATGAAGCAAACAGATATTTATACACAAGAGATGAGAAAACTGAAAGATCTAACAAACTAACAGACTAACAACTCGTAACTAATAGCTTCAACACGTGCATGCATGACATACATCATCATACACTAACATTCCCCATGCATTCCAAACTTCTAGCACTTTCAAACATTCTCTCTACTTCTCAACCCTGCTGAAAAACATGATCCCGTGAGCCACATTGAGCAACTAACAGCTTCTGTCTGTGTTTATGAAACATTGGTGAAGACAAAAGTTTAGTGAGAACGTCAGCCACCTGCTCGTATGCTGGGACTTCATTAACTTGCAAGTTGCAACCGGCCAGCTGCCACCATCTCCCGAACAAAGAACAGATCTAGTTCAACATGTTTGAATTTAGAGTGAAGGATTGGATTAGCACAAACAACCACAACACTTGTATTATCACACCACAAGGTAGGTTTGCTATGAGGAACGACATACAACTCCTTAAGCAACGATTCTAGCCACACCATTTTTGAAGCAGCTGAAGCAACACTCCTATATTCGGCTTCAACAGTTGACCGAGCAACCACCTATTGCTTACGCGAACTCCAAGAAACCAGGTTCCCTACAAAATAGATGCAAAAACCCGAAGTCGAACGCCTGCCATCAACATCTGATCCTCAATTTGCATCATCAAAACCAACTAAAGACAGTCTTGAACCTCAACCCATAATCAACAGTTTCCTGTAAGTATATTAAAATGGGCAAAATTCTTAAGATAATGAGTTGAAATAAAAAAATTCTTCAGATAATGCAACCCGAGAATTATTTGCTTATTTGGGGTGTTTGCTACAGTTCGAGGGTTGGTCGCCAGGTCTTTCGGGCAACCTCTATAGGTCGTCATATCCTCTAAACGTTCAAGCATTGGTTTCCTAGATTTCTCATAAGTTACAGTTATTACCTATATCGGTAATTACGTTTTTATTCGAAGACCTCCATAAGTCGTCAGGTCCTTCGGGCGACCTCCATAGGTCGTCATGTCCTCCAAACATTCAAACATTGGTTTCCTAGATTTCTCATAAGTTACAGTTATTACCTATATCGGTAATTAGGTTTTTATTCGAAGACCTCCATAGGTCGTCTGGTACCTCCATAGGTCGCCAGGTCCTCCGGACGACCTCCATAGATCACCAAGTTCTCCAAACGTTCAAGCATTGGTTTCTTAGATTTCCCATAAGTTACATTGATTACCTACGTCGGTAATTAGTGGTCCATAAGACTTCCGACAGGTACTGTAGTATTCACACTATATCAGAAAATAATTTCAATTAGACCTTATTTTAACAAATAATTTTTTTCAAAACTCTACAACAGCAAATCATCCATTAAAATGCGTTTAACAGCTTGAAAATGAGCATCACGCAGTGCCTGCATAAATTGACATACCCGATTCACGGCAAACGCAATATCCGGCCGAGTGATTACAACATATTGTAACGCTCCAACAATGCTTCTGTACTGAGCTGTATTCTCTAGCAGTGTACATTCAGCAGCCGAAAGCTTACAATTTGTCGACATAGGAGTAGGTAACTCTCTGGCTCCTTCAAAACCACTTTTTTGTAGCAATGAACATATTTCTGCTGACTTAACACCAAACCTCCTGAGTCAGTCATAGCAAACTTCCGCCCCCAAGAAAAAATTAACAGATCCTAGATCTTTTAAAGAGAATTGCTCGTGAAGCTTTTCAACAACATTCTGAACTTCACTAGCACAACATCCTGTAAGAGTTATATCATCCACATACACTAATAAGTAAACTAAACTATCCTGCGTATTTCGAACAAGGGATTCAAATCGCGGTCATGTGGTGTTATCGTAATTGCGACCATAGCTGGCGCTGTTGCAGGTATATCGAAAGTCAGTGTTACCGCTATTTCGTGGGCGTTATCGAGCGTAATTAAAAACCCTGTTTCAGACATAAAGAAAAGCATCTGATTTCGTCAAAACAAAACCTTCAGATTCCAGATAATCCTTGAGTCTCTCAAACCAAGCTCCAGGAGCGTGCTTCAGTCCGTAGATAGCCTTATTCAGTTTACAAACCAAGCTACCATCACCTTGCTCGTACCCTGAAGGTTGAGTCATGTAAACTTCTTCAGAGAACAAACCATTTAATCAAGCATTGTTAATGTCTACTTGCCTCAAGGTCCACCCTTTTTATCCAGAGCAAGTGAAATAATTACTCGAACAGTAGCTGGTTTAACTACAGGGCTAAAAACTTCATGATAATCAACACCCGGTTGCTGAAGAAATCCTTTTACTACAAAACGTGCCTTATACCTTGCTATAATGCCATCTGCATTTCTCTTGATCTTAAAGATCCATTTGCAGTTCACAACCTTTCTATCTTCAGGGAGACGAACTAGATCCCAAGTTTGATTTCTGACCAAAGCATTATATTCCTCATGAGCAGCTGCCTTCCAATGAGGACTCAAAAAGGCTTCCTTTATAGTTGTTGGTTCTCTGTCTGCAGAAGTAACTTGAAACGCCTTGGGTTTTCTTATCCCATTTTTACTACGTGCTACGTGTAACCATGGGATGAACGTTTTGACTAACCGGGTGAATACTGCCAATAGTGTCTTGGTCAATAGGTTGAACACTGCTTTCTCCATGCAAAACCTTTTGAGAACCAATCAGATCACCGCCTTCTTCATGCAAAAACTCGCCATGCAAAACCTCGTGAGAACCAATCAGACCATCACCTTCTTCATGTAAAAACACGTACGAACCTTCTCTGTCATCATCATTTTCAGCTGACAGAAGGACATTTCCCATGTGCAAAGCATCATCAAATTGTCTGGCGGGTTGAACACTACTTTCCCCATGTAAAAACACGTGCGAACCTTCTCTGTCACCATCATTTGCAGCTAGCTGACAGATGACTATTTCCCATGTGCAAAGTATCATCAAGTAGACCAGCAGCTCCCGTATTTTCACTGAAATGATTATCAGAAGAATTTTTAAGTTGTCCACTTCTCACACCTTCCTCGAGAACTCCAACAGGTAAATGAACAACCTGTCTAGACCCCGTACTGACACGATAAACGGGCAGACTACCAAGCTGGCCACTACCCATGAAAACATCACCATCAGTAGCTATCGACTCACACACTATCCTAGCATGCTCCTCAACATTTGAACTACTAGGTAGATGAACTGCCGGATTTGAAGAAGCAACCAATGGTAACACTCCTTCAACCACAAAATTATCTTGTTCACACCCACTACGCTCTTGACAAGCTGCAAAAGGAAAAACCTTTTCATCAAACACTACATGTCTTGAAACAAGCACCTTACCATCTTCATCGAGACATCTATACCCTTTAAGAGAGGGACTATAGCCCAGAAAAACACACTTTCTTGACCTAAATTCCAGCTTGTGGCGATTTGAAAACCTGACACAAGGAAAACAAAGAAGAATAAATGCAATACTTTCTGAGACTTTTTCATTTGTTGAAGTCTACATACAAAGATGAAGCAAACATATATTTTTACACAAGAGATGAGAAAACTGAAAGATCTAACAAACTAACAGAATAACAACTCGTAACTAATAGCTTCAACACGTCCATGCATGACATACGTCATCATACACTAACACCAAACCTCCATGCATGTTTGAGTGCATCATAGATCACCCATACCTCTGCCATAAGCATCGAATACCTTTCGAGACTACGTGAGATGCCATAAATCCATTGTCCTTGATCATCTCTAATCACTCCACCACATGCTTGTGCTTTACGGAAAAAGGTGGAAGCCGAAACAATCTGCGGTTTCTGCTCAAGACCAACGAAAAGGAGTATACTGAGTGGATGATATTGTTGCAGGTGAATGGAGCAGCACCACTGGCTTCTATGATGTTCTTGTTTTCAACATTGGCTATAGCTAATTTTCTTTTCTTTTTGCTGAATTACATAATTGTGAAATGCTTTTGTTATCTAAATACATACATAACACACTCCCCTTCATTCATATGCATATGCATGTGCAAGGCAGTTATCCTCGGCTGTTCCTTTTCGAGAACATCATCGGCCAACATTTGATTTAATCTTGGATCAAGTGGGGATATGATAAATTCCCGAAAGAGACACCTCTTGTCATTTGCCGGGATGGGCGACCGATAGATCCTCCCCGGGATTATTGGATGGCTTTCAAGAAAAGGAGGTTCCTACGAACACCCTCGAGCTCTGGAGGTTGCAGTCGCTGAACATTTTTACAGTGGCGACTGTAATCAAAACGGGAGTTGCTTGTTTGACAGACCCCTTGAAGAAGACCAGGTATCAATTGATAATTTTTATCTGTTCTTCAATTAAGTTCAGTCTTGATTAATACTCCATTTAGTTTAGTCACATGATATTGCCAACTTTAGTCCTTTTGAGTTTCACTGGCATTCCTTGCATAGCTATATTTGGAATGTGCACTGGTATATTTACATTGGATTTGATACTAATGCCTGGACTTGTGGTTCGTTCCCAGCAACAACGGAGTGAATAAAGAAGCAAGGATACTTAACCATCTAATTAGAAGGCCGGTGCAAGGCACCGATATTCAGGTGTTTGATCGGACACATTTGAACGAGTTAAGAACAGATGCTCATCCAGTATTTTAGTTAGGACGGAAGGGTGCTGTGTCGATCCGGGGCCAGGACTGCATGCACTGATGCCTACCTGGTGTCCCTGATACACGGGTGGATATACTGGTGCAACTAATCAATAGTAGCTTCGAGACAGGATGATGAAATGTGAAGAGCTTACCAAGTTGTTTAAGTATTCACATTGGATGATGACAAGCTTCTTCCTCTCCTAACCAGTAAGACTGGTTGGTCTCTTGGAGATCAGTGGGAGTTGGCTGTTTGTATATTGAACCTTGCTGCCTCAAAGATATTTTTTTTATCGGAGATGAATGTGTAGAAGTCGGAGAAGAGGGTAAAAAAAATGTAGGCTGAAGAATTCATCTATGAACCATAGGTTTAACATTCAAAACTGCACTTATTAAATTTTTTTGGAACAACGCGGTATGTAGATAATTTCTGTCAGAATACTTATACACCAAAATCAAGTGTAATACTATAGTCGATTAAGATTAATCGGAGCGAAGCGCAACACTTTAACTCGCGACTTTGAACTCATAAGACCAACACTTTAACCAACTGAGCTACGGGAGCACTTTAGATACAAGATTCTTAAACAAAATTGGTAAAATTCAGGCAGTTTCATCAGGGCCTTCATTAATGTTACCATCGTGAAACTTTTTGCCTCTTCTCTTGATCTTTTTTGAATAAGGGTTTCCATTGTAGTTGCCATGACTGTGATGGATTTTTGGTTGGAATGGCTCAGTTTTGTCCTGTAAATTTAACATCGACAGATGAAGGATGATCTTGGTGGAATGTCGTGTTGGATTTGATATCGCTGTTATTGTCAAACTACCGACCACTTTTAAACGGTGTTTTGATCAGTAAACTGGTTTCTGACCTAAATGTTTGCAAAGTTCCTTTCCAATGCCATGACTTGCAACTGTTTTCCAAAATGGATTCTTATGTCGTTTCATTGGTCTGTCTTAGTTTTATGTTTCACACGCTTGTGCTTTAGAGAAAAAGGTGGAAGCCGAAACAATCTGCGGTTTCTACTCAAGATGAACGAAAAGGAGCATACGGAGCGGATGTCGATATAGTTGCAGAATGCAGACTGCATCACTGGTTTCTATGATGTTCTTGTTTTCAACACTGGCCGTTGGTCAATTAACAAATCTATTTCTGTTATTATATAGTTGTGAAATGCTTTTGTTGAAATGTAGAGTATCTAGATACATACAAAACACTCTTCCCTTCATTCATATGCATATTAGCATATGCATATGCATGTGCGAAGTAGTCACATGATATTTGCCAACTTTAGCCCTTTTGAAGTTCATTGGCATCCCTTATCATGTATCATTCACAATAGTTGAACCAAGGCATAAAAAAAGGAATTGGCTTAATAAAATAACTATGATTACTGCTCCCGGCGAGGCTCATAAGACCAACGCTCTAACCAACGGAGCTACGGGAGCGCTTTCGATATGAAATTATTAGAAACTTTTTTGTCTATATGAAACTATTAGACAACTTTTGTAAACCTGATAGAGGTTAGAGCTAACGTTTATTGTTTCACTTACCTTCTTTATTTTGTCACTAACTCCGCTTCAAAAGTCAGAGCTGATAAAATATCTATGAACATCAATGGCAGACCACCTGCTATTATAAGTTAATAAAACAAGAAGAATAAGGAGAATCACAAGCTTCTTCTGCAGAATCAAAGGCTTTGCTGTAGACAGACAAGGCAGGGAATATAGTGCCGTTACCAATACAATGATCTAGACACCCTTCCTGGTTTACGCCCCAAAGGTATCTTATTATTATTATTATTATTTTCCCTGTTTTCTCTCCCAAAAGATTGTTTTCCTTGTTATCATTGATTTTGAATGTTTAAGTTTTTCAGTTGTTTAGGAGAACAACTTTATGCAAATATACAGTTTATGTTATGACTAGGAAAGGAAAAGATCGATGCTCTTTTTTGGTTGTCATAGACTATTGCACTTGAAATGTAATATGCTATATGCTGTTAGGGATGAGCACACAAGTTGAGTTTCATTTTAAATCCAATAGTTATATATCATGGCTGTGATAATGCAAAAGTTGGGACCTCTAACTGTAAGCAGATTTTGCAAGTGATGCATGGAAACTATAATGGTGCTTTGGACATTTTTTTTGTTGCAGGTTGCTAGCTATTTTTTGTTTTATCAACTTGTTAAATTATGTGGATCGAGTAGCAATAGCAAGCAATGGTGTCAATGGGAGTCTTGGAACTTGCACATCAAGTGGTTCATGCACTTCTGGTACTGGAATACAGTAAGAATTGGAGATCCTATTTCTTTTTCCTTATCAGATTGTATTGTTGGATGGGGAAACAGTTGCAAATACCTTTTGATATGTCGTTAATTTGTTTCATTTGCCCCTAGATTGAGAGACAGGAGTCTGTTGAGAGATTAGTTTGTTGCAAACAGAAATTAGGGAATTCATAGTATGTGACTTTTTTTAGCATTAGACCGGAAGAGTGAATTAGTTTTGGTTCAATGTAGACATGTATACTTGGAAAAGAACTACAATACCAACTAATATGTGTTCTAAACCTCTATACGCATGATTGAGATGTAAATACCTTGCCGGCTTCATTTTGTGACCTTTGAACTCTTTGGATTATTCCAGTTCATTTTTCTCTACAGGGGTGAATTCAACTTGAACAATTTTGAAGATGGAGTTCTATCATCTGCATTTATGGTTGGACTTCTTGTGGTTTCTCCCATATTTGCATCATTATCAAAGAGGTAAGGAGCTTCAATAGTCTAGTAATTCATTAACGAAGGTCATATATCATATATGCATATGTTGTATAAACATGGGGCAAACATCCACTTATAAGGCTCATATGTTTTTAGGTTTCAATCATTTGGTTTGGCTGTACTTTTCTTGTTTATCTTTTAATGTTGAACAGAAGCCTCATTCTTGATGTAATGTTTTTTTTTCAGTACGTACATGTTCTTGTGCCAAATGAGAATTACTTAAAATCTTTGTGGGTAAAGGCGGGAACTAATTACTTTTTTTCAAACAATTTTGCATGCATGTATCAGATAAATGTTGCTTCCATGGTGTTTAACTGTTATGAGCTCATATTCATTGTAGTCTGATACGGTCTAATCAGTATGAATATCATCTTTAAGGACCACCATTTTCCATATAAGTTATTTAAGATGATAACAAGTTTTAGGTTTTATGATTCATGTTTAATATGTTTTGTTCGATATGATCATGGGGACGACGAATTGTCTTTATTTATAAAATTTTTGCAGTATTAATCTATTTACACTTATTGGAGTTGGCTTGTCTGTATGGACTTTGGCTGTTAGTGTATGTAAATGCATGGCATATAAGTTCACTGTTGTGCATGATGGTTGTGCAGCTGAGGATTGATTCACTGCAGCTTATCAGTTGAAGTAGTTAGTTTGTTGTGGAGTTAGTTACATCATCAGTTATAGCTATAGTACTAGCTATAAATACTCTCCTTGAGAGTTGTAATACACAAGCTTGAAAATAATGAATTTCAGAATATTTGTTTCGCATTTGCTTTCTTTGTTCTTGTTTACATAGATTAGACATCTATTGATAATCTTTACATGGTATCAGTTGCCAAAAAGATCCTGCAGTTTCTGGCTTCTTCTTTTCTTGGAGGTTCTTGAAGGTTCTTGCGTTTCTTTAAAGATGGTGGATTTGCAACAAGCTGGAGTTCAGTCTCCGGCGAATACCACAGTTACTTCAACCTCATATAGTTATTCAGTCCTGTCTAGTGTACAACATATACCCAAACAGAATGTCATAAAGCTTACCGAGTCAATATACCTTCTTTGGAAGCATCAGGTGACCCTTATAATTGATGGCTATGGATTGTTGGTTTACATCTCTGGTGATAGTCCTGCTCTATCTCAGTTTGTTACAAATGAGTCTGGGCAGCTTGAGGAAAATCTAGTGTATCCTGTGCATAGGCAAAAAGACAAGTTACTTGCTTCGTGGTTGTTGACAACGGTTAGCATGGAGGTTTTTCCACATCTTACGGGGCTCACATCCTCTCGCACAATACAGTTTCAAGATTGTTTGGAGTTCGTTCTAGTGCCAAGATTTCTTCTCTCAGATACAGTTTGCACTCTCAAAGGAAAGCTGGCTTGACTGTGAGTGATTATTTAGCCAAGATCAAGACAATCTGTGATTTGTTGAATGCTGCAGGTTGTGTTGTACCTGAACAAGAACAAGTAAGTGTGATTCTTGCTGGATTATCAATGGAATTCAAATCCATTATTGCTATAGCATCTCGTGATGTAGTGTCACTGGATAGTCTCACTGAAATGCTCCAAAATTGTGAGGCTAGGCAGAAAGCTTTTTTAAGCGATGGTATTACTGCAAATATGGTTGTGCAGCCGAAAGAAGAGAAAGGGATAAGGTCTCAGGCTGCCATTGAAACAGATACAACAGAAAAGCAATTTTATTTGGGAGGTCAACAGGGAAGTCAGCAGGGAGGCTATCGCGGTCGAGGCAGAGGAAGGTTTAACAATTCAAATAGACCACAATGTCAGTTGTGTGGAAAGTTTGGGCACATTGTTCAGCGGTGTTATCGCCGCTTTGATCGAGATTTCACTGGAGTTGGCAGTGAAGATCAGTCTGCTGAGTAGTGGAAGAAACCAGCTGAACAGATAGTTCCTGTGAATGGACATGCGTATAGTTACACGCTGCAATCTCCTGTCTTCTACCACTATCCATCTAGCTTCATACATGGTATGCCTTATGCTTTGACTCATCAAGGACTGCCTTACTCCTCGAGTCAGGTAATGAATACCTTCCCTGGGGACTGTGGAACTCATCTTGCAAAAAAAAAGGACAAGAGTCATTTGTTCATACTGCACCTACAACTTTTGTATCCACTGTGCCTAGTATGACAACAGCTCACAGTGCTCCAAACCACTCCAATGCTTTGTGGTATCCAGACACTGGTGCCACTTATCACGTATCAAATGATCTTATATCGTTCAATTCAGGTATGACATACAAAGGTAACAACACTCTTTTAATGGGAAATGGTGAAGGAATTAAAATTGATCATGTTGGTCAAGGCTTTCTGTCTTCTAGTCTTAGACCTCTGGTGTTACAGAATATGCTACATGTCCCACACATTAAGAAGAAGTTGTTGTCAGTATCTCAATTTACTCGTGATAACAATGTATTTATTGAGTTTCACCCTTTTGAGTGCTTGGTGAAGGATGCACAGACTCAGAACATTCTGTTGAGAGGGAAGCTCACAAGTGAAGGTTTATACCAGCTGATACCGTATGAAGAGAAGAAAATCATGTTGTGTGGTGAATAATGTGTCCAAGGCTTCAAGCAGTTTGGAACTTTGGCATAAGCGCTTAGGATACTCGTGTGTGAAGGCTGTCAAAGATGTTATGAAAATGTGTAATGTTTCTTCTAGTGAAAACAAGTTGAATAATATTTGTTCTGCGTGTTTGCAAGGCAAGGCTCACAAGCTGCCTTTTTGTAATTCATTGACTGAATACAAAGAAATTTTTTAGCTAGTTATGTCAGATGTGTGGGGACCTGCACCTGTAGTTTCGACTGAGGGTTACACATATTTATGTATCGTTTATTGACGTGTTTAGCAGACATACCTGGGTGTATTTAATTAGAAAGAAATCTGAAGTCAACCAATACTTTCTCAACCTAGTTAAAATTACTGAAGTTCAGTTTGGGAAGAAAATCAAAGCACTACAAAAGCGATGGTAAAGGTGAATACCAAGCCCTGAAGAGTTGGTTTTTTACCAATGGCGTACAACATCGAATCTCTTGTCCCAGCACGTCAGAACAAAATGGGAAGGCTGAACGAAAACATTGCCACATTATTGAGATGGGACTAGCCATGTTAGCTCAACCATCACTGCCAATAAAGTTCTGGAGTCATACTTTTACTATGGCAGTGTATATCATAAACAGGCTCCCATCTGAGATCATTTTAGGCAAAACCCCATTTGAGATTCTCTATCAGAAAGCTCCTGACTACTCAAGTATGAGAGTATTTGGGTGTGCTTGTTTTCCTCTCTTGAGACCATTTAATCAACATAAATTGGATTTTCGGTCAAGACAATATGTGTTTCTTGGACCCAATGCCTCATATCATGGATACAAATGTCTAGACAATGATGGCAGAGTCTTTTTGTCTCGACATGTGAGGTTTGACGAGCAAGTATTTCCATTTGATAGGAATCAACTTGTGTGCAAGTGTCATGGACAAGAAATTGTCACTACTGGACAGTTTCCTATAGTTTATAATGAGCATGGGGCCACACCGAATTTCAATGCCCATGTGCCTCTTGGCGTGGTGATAGATGTGCATAATCCAAGTCAGGATGTCATTAGGGCCATGCCTTTTGAGACGGTGGATGCACGTGGTAATGAATCCAATGCGCTTGTGTCTCCTAGCGTGGTACCCACCCACGTTACTACTCCAACAAACGCACATAGTCCAAGCTTAAATAATAAGAGCTCACATGGGGTCCAAGGTAATCATAGTAGTGCGCCAAACATAAATAATGAGAGTGATGGTCATGGTGCACAATCGCGTGGGGTCCAAGAAAGTGGTGCGCATTATAATAGTGCCACACCAAATGCTATTGCAACCGGCTATAATGGTGCGTATGGTAGTAGGGCCACACCGAATGGTAGCTCACATGGGGACAAAGGCTCGACAAGTGCATGGGTCCAAGAAAGCTATGAAGCAAATTCAAACATTGATAATGCGCCTAGATTAAATAATGGTGCACATGGGCTCCAAGGAGACTCTGGTTGTGCGAGTGGGGTCCAAGGTAATTCACATGGTACGGTAATTGTATATAGTAGGAGGAGTGGTGCGCCTAATATAAATAATGAAGGAAGTTGTATTGGCAATGCACGTGGAATTGAAAGTTCGCGTAGGGTCCAATGTGGTGTTATACATGGGGAGCAAGTTTCGGTCCTAGTAGAAAATAACGCAAATTCGAACATTGAAAGTGGTGATATAAGTGGTGTGCATGGGCTCCAAGGAGGTTGTTGTGGTGTGCATGGGGTCCAAGGGAGCTATGAAGGAGCAGTTGGCAGTTTTAAATAATAATGATAGTGATGTCAGCTCATATGGAGTCCAAGAAGAGATGGGTACAGCTGAAACGTGCGTTGAAGTTCAACCCAGTGTGGAGAATGGTGTACCACAAGTAGTCTCCAATATACATCCCATGATGACAAGGAGTAAACATGGAATCTGGAAATCGAAAGTCTATAATGTTACAAGTTCAGATCGAGAACCAGCAAATATCACAGAGGCGTTGATGAGTCCTCTTTGGAAAGAGGTTGCACAAGCAGAGTATGGTGCACTGGTAAGAAATAACACATGGACACTAGTTCCTCTTCCTAGAGATATGAAGGCTGTAAACTATAAATGGATATTTCGTATAAAGAGAAATCCCGATGGCTCGATTTCAAGGTACAAATCACGCTTGGTGGTGAAAGGTTTTCTTCAAAAACCAGGGATTGACTTTGATGAAGTCTTCAGCCCGGTGGTTAAGCCTGCAACGATCAGGGTGATCATTTCCTTGGTATTGTCACGAGGGTGGAAGCTAAGACAGATTGATGTCAACAATGCCTTCTTGAACGAGTTGCTCACTAAAGAGGTGTACATGACTCAACCACTTGGGTATGAGCAAGGAAATGGTGAGCTGGTATGTAAGCTACACAAGGTGATTTATGGGCTGAAACAAGCACCGAGGGCCTAGTTTGAGCGACTGAAGGCATACCTGAAATATGAAGGTTTTTGCCTAGCTAAGTCGGATGCCTCTCTTTATGTTCGGAAGACCTCGGATAGCTTGGTGTACTTACTGGTATACGTTGATGATATCATTGTAACAGGGGATAAAGAGGTGATTGTTCAAAGTGTTATAGACAGACTAAATACTCAGTTTTCATTGAAGGATCTTGGACCATTGAGTTTTTTCCTAGGAGTGGAAGTTAGTTATGAAGGTAGTGATGTTGTTTTGAGTCAACAAAAGTATATTCAAGATCTTCTACAGAAGCATGGCTTTGGTGAAGTGAAAAGTCTTCCCACCCCCATGGTCTCTAACATCAAGCTGTCAGCCAAGGAAGGAACACCACTTGAAGATGTTGCACGATACAGAAGCATCGTAGGTGCCCTGCAGTACATCGTGATCACTCGACCCGATGTGGCGTTTGCTGTGAACAAGGTGTGTCAATTCATGCAAACCCCACTGGATGTTCATTTTCTAGCAGTCAAGTGAATACTTCGCTACCTACAAGGCATCGTTGATTTTAGACTACAGTTTACACCCTCCTTGAGAATGGCTTTGACTGGTTTTGCAGATGCAAATTGGGGCTCGGATGTTGATGATAGACGGTCAACCTCAGAGTTATGTATATATTTTTATGGGAACTTGGTCTCGTAGAGCTCTAGAAAGTAACAGGTTGTTGCACGTTCAACTGCTGAGGCTGAGTATAGAAGTGTGGCTTGTGCAGCTGCTGAGATGGTGTGGCTTCGATCGTTTTTGGGGGAATTACATGTAGTTTCACATGACAAGGCCACATTGTGGTGTGATAATACAAGTGCAGTGGCAGTATGTGCTAATCCTGTACTTCATTCCAAGTTCAAACATGTTGAGTTAGATCTGTTTTTTGTTCGAGAAATGATGGCTATGGGACAACTACAAGTGCATGAAGTTCCTGCAGTTGAGCAAGTTGCTGATGTACTGACCAAGCCTT
The DNA here is from genome assembly GCF_006381635.1 of Hibiscus syriacus. Classification (NCBI taxonomy): domain Eukaryota; kingdom Viridiplantae; phylum Streptophyta; class Magnoliopsida; order Malvales; family Malvaceae; genus Hibiscus; species Hibiscus syriacus. Next base: position 1,329,626 of record NW_024062205.1, read on the forward strand.
TATCAGCACCTTTGTTTCTCAAACACAGACAACGGTTACTGTTGGTGCAACTTAAGAGCAGACCAGTTTGAAGAAGGTTTGAAGTTGAAGATTGCAAGGGGAATGTTAGTATAAATGAACATTCATTTTATTTTGGGTTTGAATGAGCATTGATCATGTTTTGTGCATCTTGAGCTTGAAGAAGGTTTGAAGTTGAAGATTGCAAGAGGAATGTTAGTGTATGTAAATGCATGGCATATAAGTTCACTGTTGTGCATGATGGTTGTGCAGCTGAGGATTGATTCACTGCAGCTGATCAGTTGAAGTAGTTAGCTTGTTGTGGAGTTAGTTACTTCATCAGTTATAGCTATAGTACTAGCTATAAATACTCTCCTTGAGAGTTTTAATACACACACTTGAAAATAATGAATTTTAGAAGATTTGTTTCTCATTTGCTTTCTCTGTTCTTGTTTACATAGATTAGACATCTATTGATAATCTTTACATTGGCTACAACTGGTTACAGCTTTTCGTTCAATTTCTGGTCCATCATTATTTGCCGTATGTAAGTGGAATTCTTGTTCCTTTTTTTCTTCATTTATTTTTAAAATTTTGATTATGTTAGCACTGAGATAATAAGATCATTACACTAAAGTTAGCACTTTCTAGGCTAGTTGGTGTTGGTGAAGCTTTATTTATTAATCTTGCAACTCTCTTCATTGATGACAATGCCCCTATTACTCAGGTACTGTAGGGATATTATATTTTTTCTGCGCATAATTTGTTTCCTGATTTATGATGGTTTCCTGTCAGCCTGCCTGCTACTGGTTTCGAGATTTGCTCTATTTAAGCTAGAAGTATATATGTGTGCGTGCGCGTGTGCGTACGCGTGCGCGTGCGCGTGCGCGTGTGCGTGCGCGTGTGCGTGTGCGTGTGTATTATGTTTTGTCTATTCTATTTTCACCTAACATATGACGGTTCATAGCAAAGTAAGTTGAATACCTCTTGTAGATGTTCAATATTTTCTTCTTTTTGAACTACTGCATTTGTAATGTTGATTACTGATCTAAGACAGACTTTCCTTTGTAAATTTTAACGTGAATCCTAAAGTTGATGTATGTTAAGGTGTACTTATTAATTCGAATTAAGATCATGAAGCTGAAAGGTCTATTAACATAAATTCTAAAGTTAATTGTTCTGGTATAGTCCCATTGGGAATATTTAGTAGCCTTTCAGAGCTCAATCTTATTGCTTTCTTATGCATATCCATCTCTGTCATCTTAATATTGACTATTGACTTGGAGAATTATATGCAAAATGCAATTTGTATCTATTTTAAAACTTTTACTAGAAAATTTGTTGATAACATCTCCTTCCTTTCTACCAGAAAACAGCTTGGCTGGCAATATTTTACATGTGTATACCGACTGGGAATGCACTTGGCTATGTATATGGCGGATTAGTAAGTCTTCTTTTCAAACTCTTTGATAGTTATAGCTTTTTTTTTTCAAAACAATCTCCTTATTTCCTTCCTAGTTCATAGATTAAATTCGAGATGACAAACGAACAACAAGATTTCTTTTGAAATAGGTTGGCAATCATTTGAATTGAAGTTTTGCATCCTGGGTTGAAGCCATTTTGATGCTAGTTATTGATTCAATATCCGTCTACTAAGTTGAATACTTGATTTGGAAATCTCTGAATGTGTTCATGACGGGAACAACCGAAAGGTGACGGGGGTTATATCATGTAGTTAACTCTTTATTTGTTTTTCAGTGTTAGTTTAACGAAGGTTTTAAGATATGTGGATATTAAATGGTACATTACATTTGCAAACTAGATGAGAAATCTTGTTTGCTGAGAAATTAAAAAGCTTTTCCACTTTGTTATTACTACAAAAATGGCATGTTATGAAGCTTGAACTAAGACTTCCATGGTACAAAGTTACTAAACTATTTCCTATTTCAGGGTCCTGTAAATTACATATATCTACACACTGTGAAGCCAAGTTTGAGACCATTATTTATGGCTATCTCAACAATCTTGATTCACATATTCTGCGATGTGCCCTCTTCGCCACTTGTGGGGGTCCTCCAGGTTTGTCTTTCAACAAATTCTGAATGTTTAAAAATCAATAAAACTAAACTGTCTGGTTTTTGCAGGACACTGTCAACAATTGGAGAGAAACCTGGTGGAAACTAAACCATATCTCAACTCAAACAACACTCTAAAAGATAGGAGTATTTCAAAGCAAATGTTTGCTTGAGATGATTCTAAATGAATGAAATTGCTCACTATTTATAGGCTAAATAGTGAGGGTAAAATGGTCATTTCCACTACTAGTAGAAATACCTAATTTTGAGCATATATTAGTGGAATAACCTAACTAGCATATTTCCAATATTTGAGCATTATCAACATTCCCCCACTAATGCGAAAGAATTCTTTCTTAAAGATGAGAGCAATGAAGTTAAAACATGAGAAGAGCAATAGCGAGATTAGTTGCTTAAGCACTAGTGAACGTATCTGGAACTAGTACATAGTGATGATGAGCAATCCTTCTCTTTAGATAAGTGAAACTAGTCTTGAAATTTCTAAGAATAGGGTAAACTCATAACACACAACTAACCCCTTCATCCACCAAAGTCCTCGATGTGTCTACAAAGAATATATACAAAAGCGTATATATGTTTAGCCCCCTTTCCTCAGGATTCTAATAAGTGTATTAGAAAAGTGACCCAACGTTTTTCATAGAATGTGGCTAATTCTTCTCACTTACATAGGTTATTTTATCAAGTTTATATCAACATAAACCACTCAAACTGAGCTATGAAATAATTAAGAGCTTTTATAATAGCTCAACCTCACAAAAGGTATGGTGACTTTCTTCAAGTTCATTAAAAATAAACCATCCAAACTCTAGGATAAGAAGTCAATAAGAATAAATATTCAACCTCATAATTCGGTGAATTCAATATGTCATTCTCACTAGGAATTCCCATTCAATATTTCATTCTCACTAGGAACTCCCATTCAATATGTCATTCTCACTAGAAACTCCCAAAATCTTGGGTTTGAATTCATTAAGAGTTTAATAAAACTCATCCTCTCAAGCGGTAAGTTCATACAGTCCTTCGCGATTAGAACTACCCACTCAACTCTGGGTAATGAACTTATTAAGAACAAATATTCAGCCAAAATCGGTAAATTCATCAAGTCTTTCTCACTAAGACCACCCAAAGTCTGGGCTATGAATTTATTAAGAGCAATTAAGCTCATCCTGGGCATTGCACATTATTCATCATAGGGATAGGCAGTAAGAATGTGCACTATGAGTCTTTCCATGGTTTCGTTTGACCACATGGAACTTAGATAAATAAGTTGGGTATCCACCATGAATTCCTCAACCAATGGGCTTTAGACCCATCCCCCTCGACGAATCTAAGACCAGCTTCCTACTTAACCCTTTGGTAAATGGATATGCTAGGTTCCTTTCTGACTTCACATACTCTAAAGAGAGCACTTTATTCTTTATTAAGTGTCTAACTGATTCATGTCTTATGTGAATGTGTCTCTTTTTACCATTACAAGTTTGGTTCTTAGTCACACATATCGCAGTTTGTGAATCACACAACAAAGAAATCGGAAGAGTCGATCTTCCCCACAACATAATATTTGCAAACAAGCTTCTGAGCCACTCGGCTTCTTGCCCAGCTAGGTTAAGAGCTATAAACTCTGACTCAAGGGTAGAACGAGCAATACAAGTATGCTTTTGATGATTTCCACGAGATTACTGCTCTACCTAAAGTAAAAACATACCCACTCGTAGAGCTTACCTCATCATTATCAGAAACCCAGTTGACATCATAATATCCTTCCAGTACCGTAGGATAGCCTAACAAACTCAAGTTTCCAATCCAAAGTACCCTTAAGATACTTCAGTAAGCGTCTAAGAGCAATCTAGTAATTTAGTTAACTCACAACATAAGCAATATCAGGTCGAGTATAGTTCATTAAGAACATTAAGCTTCTAATTAATTTAGCATATTTTGTTTGTGAAATGCTACTTCCTTTATTCTTAAAGAGATATATGCTAGTGTCACAAGGGTTTGAACAGGGACGACATCAAAACTATCAAATTTCTTTAACACTTTCTCAAGATAGTGTGCTTGACATAAAGAAAATCCTTTTCCAGTAATTTTGACTCCTAAGATTACATCAACTTCTCCCAGATCCGTCATATCAAATTTAGTGAACAAGAAATTGTTTGTTTTGTTAATGGACTCAATGTTATAACTGAAAAATCAACATGTCATCAACATAAAAAACTTATGATGATGTAATCAGTACCAAACATCATCGAATACATGCAAGCATTCGAACCATTCACAACAAAACCAAAACTAAGTATAGTTTTGTGAAATTTCTTGTACCATTGTTCCCATATAGATCTCCATTCAAAAATGCAGTTTTAACATCCATTTTATGTAATCGCAACTTATGAATGGAGGCTAGTGCAAATAATGCATGGATCGTTTAGATGTTCATAACATGAGAATAAGAATCAAAGTAGTCTAAAACAAACTTTTGAGTGAACCCTTTGACAACTAGCCTTGCCTTATACCACTGGATCAAACCATCTGCTCTCATTTTCTTCCGGAAGATTCATTTGCTAAGATTAGTTTAAATCCTCTAGGCAAATCAACTAATCCCAAGTATGATTAGACATTATCGATTCTAGTTCATCATTAATAGTGATTTTCTAAAACTAGTATCGATAGATCTTATAGCCTTTTTAGGATCCTCATATAATATTTAAACTATATAATCAGAAAGAGAGTCTAAATCATTTATCTCATAAATAAAAGAAGTGATAAAATTTGGTCCAAATATCATTTTACTTCTTCTAGTCTCGAAATCAATTTCTTGAGAAGACCTAGCAGGAATACTAGAAGAAGTTGATAGATATTTTCTATTAAGTTTAGGCATTTAATCTACATTTTAAGAAACCCCCACATTTCTAATATTTTAGGATATCCATAAGTGTCTTGTAAAACGTGTAAACAAATACTCAATCGTACTAGAGTAAAGTTTGTTATGAGTTTTAACCATAAAACTATATTTTAACCATAAAACTATATTTTAACAAACTCAAGTTTTGTTCACACATAATTATATTCTCAAAGTTTTGAGAAGTTAGAAATCATTAAGATTAAAATGCATAAACCATTATGAAATATATATCTCTTTTCTTTCCTCTACTTAGGAAAATCACTTAGAGATTTAATAGCTACAACGCACTCTTAGTAGCAATAGAGTCAATCATATATGATATATTAGCCTTAAAGAGATCATCATATATTTTATTTCCTCTACTCTTTTAACTTTTACACTAAGTTTTAAGAGCTTTTTATCTTGTCATAGTATTGAAATAGTGAGCATAGCAATAAACAACGCACCAGGTAAGTTTCTATGAAAGAGAGGTGGTGCACTAGGCACGCTTAAGTACCAAGTCTTCATAGAACCAATCATGGACATGCACTTTCATACTCATCACACTACTTTCCAATAAATTGTTTATAGATTTTCTCTTTCTTAAGACTTCTTAAAGAATTATGCTTAATACTTTTAATCACAATACTATCTTATTAAGCATATATATTTCGAGCTTGCACTACTACCTTATCCTTAGTAGTACTACCTTAGTCTTTACTAGTGGTTTTTTTATCTCATTTCATAGTATCCTCACCATGAATTTAAAGACTATCTTAAAGGCTCATGCAATCTAATTCATGTATTTAAAAAAACATGAATTAACATATAACAAGTCTAAATAATCTGACCTCACATATAGAGTCATAATTTCCAAATAGACTTATTCATCCTCACCATGCATGCTACTTCAGCCTTTGCATCATCATTTTTAATCAACATGATCCCAAAATCCATCGTGACAATCTCTTCATCTGAACCATCATCACTTTTGAATTTTCTGAAGTCAAATGAATAATATACACGGCTAGTCACGAAATTAATTTACTAACAATAATTTGATTGTGACAAGATCCTTATCTTTATGGTTTTGGTTTCTTATCTTCAAGAGATTGTGGAAATCAAATCGAATTTAACAACTATTCAGTTTGAAGAATCTTCTCGTTCAACATCATCATTTTTATGATTCTCTAAAATTGCAACTGTTTTGTTATCTTTATAAATTTCTCAAAAGAAATTATTAGTATGACAAGAGAGTTGACATTTATTTTCAACTTACTATTTTATTTTCAACTTACTATTTTATTTTCAACTTAATATTCAGAAACTGAATAATCTTACCTCACATGAAAATAAATAGTTACACATCTCCACATGAACCAAAGGTTGTTATTCTCCAAGAGAATCAATTTCCATTATAATGGAGTCATTAAATCATAATCTTTATTGCACAAATATTAGCAATATATATTCATTAAAATGAGAAAATAGCTAATTCACCAATATAGCTATGTATACACGTTAAAAGCAATAAATGCTTTTTTAATTTTTTTTATTCAAACATTAATTCATTTAAAATTAAAATGAACCATCAATAAAAAAATACTATTATATGTACACTAAACACCAAAGTTCCAATTAATCATGATAACATATTATTATATATTCTGCATGGTTTTAGAACCACCCAATGTGGTCAAACGTGTCTTTTTAGACCACTCCAAAATTGCAGTGGTTCTATCACATAGTTGGTGGTTTCATTTGTAATTTAATATACCACCCAAAGGCTTTATTAGATACCTTAATCACAAATGCTTTTTTTTATTTATCTTTAAAACCAATGCTAATTAGTTTTAATTTCTAACGTGCATATGTTTGAAACCAATGTTGAAACCAAAACGTGTGCATTATTATAATAAAACATATGCATTATTATGCAATAAAAAAAAACTCCACGCATTAAACACTTTCAATGGTTTTAACATGAAATTGAATTACCAATTAAATTGATAGTATTGTTACTATAATCAAAGTAACATACCAGACGTGGAATTTGTTCGTTCAAAGCCCATATCTGCTTTGAATTTCAACTATGTTCGAGAATAGCAGCGGTATGAATTCGTTTCTAAATTGTTGGAAAAATAGACTGCTGCAAAACGAGGCGTTAGTAATGACTGAAAAATATTAAATAAAATAATCAATCAGAATGATAATCGTGTCGTGGTAAAAATCACTGCCTTAGAAACGAATTCGCCCCGATGTGTGTAATCGCTACAGTAGGCGGACCGTTCCCCCGAGGTCAACACGGCTCTCCAAGAATTCGTTCACCCGAAAACTAGAGTGAACTTGGTGGTATTGCTCTTCTCTAAACTCAAACAACACTCTAAAAGATAGGAGTATTTCAAAGCAAATGTTTGCTTGAGATGATTCTAAATGAATGAAATTGCTCACTGTTTATAGGCTAAATAATGAGGGCAAAATTGTCATTTCCAATACTAGTGGAAATACCTAATTTTGAGCATATACTAGTGGAATAACCAGGGTTTCAAATCGCGGTCACGGTTGCGTTTTCGGTTATTTCGGATTTACCATGATTGCGGCCGTCGCGGGCGCTATTGCGGTTGTCGCGGACGCTATTGAGGCCATCGCGGGTAACTCGGACGGCGACGAAACCGCTATATCGCGACTGAAATCGCAATCACGGACTGTTTTTTAAAACCCTGGGAATAACCTAACTAGCATATTTCCAATATTTGAGCATTATCAACATGAAGCCTACTGCTAGAACTTATCCAATTCAGAACAACCATATGGATGTGAAATTCAATCCCGGTTTTCTAAAAATGGAATTCTAATGTGTTCAAATAATAAGCAGATATAAACGCATTGGTATCAAAGTCATATGAGTACCAAGACATGCTTTCCAAAGGCGAAAAACACGTTTTTTGTGAAGTTGAAGCTTGAAAGCATTGCCTCTAATGTTCCGGGCAGTAGTTATATGAGTGAAAGTTCTCCGGCGGGAATCGATCTTTTGACAAGTTTAGCCCAAGACTCATTAGTCTCAGTAATGACCTTAAGAGCATATTCCTGCCATCATGCATCATAAGAGAGCAGAAACTGGAATAAGTTCAGAGGCACTCGAGTAGGGAAAATGAAACAAATCGAATACACTGCTTGCTGCCTTGTTGCCAAGACCAAACTTGTTAGCTGGTTTCCATCAGGGATCTTGTAGTCTCTAAACCAATTTCTAATTTCAGTCAGAGTTCACAGGGATGGTTTACTCAGTATTTGTATTAAATTCTCAAACCGTTCTGTTTGATATCTCCTTCTTTTAACCTTTGTTACCTTGTAGATTTTGTGGCTGTCTAATTTTCTCATTCTGTCTTGAATTTTTTTTTTCAGTCTAAAGCAGACAGATCTAATAGCAAACGATTGGTGGACAGAATTCGCAGTGGGAAGATGGGGGAATTTGGTTAGGCTCCTATATTATTTAGCATTGTCATCGTTCTAATTATCCTCTTCATCAACTCAGTTCGTTCTAGTGAGTAGACTATGATATTAAACATTCTGTAATGGACTTGTTTGTTTTTTGCCATTGATCGTGAATAATTCTTTTAAATTGCATGTAGCTTCAAGTCTTCCAAAGGTAACTGCCATTATTGGACTTTGGGGATGGATTGGTTTTTCTCTAGGTATTGCTTCATTGGTTATGTTCTACAGGTGTAGTAGGTAATTGTTATGCTCTGGCTTTATGTTCATTGAGGTGAGTTCACGTATTTGTTTTAAGTTTTTGGTTTTCTACTTGCATATATAGGCAGTTCGATGTAGTTTTTTGGAGCATGGTGCATGAAATATAATTGAATAAACTTTTGGTAATCTAGTCTTATGTGTCATCATTATGTTTCTCTTTCAACTATATGTTCATAGAGCACGTTGCGTTGTTGAATAGAAGTTTAGATGTGGCTTTGCTTGTATGGTGCTTTTGAATGTTTGAAAACAAATGGCACATTTGACAAATATGAATCTATATATGAATACTACTTGGTGACCATTTTATGATATTCATAATTTGTGACCTATAAATGAAATCATTATCTGATTAAAACAAACTTTGACTCTTGTTTAAATTATTTTTATATTTTTTCTTGATTTCTTTCTTTTCTCTGCAGAAATGATCCAGGTTATATAAAAAAATCTAGAAGATTGGAAGGATATGAAGAAACAGAGGTACGAGAGCTTCTGTGCAATTGGTTATAAACTTTAAACATCAACAATGGATAGGAATGATAAAAGCTCTTGAGATCCGTGGAGATTGCTGTATCGGTTAGGCACAAAAAGCAGAAATCTTGAGGTCCTGGTGCACATAGTATATTTATTTTTAGCACACAGTGAACTTTAGGTTTAAACGTGCCTGAAATGGACAGTCCATTATGGTTTCTTTTGAATCACTATTACCCTATTAGAAGGAGAAAGGAGGGACTAAAAGTTCTCTAGCTTAGCCATTATTATGCAATAAATAAAGAGTTTGAAGGCCGGGCCAGGCTGTATAAAAGGTCTAGCTTTGGAGATGCAGAATTTTTTTTGGGTAGTTTGGTTGTATAATTAGTCTGGTATGACTTGAAAGGCAGCTGAAAGGATGGCATTCAAATTGTACGTAATAAAGCATGGCATCTACTCGGTTGTTAGAATCATGAATTAAGTTTCCGCCACATCTTTCATTCATGTTTCATTTCTTAATTCGTATGTTATGTACTTAGGTGTGACTTGGGGAGTTTTTTTCTAGTTTGATCAATTAACCATAGGATTGTGGCCTGTAACAGAGCAAACTCGCCTTTTTAAAATTCATTCGAAAGGATGCGAGAGAAATTAAAAGGAAAGATTTTAAAACTCTTCAGTTTTGCTATTATTTTACTTGAATTGAACCTTTATTATATTCTCAATTTGATAGGATCCGTTGCTGAATATTGATCTGAACAACTTGTCAGTATGGACAGGGAACTGGGATCAGCTTCGCCCTACCTGCAAGGTTTCCCGATGAACCTTTCTTTTAACCATCTATTGCATATCTACATAAATATTCTTATCTTGCTATGTTGCTTTGAACGAATTTCTCTGTTGTCGGATAATAAGACCTATTCGTTCTCAGCACTGCTCTACCTGTAAGCACTGTGTTGAACAGTTCGACTACCATTGCCCATGGATATCTAACTGCGTTGGGAAGGTAAGCAATTGGTCTCGAGCTAAAAGTGGGAGATAACCATATAATGAATGTCATCTAGATACAAGGGATCTGTTTGAGATCAATATCTTGGATGCAATTGCTATCATGTACTAGTGCAGATATGCTCAGAAACTCATCTAGGAATAGGTGGTAATCACTCTTGTTTTTCATTCCCGGAGTGTGAAAAATCATATTCCTTCCGTGACTCTTAAATAGTTATTTTCCTTTCAGAAGATGTTATTATTAGTGTCTATAAGAGTATTTATGTATGATATTGAAGTCACTATGTACCATTTGGTAATATTGTTAGATGTTGAATTGAAGGCTAATATGGAGGTCTAGGCCACCCAATCCATTCCAGTTGCCCAGCTTTCAAATTAATGCTGCATCCCATTCCATTCCATCTTTAGCATCTTCAATGATTCGTTAGAAACTAACTATTTTAGCCCCAATTTTTCACTTTGTTTCCTACGGGATAATTTAAACAATAGGCTACTGCTACAGCAGTCTGACTGATTTTTAATTTTCCTGTTGCCCCCATCTTATCTGCTTACTTCCTGTGCACGTGCAGAGAAACAAACGGATATCTTTTTTCATTTGCATGGGAACTTTGACTATTCATTGGTGCATTTGTTGCAGTTCAAAGTATGTGGATTAAATAAGCCTGTACTCGTCCTCACCTTTTTGATTGAGATCAAATTAGTTTATATTCAACTTATTTAATAGTTTTGTTTGAGTGATTAGGGATTTGAACAGCAGTACCTGCATTTTCTGCTGGTAAAACATGGATTCATCTCGTGATTGATCATCATCTGGGTATTGTGGCATTCCTGTTTTGGATGCTGTGATTTTGATTCCTGCAACAACTTTGACCATAATACAGGCATTCCAGGTAAATGAAGAGTCCACTTTCCTACTTTTAACCTTGTTTCTCTGAACTATTTAAAGATTTTAAGGCTGGTTAAGGAATGGAGAAATGGCAAAATTGATTTCGATTAAGACTGAAAGCAAGTTGTTCCCCTTTCTATTTAAGATGATTCGACTTGTATTGTTAAACTTTTCTGGGTCTTTATCTCTAATGTAGACAGCTCGGAATATCACCACTAACGAAGTATCAAATGCCATTCGCGGTTATCTTCGTGGCCATGAAGGACAGTTTCATAACCCCTATAACCATGGTTGCCGAAAGAATTGTACAGATTTCTCGTTCGTGGCTACACAGACTATGAAATTGCTTGGCCTACATTACAAAGTGTTGCCAGTTAGAGCAACTATGGTTAGCTTGTGTAGTGTTCTTTATCACGTAGATATACACATCCCATATGACCAGATGTCCAGAACAACCCGTTCTATTTACTTCCTGGTTAGAGAGGGAGAAGCTAGTTTGATCTACATTGTGTTCTTAATCCGTATTCATTACAGGAAATAGTCGTCTTCGAATCTGGTTATACTAGAAGTATTAGGGAAAAGAAGAGGTGAGGATGCAGTTTCAGAGGGTTCCGGTATTTCCGATGTTGACACTACCCTTTGGCAATCGGCTTGCACCGATGGAGGTAAAGTTCCGTGAACGTGCGGTTTGCACTTGCATAGTCTGGTCATGGTTGGAGCTCTGAAGGATTTCCAATGGAAGAAAATAGAGTAGGAGATATGGTAGGCCATTGTTGCTGTCGTCCATTTATGTTCCATATCATACACTGCATTTATAATTACTCATTGTGTTGGGATGGGATCACAGTTGCAAGTTATATATTTATTTTGAAAATTGCTTATTTTTTTTTAAATATAACTTAAATTATTATATAGCACTTTATGTATGAGAGATTGTCATGGCAGCTCACTTCAGCAAGCTCGTGATAAGGAAACATGTTAACGCGTTTTGAGAGATGACGTTGCTGGACTTTATCCCCAAATGATTGTGCAACGAAAAGAAGATTCTATTTGTTTCGTACGTCAAAATGATCAAACTAATAGTGTAGGGACTAAAAGTAAAGAAAAGACACAATTTATGGACTTGTTTTGGTTTAAGCCATAATGTAACATATAGTTTAGAAGCTTCATCATTCATTTGCCCTTCATTAGCCGACACCTTTAAAATGCCGGTGTGGGGAGCAAGTATCTTCATCGACTGCACCACTGTCCGACACCTCTCGTCACTGATTGGCTGAGCAAGTCAACACTCGTTGCTGGACCAATAACAATTAAGCACATGTATTCCTTGTTCATACGTGCATCGCCTTGTCAAACACATTGTTTCCCTCCTTGGATGATTGGGGGATATTTCAGCTGAATCAAATCTTACAACCTACTGGTTGAAGATGCTCATTAAAAAGTCTGCAAAACAACAAAAATGGAAAATGAAGAAATTGTTTATAAGCAAGCCCGTTTGTCAGCAAACACGACCCACCACAACGTATATACGAAAAGCTGTTTTGTTGTCATTTAGTGTATTTCAATGGAGTATTTCACATGAACAACTACCCGTGATACGACTGGACTTGTATAAACAGACAAACTTTCTGAAAGTTGGAAGAAAGCTGGTTCAGTTCAGCCCAGTTCCTGGTTTGCTGTTTTCATCGGTTCGCCAGTTACCTGAATTTGTAAGTCTTTTGTGCTCATCTTCTTCTTATGCGTTATTCATCTGTTTATTGTAATCCACAGGAAATGGAGAATCCTTACTTGTTCAGTCAATGGCATGTCAACTCTCTCGATGCGCTCAGCTTCTCCCCTGCTTTTGGAGACGAAGCTTCTCTAATGATTATCCGGCGGCCGCCGTTGACAGGCCTCAAAAAGTGCTTAAAACCAACTGCTGGAATCCTTGCAAAGCTGATCATGCGGCTGATTTACCAAACCTCGAAGCTGCTGCTTTTGCCTGTTCCAACACATGAATCCAATGGGGATTTTGAAGCCTAGAGATGAGGCTGCTTGTTCTATGAACATGGAGCCCTCGTTTCCTCAAAACCATAACTATTTGCTTAAGGGTTGCCATGGATCTAAGAGAATTTCCCAGACACATGATCATATCATGGCCGAAAGGAAACGCCGAGAAAAGCTCAGCCAAAGGTTCATAGCTTTGTCTTCCATGGTGCCTGGCTTAAAAAAGGTACAAATACATACACGTATAGATGTAGGTATGTATACGGTGTGATTGTTTTGTATAATAGTGCAATGGGATGAGCAGATGGACAAGGCATCGGTGCTTGGAGATGCCATAAAGTACCTGAAGCAATGCAGGAGAAAGTGAAGACGCTGGAGGAGCAGACCAGAAAGAAATCAATGGAGTCGGTAGTTTCGTGAAGAAATCCCAACTCCCGCCGGTATTGACGACTTTTGGTCGGACAAGAAGTCGAGTGGTCCCTTCGAAGAGCCACTTCCGGAGATCGAAGCAAGGTTTTGCGACAAAAGTGTCCTCATAAGAATCCACTGTGAGAAAGAAAAGGACTTGTCGAGAAAATCATGTCTGAAATCGAGAAATCTCACCTAACAGTCATTAACAGCAATGCCATGACATTTGGGAGTTGTGCTCTCGACATAACCATTGTCGCTCAGGTACTTAAAACAATCTGTCTGAAACAATGGCAAATCATTATTTCATGTACTGTAATCTCCTTTTGTTTTTCCCGTGGCAGATGGATAAAGAATTCTGTATGACAGGAAAGGATCTGGTGATAAGCTTCGTGCAGCTTTTGAATGGCTCATGTGAACGAACAATCTCCATTCAACTATCATAACTATATATAATTATAATAAGCTTTTAAAAACTAAATAATAATATCTGGAAAAACAAAGGGATTTTAATGCTCCGCCATCGAATACCACCACCACCACCACCATCATCATCAAGCTACTGTTAGTTGATTTTTGCAGGAGGGTTGCTTTCAGTCAAACTTTTTTTTTGCATGGTCCCCTACTGTTCGGCCATGTTAATTCCTTCTCGCTTTAGAGTAGACAAAGTGGCCTTTGTTGGAGTGTTTTAGAGGAATCTTGGGCCTCTTCCTTGCTGTAATAGTTTGAAAAGCATTAACGAAGTAGAGTCGTTGTGATGCTTGAATAAACCATTGCCATGTGTGTTTTTCTGGTAATGTTTGTGGTCCGGGAAAATCCCAAATCTGTAAAAGCAGAAGAAAATAAAAAAAATGGTAAATATTGTGCAGTTGCCTTTAAAAATAGGAACCGAATTGAATAAATCAAATTATCTCGTAGTTAAATGAATCATTATTGTCTTTATAGATTAAGATTTAAAATCGGTGAAAAGAATAATTGAGTATTCATTTTCGGTGATTAAAAAATATTATCGTCCCTAAGCATAAGATATGAGAAGCAATTAGAACCCTACCACTACCTTCGGGAATTTCTTAACCTTTCATGATCGATGAAACGACGTAGTCAGTGCCCTTATCTTTGCCCTTTTTCGTTGATCACCCGCGGAACACGGAAGTGGGGCCCAACGCTGAGGAATCCCAAACCAATCACAATCGTGTTTCGAATCAGTTACTCACTTCTAATTGGTTAGTTCGCGCCACGTCACCACCCTACATCCCACGTCATCTATAAAATATTAAAAAACTTGAATCCGAAGGAGAATTAAAATTGTAGTATCAAATAATTCTTCCGCCCTTCACCTCCGAATTCGATTCTCTCTGTGCCGTTACGGAGTGTTTTTGCGGTGAACGGACGACGATGAGGGTCCTCGGTTCAATTCTTGCATTCTACCATTGGCTTTCGTTTTATTTACGATTATATCCTCTTCCCACCTTGGTTTCTTCTCCCCAAAGGCCATCTCTGTAAGTTTTTTTTATTATCTGTTCTATTCATTGGTTTTTTTTGGTGGTGATTCAATATGAATTTGGTGGGTTGTTACTGGGTTTTTTTAGGATTTGAAAGAAGTGGTTGTGAAGGGATTGGGATTCCAGGCCGATGATTTTAAGATTTCTGGGTTCGATCTGAGTGATGCCCTTGTGGGCCATTCGGTGGCATATGAATTCGACATCGAAATCGATGATAAAGTGATTCCTTTAAGCTTTTGGAGGATGTAAATCGTTGGGAATACGTTTGATTTGCCATTTTTAGGGTGGAAGAACCGGGAATTGAAAATGGGTTGGTAGAGAAGAGTATTTCGGACGATGGGTTACCCGTTTTGGCCCCGTTTCAACTGGCTGGACCCATGGAACTCTGGATTCAGGACGCCAAAGATATGCGAATCTCGATACCGGTGAGTTTTTTTTTTTTTAAAACAAAAAAATTCTTCTTTCTTTGAAGTTCGATTTGGGAATTAGTATTTAGGAATCCCTAGAATTCGTGGTTTCATACTTGTGGAATTTTGTTTTGTTTGCTTTTGAAATTAAATGTCTTGCAAACTATCGTTTGAAGTCTATTTATTAAATCTTGTTGATGGTTTGATCCTGTAGCACGATGTGGATGCCGGTGTCCTGAAGAAGGTTTTAGCTGATGTGGTGCCGTGGTGACCGCAAGGGAGCAAGATCGGTTAGCCTGCGCCATTCCGTCGATCCTCTACCTCTTAACACAACCAATAATGGATTTGCATCCGGCCTTATGGCCCTTGCGGAGCATCTTCGTCATGCTTCTCGCAATCAAGACGCTCCCGTCCTTTCTCTTCGCATCGTTGGCCCGACTTCCTTACCGTCCCGTTGTCTACGACTTCAAGTAACAAGTTGAAGCTTAAGCGACTTGCACCTGGCCTTGTGGAACTATCTTCAATGTCCAAAACTAAGACCATGGATGCACTTTCCACTATTGATATACAAGGAGAAGCCCAGTAGTTATAACCCCAAAGCACTTCGCGACAATGTGGCCTCTTGCTTCTGTCAATGGTTCCGATGTCAATTTGGTCGGTTCGAGAGACTGCTATCATCCGTGTTGGGTCCAAAGGCAAACAGAAAGGTCACTTAAGTTACTCAAGGCTGATGTGTCGGCTCAAATATTTGTGAAGCTCGGTTTTGGGATCGAGAAGAAGCTGAAAGAAGGAGAGGGTTTAGTTTGGAGGGGTTTCCTGAGTGGAGAACAAAGCCTGAGACAGTGAATGCACTTTGAGGTACTCGCTAAGGTCGACGGTGAGAAGTTATACGGAGAGAATAGTCCAGGTTGACCCTGTTGTTATCGAGGATACAATCGCACGAATGTGCTGACTGGGAACATGAATGTCAACCACTCCTGTTGTTTACCCTCCTCCGATTCCATTCACCTTGTAAATTGCTAAAGACAGAAGAATCGATTAACCTTTTCTGTTTTTCCTCTCAGAAAAAGCTGATAGTTTGAGAGATGTTCCCATTAATACCTTTATATATGAAGTTAAAACACGGTTTTGTCACTGCCATTATCCCATTGAGTATATATCTGGTCTCTGAATATGGATGGTTTTTGTAGAAATTGTGGTACTAACAGAGCTGCAATGACTATATTCTGGAATACGAGATGACTACATTAACCAGACAATGAACACATAGTTTGTATTTATGTCTCGATCTTGATCGATGGAGATTCTTTGAATTAGCACAACATATACAAAGCCCTTTTAACAAATTAAAGAAGCTTATTTATTAAACCACCCGCTGAGCAGAGCACCAAGTTCATTTGTTGATGAAGCAACACCCTTTTGAATGCTTCCAGCTATCTCTTCCTTGCTTTCTCCAAACCAGCCCTGTTAACAATCAAACAGAAATCGATTCGAGTAATCTGCAACTATTTCTACCTGAAGTTATCAATATTTCACATTATACATACCTCTTATATTCGTTTAGAGGTCCCAGCTGAAAGATTCCTCAGCTCCGGCACGACCAAGTCGTACCTTTGTTGCAAAGAAAGGAAATTCGGTAACCTGCAATCAAGATGGTGAAGAAAAATGTGAAGAAAATCTGGTGCAAAATGAACTGAAGATACAAAGGTCAACCATTGACAGGGTAGCAGATCCAGCACCAGCTTTTGCCCATAAGTGAACAAATGAAACTTAAAATTTGAGCTGTGATACATATCAGTATACATCCCGTGAGAATAATATGCATCTTCTTTAAATGAATCTCCCATAACAACAATAATACTGTCTTAGTTACTAGCCTCTATCTATGCATTTAACAAGAAACCTCAAAGCATACAGATAGTCATATGAAATCATAGTATTTGACTTAGTATTAACAGCGGGGAGCTAGTCCGCGGTTTGAACTTAAACCGCTTTTTCCTTTCTCTGAAACAATAGAGGTAAGTACATGGGAGACAGCTACGAAATGTCGAAGGATGTTCTAACTTCTACTGTCTGTATATTTCATTTATTGATTCTGCAATCTCTGTCAGAAAGAACAAGAACATTATACCTCAAACTTCTGTCCCACGTTAGAAAGAACATATTATACCTCAACAACTTCTGTCCCACCGTTTTGAATGCGAATTGTTAGGTAGTCCGTTTCTTCGGGGGGTGAAGCTGCATGGAGGTTTGACCTGCAAAGATTTAAATCCAGTAAATTTAATGATGATTGATTATCAGACCTGAAAAACATGTTAAGTTTATAGATACTATTGAAGACCTGTGACAAAAGAGGCAAACTTGTCACTCCTGCATGACCTCCAACAACAGGGACATAACTTCTCTAGGATCAAGTCCCAAAACTTCCGCCTGTCAGGAAACTCGAGAAAAATCGCATATAAGGAGTAAAAACAGAAATGCTGCAAATTTCTTGGTGTTCTATTAGAAAATTTGAGGACTGTATAAAAAGGTCGCATATAAAAGTGTTAGCTCTGACAACAGCAATAGTGTAACTCCCAAAAGTCGTTTCGGGTCTAGGATCAAGTCCCAAAACTTCCGCCTGTCAGGAAACTCGAGAAAAATCGCATATAAGGAGTAAAAACCAGAAATGCTGCAAATTTCTTGGTGTTCTATTAGAAAATTTGAGGACTGTAATAAAAAGGTCGCATATAAAGTGTTAGCTCTGACAACAGCAATAGTTGTAACTCCCAAAAGTCGTTTCGGGTATAAGTACTGGCCTTCTTAAAGACCTCTGCTGCAATTGGAACGGTAGAATTCACCGGATAGCTGATCAGGTTAACAATTGCCTTTGGGCAGCACTTTGCAACTCCTTCACAAAGTGTCTTGACAATTCCAGCATTGATGTTGAAAGGTCATCCCTTGTCATTCCAGGCTTCCTTGGAACACCAGCAGGTATGAGCACAAGGTCCCATGCCGGTCAATGCACTCTCAAGCTGTGGTTGCCCCAGGAAACCACGTACCTGAAATCTAAAATATTACGTTTTTGAATCGACATAACAATTCACTCTTCATTCAAAGTATAGCTTATGAAATCTTAAACTTTTACCACTGCACCAGTCAGGGCCGGTTTTGGGCCTGTGCGGGCTACCCAACCGCACAGGGCCCAATTTTTGTAAAACCTCCAAAAAATTTTAAGTCTTTTGTATATATATGTGTATTTAGGATGTTTGACCCAAGAATTTTCAAGTCCAACGCCCACATTAAATAATATTTTAGTTTTAAAAGGCCTATTTTATTGTTATGGCATAGGGCCACTAAAATTTACAAGGCGGCCTTGGCATCAGTGTCCATGTGACTGAGATCAGCTGTGACACCAGGGGAGTTCACAACATCATAAAGATGAAGAACTGAGAGCGGATTCATCTTCATCAGCATCGCAAGCGGCTGGCCGATACCAGCAGCTCCTAGGATAGCAACTTTGAAGCCTGGTGACCTTCCTTTAGCTCTGCACTCAGCTAGCCTCAAAGCTGAACTTTCCTCCAGCTGCCATATACAACCAACACACAATTAAACAACAAGAAAGCAGCTTACTAGTTAAAAGTTGTACCTATAAGGAGACAACATAGAAGAGAACCTGGGGATACGAAGGCTGGAGATGGGCTGCGATCTTAGCTATCCGCTGGTTAGCCTCCATTTCTCTTTTTCTTCCTGAGAGATAGACATTGAGGATTAAAGACTTTGAAAGAATGAATGGATTTAAACAGAAAACCAAAAGAAGAGATAAAGGTGAAGTTGACATGAATGTATATATATTTTTTAGAAATTTAGATCGTGTGGAAACTAGTTTGTGAGGTATCCTTTATTTATTCGCAAAAGAAGTGTGGTCTGGGTTTATTTCCAGGGTGATAAAAAACTTGAGATGTCCGTTTTCTGCTCAAAATCTATCTTGTAGTGTGTCACCCGCGACGAGAAATTAGTCATGATTATTACGATAGATACTCCGAGTCATGATTATTGACAATAGATGCTCCAAGAAGATTGTTATAGTTATCGACAACGGATACTCCGAGAAGATTAGTTATGATAATCGAAGATGAATACTCCTAGAAGATTAGTATGATGAATACTGATTTCAATAATAATAAAAAAGTGATGGTGTGTGAATGTTGTGGAATCATTACGGTTATATGATCAAAGATTTAATTCTTCAACACTTAATACCCCGACAGCATTTTCTTAAAGTCGTCATCATTTCTGTCGTTTCTTCTTTTCTACAGTCCATGCGGATCCGTACACAAGGTTTTCTAATTGTTATATTGAACACCAGAAAGAAAAACTTGGCAATTGGTTACAGTAACAGTTTTATGACAAAATTGCAAAAAGGTCCACAACCTTGAAACATCAAGGCTTTACTGTCTGTAACAGTAACATGGTAGGATTTTGTTTTTCAAAGTACCATAAAACAATTGAAATGGTATATTCGATGTCGTGAAAATAATGGTAATAAGCGACGAATTTAGTAACCAAACTAGTTTTTTATCATGCTGAGCATTTGTTGCTGGATGTAACTAGGCCTTTGATTTCTTCCCTTTAGCTTCAGCAGCAGTTTTGCCTTGAAGGCATGAAGGACTTCCCACCCATGAAGGGCCGTAGAACTTACGGTATTTCAACGCCGTCTTCCTTCTGGTAATTCTCGAGGATGCAGCACATGGTCCTTTCGGTCGCCGTGAGAGTATAGTTCAACAAGTGAACGTATTGTTTTGTGACTTTGTCTGCTCATTGTTCTGCGAGAGGTAAACAACAGAAGCAAATTACAAAGCATGGACCAAAATCTGAACAGTAGAACTCAAGAGTTGAGATGATAGATTTTGAACTCTTACGGAGAGAAGAAAAAGGATGAATCCGCTTATATTTCTTAAACATCTGCACCTCGACTTTTGATATATAACTACACAGAGTCGATATAACCCACCTTTTCTGCCCATATCTAATTTCTAGTCTCCCTGATTGATAATCTGTACAATTTCACGAAACCAGCTCTCTGTAATCTGAGATGCTGGAAACCATGCTTCCAGTCTTACTTCTTGGTAGCAGCATCATTGAGAGCACCAGAACAATCACCACAATTTGATACGGAAGATTTAGCTGCATAACATAGTCGCACTAATCCGTGTAAAGATCTTCAGCCTCAAAACTTCAAAGAAATAAGGTTTAACCAAAGGTAGTACTATCAAGCGAGAAACTTTACATGCATGGTGAACTTTTCCTCAAGCATGTCCCAGGACTCATTACCATTTGGACTGGTAATGCAGAAATGCTCCACTTTCTCAACTGATGAACCCGGAAAATTCCTAGAGTATCACGACCATGTGAACCAGCTTCTTTTCGGAAACAAGATGAATATCCAGCATATCTGTGAAAGTAATATTTTCATAAATAAAGAGCAACAGGAAACCCTAAATTAGAAGAAATGACATAACTTCTTTTTCATGCTTAGAACCTTTAGGCAGCTCAGAGGCTGAGCGAGTCTCTACGTAGTAAGAACAAAGTGGTTTTCAGCACTTGCAATATGATATCTATCATCACCCTCAGCAGTCACCTAATTAACATCAACAAAACCGGTCATGCTTTCTTAATACAGAATATGAAATAATTGGCTAAGGATCATGCAGACTAATGACTTTTTTCTTTAACGTTAGTATTAAAGTGTAACAGAGAAACTCGTACCTATTTTTATCGAATAATTTTTTAGATTAAAATTTTTCGAGACATAATTTAAACACTTATTTTTGTATTAACCTTAAAAAACACTTTCATTTTGCGCAAACTCAATTCATTTACGCTCATACTGTATCTATTTTTTCCTCTTCTTCGACGCATACACTTTTCATTTTCATCATCTCAATATTGACCTTTCTCAAAACTTCAATAGACGATTTACTGCTAGTTTAAATTTGACCGAATTCGTCAACGATTCATCAATCAACTCACCGATCTCCGTCGGAACTCACAACGAGTATCTTGATTTGTACTAAAGATAGTATTAAACGACGACATTTCTATTTGCACTTATAAACGATTTGATAATAAATTCATTAAATATTAGCATAAATTATGTGTTTAGAGTCTAAACTATCAGTTTTAGTTCTTTTTAGTATTTAGCTTTCAATTTTTTCAAAACCATACCTAAAATTTAATTTTGTTTCATTTTAGTACTTCGTCATTAAAACTTTACTTTTTGTTTTATTTAGTACATCGTTCGAAATTTAACATTAAGTTTTGAGAAAAAATTGAAAGTTTAGGTACTAAACGGATCAAAAATGATAGTTTAAGTACTAAACGCGTTAATTTTTATGGTGGGTACTAAAATAAAATGAAACTAAACGTTATATGATTTTGAAAAAAATAGAAGTTTAAGTACTAAACAGGTTAAACTGAAAATTTAGATGCCAAATTCATAGTGTATCCTAAATATTAATTAGATAATCCGTAAATTAAATAATACTTCAATTTTACGTGTCATATTTGTAAAACTAATAAATTTGAGATGTCTGGGAGATCATAGGTTTAAATAACTTATAAAAACAACTTAAAAATAATCTACCGCCGCAAATCATTTTTCTTCTTGTTTTATTTTATTATTATTATTATTATTATATTATTATTATTATTGATTTTATTGGCATCTACACTGGTTTTAATGATGGTCGTCGACCGTCGATCTGCATCCTTTTCATTATTTTTCATACATGTTTTAAGTGTGTTATTTTATTCAACTTTTTCTAATTTTTAATAAATTCGTTTTTGTTTGGTTTTTTTTTTTTTCCTCCATATTTACACATGTTTGTTTGCCTTTTTGGTACTTTTAACTATGTTCTCGTGGCTTGCTTTTATGTTCTTGTTGGCAGTTGTTCGTCTACCTCTATGGTAGATATGCATCGTGTAGATTTCTTATGTCGCTCATATCTGATTTACTATTTTTGTGGTTTTTCATTGATTAGATTCTCTTTCGTGGTTGTTTGTCGATGTATTCAGATTTATTTTTCGAAATAGGCTGTAGTTTGCTTTCATTCGCTCGCCATTCCAATACCATCCGTAAAACATCTAGTTTGTTAAAAACAAATGAGTACTATTGATGATTATTGGATTATTATAGATGATGAACGTCAGATTCAAAAAGATTTCGACCCTTTAAATTTCCTTTCATTTTATTTTATATTTAATTTTTTGTTGCATAATTCCTAAAATTCTATCTTTAATTAATTTATGCTTAAATCATATTTGTATTCTTTCTTATTTTAATAAAATTTAATATCGTTTCTAGTTAAAAATAAAACTTAATACAATTTAAAAAGGCTTAAATATACAAAATGTGTCCAACGTATGCCTTTGGTTCTAATTTATTTCCTAATGTTTATTTCATTCTAGTTTAATGCCTAATGTTTCATTCCGTTATTCAAAATGGGTTAAGCCGTGACGGACTGTTAAGTTTGGCCTTTAAGTGAGACGTGTCACAACTTGATAGTTTTAAAATTTTTATTTTAAATTAAAAACTAAAATTAATTATATATATATATGTTAAAAATAAAACAAAATTTTGAATAAACCCAAAACTTTCAAAATCTTCATTTCAACCCCTAAATCCACCCAACCGTCGACGAAACTCCACTCGATCCCCTCGATGACCAAAACCCCCATGAAATTGTGACCGATCGATGTTTCGACGGCCAGAATCGCGTGGGATCGTGATTTTCATCATAGGGTTCACGGGTATAAAACGTTGATTTATCATCGATCGTCACATTTCATGGGGGTTTTGGCCGCCGAGGGAGGGAGGTCGGGTGGAGCTTCGTCGACGGCAAAAGGTGGCAACCGATATGGGTTTAGGGATTGAAATGAAGGTTTTTAAAGTTTTAGGTTTATTTCAACTTTTTGTTTCTTTTTAATATATATATATATATATTTTTTTTAAATAAACTTTTTAAAATTGCCAGGTTGTGACATGTGTCACTTAACGGCCAAACTTAATGACGTTGATAGCCCGAGCACCTAAATGAGTAATAGAATGAAACACTAAATACCAAATTGAAACGAAATAAACGTTAGACACTAAACTAGAACCAAAGGTATAGGTTGGACACCTTTTGTATATTTAAGCCATTAAGAAATGATTCAATAAGCCGAGAGAGTTCAATGGCTACCTTTTATTAAGGGTTGGTAGATATGGATGGAGACCAATTTCTTAATAATTTTTGTAGAAAATAATTTCACGAATCTGAGTCAGCATTGCTCTCAATACTCCACAAAAATCAAGTTCGCAATACGTTGCTTCAGAAATAATTATGGGAATTTTCTCTGCATATTTTTAATAATATTTGTTGAGTCAATCTTTTGTAGCTCTGTTTGTCGGTTTTTTATTTGAAGTCTGACTAAGAAGTTCAGTTTATTGGTGTAAAAGTCGTGAAAGTTGATTTTTCCTTATTATTGATCAAGTATTTAGTAGGTTATACGTCTTGTTTATCGAGGGAGTCGATTGTAAGTTAAGTAGTCTCAACTCGTATTTGTTAAAAAAAATTGTTATTCAAATCAACTCGTTGTTCATTAAACTCGTTAAAATTTTTCGATTCGTGCTTATTAAAAAAACTTGTTACTCAGCTCAACTCGTACTTGTTAAGCTCATTGCTTTTCTTATTGCTCGTTAAGCTCAACAGAATTTTTAAAATCTACTAATACTATATAAAGCTTAATATAAACGTAAATTGAGAAATTTAACCTAAAAATTATCAAAATAGTATATGAAACAAATTCAAAATCTAAAATCCAAAATAAAAATCCATAAATATATTAAAATAATAATTAAGGTTTAATTTTTGGGTGTAATAAAATAATAATTAATAATTAATAATTTAGTATTTTTATTAGAAAATTAATAGATTAATCATTTATGATCTATTAGTAAATTAGTAAATTTTTTAATGAAATATTTTTTAACATAACTAGTAAAAAAATATTAAAAAAATTAACGAGCTGCTCGCGAACTTATCGAGTCGAGTTGAACTTTGTTCGACTTAGCTCGTTAATGAAATAATCCTTGTTTATATTTCTTATATTTTGTAAATTGACCCCTTAAATTTTTATTTTTTTCTTTACAGATTTCAATTAACATCAATTCGATCCTTAACTTTTAATTATTTCTAATTTAATCCTTTTTAATTTGAATTTTCTTTTATTCCTTTTATTTACTTTATTTCAATCCTAATACTAACTCTTTGTTTTTATTTATTTTATTATTTAACTTTATTTTTTTTATCTTTTTAGGACAATTTTAATCGATCAAAGGTAAGTAATTCGGATCGAGTTTCAAATTTTAATTTAACTTTTAATTTTCATAATTAAGGCAACCGATAAATTAAATTAGTACCGAAAGGGCAATACAAGGGTGTTAATTCTTCCTTGACTGTAATAGACAGTTTTTTGGTAAAACGCAGATCATGTAAATTGATAAATTGAGGTATTTGATTAACCTAATCTTAAATGATCGGTGGCGGCTCCATCACATCAAAATTAAGTCGAAAACAGATTTCGGATCCACCCGAAAGACGGTCACAATATTTTAGAAGTCGAAAGCCCGGAATTGGAACTTGTCCTTCCAACATACGTTTCGGGAAGGCAATTTTTGTGCCGATTTTCTTTCGAAAATGGGATGCTTTCTTGAAGAAGAGTTGATCATTTTTTATTCTCCTCCCTCGGAACTTCTCCTTCGGCTTGAAGCGGATGCTCGGGGTACTCTATTTCCTAGAGGATTCTCCATGAAGTAGGTTTACTTGTCTATGTTTTCCCTTTGTAACCAAAAAAAAAAATTACGTGTTTTGTCAACATAATATATAAACGAAGGGAGTATGATTTTACTCGAAGGAAGTTGGTCAATTATTTTTCTAAACTCCATACGGCAGTCATCGACATCTCGATCAAACGCGGCGGCCATTGTTTTTCCACTTCTTACATATTTTTGCCTTTTCCCCATGACTTTTGATTCCATACTTCTTCACAAAATAACCCTAATACGTCGCGTGCACTCTTTTCGCTTTATAAGAATCCAACTTTATGTCTTTTAATCTTTTTTTCTTAAAACAATAATGGCCGACCCTTGTTCTCATATGTAATGGGATAAGGGGAGGTAAGATAGTAGGCTGTCCCCAATATCAGGTTGAGAACAACTTCCGTAGGAGACCTCCGAATTATGAATTATATATAAATCTTTAATGCATATTTCTTGAAATTACAATAAAAACATTTTACAAAAATCGAATACGAATATTATGAAATCTGATCTAATACAAGAGATGTTAAAAGCGGGCGAGAAATAATTGATCGTCTAGACCATCATATCATTGGCTTTTGTTGTTTCTGTTTTTCACTCTTTTTGACTGGGAAAAATAATGAGACAAGAAGGTGTGTTGATTATGGACATCAAAGACAACGCTTTATGAAGAAAACATGTTTCTCTGAGATTCATTACATCCTAATAAAAATATAATCGTATATCGAAGAGAGTTAAATTATTTTATATTTTTTTGGTCCAAAATAGTTTAGGTCAATGGAAGTTCTTCCAGAATCAGGGCATACTTAAAACTCAAATGAGATTTAAATAAGAATTTACAGATTGCTCATAAAAATGATGGTGATAGAATTCGAACTTGACCTTATAAGTTCAAATTTCTGATTTCTAACCACTTATGCCAACACTCGTCGGCAGTTAAATTATTTTATATTAATATTTTCCCTATGTCTACCAATAATCATTTGATTAAGTGGGGTGAGATACTAATTCTTTAAATAAAGTTAAAGATTCGAACCTTAGCATTAGTGAATTGAACAAATTAGGGCGGAAGGGTTGGGTTTAAATTAATCAATTAATAGATTAGATACTAGTACTTAATTCAAAAAGAAAATATTTTCCCTGTCTCTAAATATATCCATCAATTTATATATGGTAAAGAAATTATTATTATTTCTTAAAAATCCGGATTGGAACACCATAAATATTAGAAATGTAACCGTTCAATATCAAAAGATTAAAAATAATTTATAAATAGCTTAAATTTTTTTTTAAAAAAAAGGTTTAGAGTAAATATGTACGGCTTGTAATTTAAAAAAAAAACAGTTCATGTTCACATTGGGCATTGGCCGACCAATGTTGATACTATTACACCGATGAGACCTGAAATAAAACAAACAAAAGATACTCAAAAGTCTACTTTTGATGGAATCGGAAATCGACAGGCAACTTCAAGCATCTCTGTGCTGGCCCCATCTCTACACTTTGACCAGTGTGGGTTTTTGACCAATTCCTTCGTTTGCTTGTTTTTATGGTTTAATGCTGACGTCAGGTCCATATGCTCTTTAAAATCATGAAATTTAGTCTCCCAACTTTTATTTTTCAACAGTTTAATCTCTTTGAGACTTTGGCATGTCTAAACTTTGAACTCTAGAATCCAACTGACAACATTCTCAATGGATTTTTGTTAGATTTAAATATGTGACATTCTAATGTTTAATTTTTTGTTTTTGAAATCAGATAGGCGAAGTGACTAAATTCTTAAATTCAAAATAAAATTCAATAAATTTTAAAAATACGGAGAGTAAAGGACGGGAACACAATTAGACATGTTTTAAAACCTTTTTTCTCTTATTTTGTTAGCATAACGTTAAAATAAACCCTCAAGTTTACTTAAATGATCACTTTAACCCCTATATTTTGAGCATTCCAACGTTTCGATTTTTAGTCAAAATGACTCATGTTGGATAAAAATCATTAATTGACTAACAATATGATATTGACGTGACATTTTTACATATATTTTATTATTGACAAGATACATGTCATATTATCACTTTGAGTGATATGTGACGTCACACATAGTCTTGAATAACATGATACATGACATATGTTTTATTATTGTTGACGTAATATTTTTATATGTATTTTATTATTGACATGATACATGTCACATTATCACTTTAAGTGATATGTCACGTCACACTATCACTTTGAGTGATATGTCACGTCACACATCTTGACATATAAAAATTTAGTACGTGTGAAAATATCATATCAAGTACTTAACAACAACAACAACAAACCCTATTCCTAATATGTAATGGGGTGAAAGACCTCCGATAATCAGAAAATTAAAAATAAAAATAAAATATCAAGTACTTAAGTTGACTATTAATCAACTAATAATTTTCATCTAATAATAATTATTTTGATCGAAAATTAAATCATTAAAGGCTAGAGTATTTCAACATAAAATATATGTCAAAATGGTCATACGAGTAAAAATTGGGACAAATTTTGGCATTATGCCTTTTTCCCTACCAAACGTCGTGAAAATCTTGATTATATATGTGCCTAACTGTTCCCCCCCCCCCCCTGTAATTTCCCATGAACTTACGTATCTTAATTTTCAATTTTAATGGCTGATCATCTGGTATCCATATCTCTCCACGTGAATCGAGTACAAAATTTCTAACAAATAAAGCTGCCTTCATGGAATATGACATGCTTTCTATTGCGTTCCCATTTTCCACTCTTTCTCATTCTCAGTAGCCTCTACACCACCCTTCACAGACCGCCATGTCGGTCCGGCAAACCTCCCATCAATCGCCACCTCCTGTGATCATCTTTTTCCTTTCAGTCATCTTTCTTATTTCTCGTGCAAAGGCCGATGAAGTGGAGATATTGCTCAAGTTTAAATCAGCTGTAGAAAGCTCAGCGTCGAATGTTTTCAGTTCATGGAAACAAGGGAACTCTGCATGTAACTTCAGTGGAGTTGTTTGCAATTCGAATGGGTTCGTCACCGAGATCAATCTTCCCCAACAACGAATTCTGGGATATGTTCCTTTTGATTCAATCTGCGAGTTGCAATCACTGGAGAAGATTGATGTTGGGAACAACTCTTTCCATGGGAAAGTTTCAGATGACCTGAAGAAATGCACTCGCCTGCAATACTTGGATTTGGGAGTCAATAATTTTTCTTGGGAAGTGCCGGATTTGTCTTCTTTAAATGGATTGAAGTTCTTGAATTTGAACAACAGTGGATTTTCCGGGATTTTCCCATGGAAATCGCTGGAAAATCTCACGGAATTGGCTTTCTTAAGCCTTGGTGACAATCCGTTCGATGAAAGTCCGTTTCCACCGGAAGTTCTGAAGCTTGAGAAATTGTATTGGCTTTATCTAACCAATTGCAGCATCACAGGGCAGATTCCTGAGGGAATTCAGAATCTCAGTCTGCTGCAAAATCTTGAACTCTCCGATAACAGATTGTATGGTCCAATCCCTGCTGGAATTGGGAAACTCAACCAGCTTTGGCAACTTGAGCTTTACAACAACTCATTGTCTGGAAAATTACCTGTTGGATTCGGAAACCTTACGAATCTTAAGAACTTCGATGCGTCGATGAACATGCTCGAAGGAGACTTATCGGAGTTAAAATTGTTGGAGAACATTGCTTCGTTGCAGCTCCTTGAAAACCAATTTTCAGGAGAGGTTCCAGCTGAGTTTGGTGAATTCAAACACCTTGAAGGGCTATCACTATATAGGAACAAGTTCACTGGTCAGCTCCCTCCTAAAATCGGGTCATGGTCCGATCTTCGTTTCATAGATGTTTCGGAGAATTTTTTGACAGGTCCTATACCACCAGATATGTGCAAGAATGGCAAGATCGTTGAGCTTCTGCTGCTGCAGAACAGCTTCACTGGCACTCTGCCGGAGAGCTACGCAGACTGTAAGTCGTTGGTTCGGTTACGAGTCAACAACAATTCGTTGTCGGGGACTGTCCCTGCTGGAATATGGAGTTTGCCAAATCTCTCCATACTTGATCTTACCATGAATCGATTTGAAGGTCCAATAACCGATGACATTGGTAATGCCAAGTCTCTTGCACAACTATTCTTGGCCAATAATCAGTTTTCAGGTGAATTGCCTCCTTCGATCTCTCAAGCTTCATCGTTAGTCTCGATTCAGCTTACTTCAAATAGATTTACCGGTCAAATTCCAACAGCCATTGGAGAATTAAAACGCCTAGGCAGCCTTTATTTGAATGGTAACATGTTTTCCGGTGTAATACCAGATTCATTAGGCTCTTGTGTTTCTTTGAGTGAATTAAACCTTGCAGGTAATTCACTTTCAGGGAACATTCCTGAGAATTTAGGATATTTACGTAACCTTAACTCCTTGAATTTATCTGAAAACAAACTCTCTGGAGAGATTCCGGCCAGTTTGTCATCTTCAAGATTAAACCTTCTTGATTTGTCAAACAACCGGTTGGTTGGTCCCATACCGAAATCTTTATCTATTCAGGCTTTCAAAGATGGCTTTGAAGGAAATCCGGGCCTATGCAGCTCGGATCTTGAGAACTTTCAGCCGTGTTCATCAAATGCCGGTCCTAGATCAAGTCATCTTCCAACGATTTTATCCTGTTTCATAGCTGGAATATTAGTCCTGCTTTTATCACTAGGATGTTACATGTTCGTGAGGGCGAAGCGGAGTAATCTTGATCGTCCATTGAAGCAGGGATCTTGGAACATGAAATCATATCGCATGCTAAGTTTCACTGAAAAGGATATCATCGATGCTGTCAAACCGCAGAATTTGATAGGTAAAGGGGGATCAGGGAATGTCTATAAAGTTGAACTGGGAGATGGCAAAGAACTTGCCGTGAAGCATATTTGGACCTCAGATTCCAGCAATCGCAGAAACTACCACAGCAGTACGGCTATGCTAACACCAAGTAGCTTCCGGTCACTAGAATACGAAGCGGAGGTGGCGGCATTGAGTGCCATTAGGCATGTGAATGTGGTGAATCTGTACTGTAGCATCACGAGCGAGGATAGCAATCTGCTGGTTTATGAGTATCTACCAAATGGGAGCCTGTGGGACAGGCTGCATTCATGTAATAAGATGGAGATGAACTGGGAGACGAGATATGCCATCGCATTAGGAGCCGCTAGAGGGTTAGAGTATTTGCATCACGGATGCAATAGACCGGTTATACACCGTGATGTGAAGTCGAGCAATATTTTGTTAGACGAAGAGTGGAAGCCGAGGATTGCTGATTTCGGACTCGCAAAGATCGTGCAGGATGGCGGTGGAGGGGAATGGACTAATGTTATAGCTGGAACTCATGGTTACATGGCTCCTGGTAAGTTCCTTTCCTTTAGTATTATTTGTTCATGTGATTCAAGCAAAGCAACTTACATTGAAAAAACTTCTGATTTGGTTTTAATTGCTGCATAATTTTCTGGCAGAGTATGCATACACAAGCAACATAAACGAGAAGAGCGATGTTTACAGCTTCGGAGTCGTGTTGATGGAGCTGGTCACGGGAAAAAGGCCGGTCGAGCTCGAATTTAAAGAGAACAAGGACATAGTTAACTGGATCTATACTAAACTCAGGACCAAAGAAACTCTGGCTGAGGTAGTTGACTCTAACATCTCAACGGCATCAAAGGAAGACGCCATCAAGGTGTTCAGAATCGCGGTCCACTGCACGGCGAAGATTCCGATGCATCGACCTAGCATGAGGAAGGTGGTTCAAATGCTAGAGGAGGCAGAACCTTGTAAACTTACTGATATCATTGTTCACAAAAAAGGTGAAAGTAGCCCCACTGAGGAGTGGAAGAACAATGGCAAGTTAGTCTAAAGCTCTTGAATTCGTCATCCGGTAACGATTCGAGATTGATCTTCAGAACCCTGAGTGAGCAGCAAGAACTAGGAAGCTTGTTTTTCGTTGGCTCATAAAAGAGAGCAAGGTCAGTTTCCGAGTTTCGAGTGTAGTTGCAGAAGAAAGCTAGGTAGCAATAGCAGGTGATAAAATCGACAAGTATGTAGGTGTTTTTCGTCTTCCTCCTTGTAATATATTTGCACCAGTAATCTCACACGAGCATGATGTAATCCTTCAAGGATATATGTATACAACAAATGCTATCTTTTGGGGACAAAATGCTACAATCATAACATACATAAAAGGACTAACTTGTTATTTTTTGAGTGGCCATTTTGTAACTTTTTTAAGTTGGAGGATTCAAGTATTTATTTAATTTATACAAGGATAAAACTATGTTGCTTTAACAAAGTATAATGTATTAGAATTGGTAATTATCAACCTAAATGGTTCATTAATTTTATCATTCCAATTAAGACCATTATTGAAACTTAAGGTGCGTTTGGTTCACAGAATGTAAAATTATCAGCGGGAATGTAAGATTATCAGGGAATAGGATTAATGGGAATGTTATATTTTGTGTTTGGTTGGCTTAGCAGGAATGTAATATTACCGTGTTTAGTTAAAGGAATAAAAGATTATTTGAATGTATATTTGACCAAATTGTCTTTATTATATATTTGTGTGGAAAATATTTATATATTTTCTATAAAAAAAAATTAAATTCATAAATTTATATAATTTTTTTACAAAATTGAAAATATAAAAACGTTTAATGAAAGGGTAAAATTTTATTTTAACCCCTGAACTTCATATAAAATTTTAATTATAGACTTTTTTTGTAAATCTAAAATAGTTTAAGGATAAATTTATAATTTAACATTCTTAGAATTTTTATTATTCAATGACAGAAGAATGATATTTTTTTTTTAAAAAAAATTAAGAACATTTTAGTCCAAATATTTTCGCGTGCACTCTTGTTTTGGTCATCGAACTGCCCATTACACAAATTAGAACCCAATTATCCAAACCCGTTTACACCAAAACCAACAAGTCCAAATATCCATATAACAACCCTTAACCCAAATCCAAGTTAAACCCAAATTTACATGTAACTACCCATTCCCTATCCATAACCCAACAACAATTTGACCCATTTACCCAATTACAATAAGAACAAACCCACTACCCGTATACCATTTACAACCTTAACCCCTTTACAATCAAACCCAAGCAAAGACCTATAGTCGTAATATCATTTTTTAACTTTTAATAATCGAGAGATTCAATAAAATAATACCTTCTAATCGAAGAATCATTTATGTTCCTTACCAAAATTTAATTAAATTAGACATTAAATAATAAGTGGAGTATTAAGTTTTTTTTTCAATTTTAAAATTTATTGCAATGAATAAAATTAAAACTATTAAATTAAAAAATTATATAAAAAATACTTTTATAAGAAAAGTATTTTTTATATAATTTTTTAGTAGTTAGATGATTGCAAGCAACAATGAATAGAGTGAATAGATGTTGATTTTCTTATTTATAGGATTGATTATATATCATTGAACTTTTTTTTTCAAGAATGTTTTTAATATGTTAGTTTGACGTATTTGTGGATTGTTACTTTAGTTTTCATATGTTAGTTTGGTATATTTGTGGATTGTTATTTTGGAGTTTTGACTTTGAAATTACTTCATACACTCTTTTGATAATTTTTTGGTTTAATTTTGTTAATTTATGTTTATATTAAGTTCTATATAGTATTAGTAGTTTTTATCTATAGTTAAAAAATAAGGTAAAATTTCTAGTGAGTTTAACGAACAACGAGATTAACAAGCAACGAGTTGAGCAATAAGTTTTTTTAACGAGGACGAGTCGAGCAAAACTATAACGAGCTTAATGAGTAACGAGTTTGGTCGAACAACAAAATTTTTTAACGAGCACGATTCGAGCACTTCCCAACTCACGATCGACTCGCTCAATCAACACCCGTAAGAATATTCCATTAAATGATTCCTTAGATTGATTACGTAACATTTTTTTCTCAATATAGAAGATATTATTAAGGAAACATATGTTCCACGTGTCTGTTTATGATTTTCTAACAAAACAAACATAGGATGCACCAACATATAAGATAAGTTATTTGTTCATATGTCTCAATATTATGAGAAAATGGGAATTGAATTTCCACTAACAATTTGCCTTGTTGCTTTGACCGTTGCTCATTGTTAGGTATGGCTCATAAATATACCAGTAAAGTACGGTACAGGGTTGATTTTGTAATTATGTACCAGGGTTTTCTATTATAAATAGAGATGTAACCTAGACCTAAAATATCATTGAATAAAATTCTAGCGCCGCCTAGGCACCGAGAACGTAAGCACATTGCCGAACCTCGTAAAATTCTCGTGTTCTTTCGTTTTCTTTACCCGTTTTCGTCAACAATTGGTATCAGATGTCAGGAGCAAAATTCGAAGTCGCGAAATTCGATGGTCAGGGTAACTTCGGATTATGGCAAACGAGGGTGAAGGATCTATTGGCGCAGCAAGGGATCTTGAAGGCTTTGCGATCTACAAAGCCGGCGTCGATGGATGAGGAAGATTGGGAAGAATTGCAGCAGCGAGCGGCAGGAACCATACGATTATGCTTGGCGGACGAGGTCATGTATCACGTCATGCATCTATCGTCTCCAGACGAAATTTGGAGGAAGTTGGAAAGTCAGTTTATGTCCAAATCCTTAACGACAAACTGTATCTGAAGCAGCGGCTGTATGGGCTGAAGATGCAGGACGATCACGATTTGGCGCAACACGTGAATGTATTCAATCAAATCGTTTCTGATCTGGCTCGGCTTGATGTGAAAATTGAGGATGAAGACAGAGCGATGATTCTGTTGTATTCGTTGCCTCCCTCTTACGAACACATGGTGACTACTCTTACATATGGGAAAGAGACTATCAATGTTGAGGAGATTACTGCAGCCTTGTTGGCTCACAACCAGCGGAAGCAGAATGCAGGGGAAAGCTCTCAAGCCGATAGCTTATATGTCAAGGGTAATCGAGATCGTGGACGGAAGCCAGAGAAGGCAGGGTCCGGGAAGCGGAATTCCAGATCCAAATCCAGGGATAAGAAGACGATTCACTGTTACAAGTGCAAGGAGGCGGGACATATGAAGCGAGACTGTCCGAAGTTGAAAAAGCAGACTGATGAGAAGCGTGATGGCTCATCCAAGTCTGTGAACGTGGTCGAGGATGATACTTCTGATTGCAGTGAGGGTGATATGCTTTCTATTTCAACGACACAATTGACGGATGCTTGGATTCTTGATTCTGGATGTTCTTATCACATCACGCCAAATAGGGAATGGTTTTCGACATACAGGCCGGTTAATTCTGGTTCGGTTTATTTGGGTGATGATCGATGTTGCAATATTGTTGGTATTGGTGATGTCAGAATTAAGATGCACGATGGCTCTGTTCGGACGTTGAGTGGTGTTCGACATATCCCAGACTTGAAGAAGAATTTGATTTCCTTGGGCACTTTGCACAAGAATGGTTTTATCCCTAAGGCTGACGAGGATAGGGAAACCATTCGGATTGTTAAAGGAGCATTGACTGTGATGAAAGGCAAGATGACTGCAGGGAATATCTACAGATTGTTAGGGAGTACCGTTGCAGGTGGAGTTCACTCTGTTGAGTCCTGTGATGATACGACAAAATTGTGGCATATGCGCCTTGCTCATCTTAGTGAACGTGGTATGGCAGAATTACACAAGAGAAACTTGTTGCATGGTGTCAAAAGCTGTAAGCTTGATTTTTGCAAGTATTGTGTTCTTGGTAAACAGACTAAAGTCCGTTTCAAGACTGCGAAGCACACAACTTAAGGGATTCTTGATTATGTGCATTCTGATGTATGGGGGCCTTCCACGACATCGTCTTTGGGTGGATCTAGGTACTATGTTACTTTTATTGATGATTTTTCACGGAAAGTTTGGGTGTATTTTTTGAAACAGAAATATGAAGTTTTTGAGAAGTTCAAGCTGTGGAAAGCTGAGGTAGAAAACCAAACAGGACGAAAAATCAAGTGTTTGCGGTCTGACAATGGTACGGAGTACACAGATTCACAGTTCCTACAATTCTGTAAGGAGCATGGGATTCAGAGGCATTTTACAGTGCGCAAGACACCACAACAGAATGGTGTTGCGGAACGAATGAACAGGTCGTTGAATGAAAGAGCCAAATGTTTGCGGTTGAATGCGGGGCTTCCCAAACACTTCTGGGCTGAGGCTGTTAACATGGCGTGTTACCTTATCAACAGATCGCCAAGGGCATCGCTGGCTGGGAAAGTTGCAGAAGAGGTATGGACTGGTCATGATGTTAGTTTTGATAACTTACGGATTTTTGGTTGTCCTGCTTATGTGCATGTACCTGCTGATGAGAGATCCAAACTTGATGCAAAATCGAAGGAGTGCATTTTTCTGGGTTACAAGAAAGGTGTCAAAGGATTCAAGTTCTGGGATCCAGTTGCGAAGAAAGTTTGATTAGTAGAGATGTCGTTTTTGATGAACAATCTATGTTGCAGCAGAAGCAAGACACGACAGTGGTAGATTTCGAGCAGTTTCCAGTTGAGAAACCAGAAACTTCTCAACCGACTTCTGGTGGTTCCACTACGGATGATTTGCAGGATTATAGTCTCGCCAGAGACAGGGTGAGACGGACGAATATAAAGCCTCCGAACAGATTGGGTTTTGAAGACTTGGTATCTTTTGCACTTACTGTTAGCAATGATGATCCAGTTACTTTTCATGATGCCGTTACTAGTCAGGAAAACGACAAGTGGATGGCAGCCATGGTTGAGGAGATGGAGTCTTTGAATCACAATCGCACATGGGAGTTAGTTCCCCTTCCTGAGGGTAAGAAGCCGATTGGTTGCAAATGGGTGTATAAGAAGAAACCAGTAGTAAGAGAAAAAGAGGGGGAGAAGTTCAAGGCTCGTTTGGTAGCGAAGGGTTTTTCACAGCAGAAAGGAGTTGATTATGATGAAATCTTTTCTCCTGTGGTCAGGCACACTTCAATCCGAGCAGTACTTGCATTGGTGGCTAGTTGGGATTTGCATTTAGAGCAGATGGATGTTAAAACTGCTTTTTTGCATGGTGATTTAGAGGAGCAGATCTACATGCGGCAACCTGAAGGTTTCACTCAACCTGGAAACGAGCATTTAGTTTGCAGATTGAAGAAATCTTTGTACGGGTTGAAACAGTCTCCGAGACAGTGGTATAAACGGTTTGACTCCTATATGATCAAGATTGGCTACAACCGATATGAGTATGATTGTTGTGTCTATGTTAAGAGCCTTGATGATGGTTCTTTTATTTTTCTATTACTGTATGTTGATGATATGTTGATTGCTGCGAAGAACATGGATGATGTTATCGGTTTGAAAACTTTATTGAGTCAGGAATTTGATATGAAAGATTTAGGTGCTGCAAAGAAAATTCTTGGAATGGAAATTTGCAGGGACAGAGACTCAAGGAAACTGCGGCTATCTCAACGGGGTTATGTTGAGAAAATGCTAGAAAGGTTTGCGATGAGCAGCGCGAAACCAGTTAGCACTCCATTGGCGAATCACTTTAAGCTCTCATCAGAACAGTGCCCTAAGACAGATAAGGAAGCTGAAAATATGGCAAAGGTTCCGTATTCTAATGCTGTTGGCTGCTTGATGTATGCGATGGTATGTACTCGTCCTGATTTAGCTCATGCTGTTAGTCAAGTTTGTAAGTACATGTCTAAACCTGGTAAACAACATTGGGATGCAGTCAAGTGGCTCTTTCGGTACTTAAAGGGTACTGTGGGACATGGAATTGTTTTTGGGAGTCAGCGGGATAATCCTTTGGTTGTAGGATATGTGGATTCAGATTATGCAGGTGACTTGGATAATAGAAGATCTACGACAGGGTATGTGTTTACTCTTGGTGGAGGGCCTATTTGCTGGAAGTCTACTGTTCAATCTGTCGTGGCACTATCTACAACTGAAGCTGAATACATGGCAGCGGCTGAAGCTGCAAAAGAAGCTTTATGGCTTACTGGTTTAGTGAAGGAGTTGGGTGTTCAACAAGGTGGAGTTCAGTTGCTTTGTGATAATCAAAGTGCTATTCACTTGGCTAAGAATCAGGTGTATCGTGCTAGAACTAAACATATTGATGTAAGGTTCCACAAGATCAGAGAGTTGGTTGCATCTGGAGAGGTTTTGTTTCAGAAGGTACATACTGATGAGAATGCCGCTGATATGTTCACCAAGCCAGTTACGACAGACAAGTTCAAGCATTGCTTGGACTTGTTGAATGTTTCGAGTTGTTAAAGAAGCAAGGTAACCCAACCCACATTGAAGTTTCCAAGGGGCAGGATATTCGCTAAGGTGGAGATTTGTTAGGTATGGCTCATAAATATACCAGTAAAGAGGACAGGGTTGATTTTGTAATTATGTACCAGGGTTTTCTATTATAAATAGAGATGTAACCTAGACCTAAAATATCATTGAATAAAATTCTAGCGCCGCCTAGGCACCGAGGACGTAAGCACATTGTCGAACCTCGTAAAATTCTCGTGTTCTTTCGTTTTCTTTACCCGTTTTCGTCAACACTCATGTTTCCCTTGCACAGAACTCCCCTCAGGACTTCCTCGCGGCCCATAACGCAGCTCGTGCGCAGGTCGAGGTCGGACCGATGACATGGGACGACACCGTTGCAGCCTATGCGCAGCGGTTCGCTAACAACTGTAGTTTGGTTCCCTCGGAAAGACCATACGGCCAGAACGTCGCACAATCCTTCCTCTCCTTGACCGCTGCAGAAGCGGTGAAGTTTTGGGTCGACGAGAAGCCGCACTACGACTACGCCGTCAATGAATGTACCGGAGGAGAGTGTTTGCATTATACGCAGGTCGTTTGGCGAAACTCGACCCGGCTTGGGTGTGCTAGTGTTCGGTGCTACGAAGGCTATTTGTTCGTTACTTGCAACTATGATCCTCCGGGGAACTACCTAGGAGAACGTCCCTATTGATATGTTAACTAGTTTATAAAAGATAGATAATCAAATGAAATCCAATTCCTAAAATAATTTGATCTATGAACAATGTTATTATGGTAAAGGTCGTAATGCTGGAAGAGTCATTTCATAACTCAAAATTAATAGGGTAAAATAATCCTTCCTCATTGAATTTTACTCTTTCTTCTATTTTACTAGCTGTATTTTTAATTTTTCTAATTCACTCATTGAATTTTCGAATTACTCTTGTTTTGATCAATCTGAATTATTTTGTTATTATTTTCGTATGATGTGACATCTTTTATTATTATTATTTAATATAAAATAATTTAAAATATAAAATAAAAATTGAAAGCGAACGTCCAATGTTCACCAGTGCTGGACTCCACCGCCAGCCGCATACGACCGTCGTAGATGGTGATCGTTCTATCCCAAATTTCATTGGACCATTCATCTTGACCCTCTGAGTCAGAATTTGGTGGTTGGTTCATTGAAAAATGTCCAAAAACATGAGAATATCAACTGAAACATTTCGGTTTCCTCGTTTTTATCACCAATTCGTGGACTCTGGAGAAAGATCCAACAAAATGGAGATTGGATTCAGGCTCAGAGTGTCAAAGCAAAGAGACCCATGAAATTTGGGATAAAACGGTCATCATCTACGATGGTAGACGACGACAGGCGATGGCGTCTAACACCAATGAATAATAGACGACAACTTTCTATTTCTATTTTATATTTTAAATTATTTTTATATTAAATAATAATAAAAACGTCATGTCATACAAAAAATAATAATAAAATAATTCAAAATGATTAAAATAGGAGTAATTAGAAAGTTCAGTGAGTAAATTAAAAAAATCGAAAGTAGTAAAATAGGAGAGAGTAAAGTTTAGTAAGGAATGATGTAATTTACCCAAATTAATATTTTGCAATCAATTATTTAATTTAGTTAAACTAAAAATAAATATTTAAATCAATTTAATGAGTGATATTTCCCTTTTTTTCTATAAGTAAATCTTAAGAGAGAGGAAAATACTTGGAATAAGGGGGAAAACGAATCAAATTAAAGAAATTTGATTCAACTATTTCAGCTTTAACTTATATAATTTATGGGTTCTATCAATTTTAAGAATAGAAATAGATTGAGGGAGTGATGGGTGTTAGCTGAAATTACTGCAAAATGAGATACTAATATTGGCATGACAATTTAAATAAATAATGAATTAGAATAAAAATCGTGTCGTGATAAACCACTCTTTTAAAATCGAATTCGTTCCGATATAATATTCTAGATGCACACATATAGACTCGTTGGATTGCAATGAATACCTAGTTAAAATAAGAAAATAATTTACCAATAGGGTTGGTTCAAGTAGTAAGTAATTTGATTCTGTTTAAGGAAGACCTCAGGTTCAAGTCCTTGCGTATGTAGAAAATCCAGGCTGGGAGACTCGGGTTGGTCCGTATTAGTCAAGGCAAAGTCTTGAAACCGGGAGGGCAAACAAAAAAAAGTAAAATAAAAATAAAGAAAATGATTTTTCTCAATATAGAAATGATATTATTAAAGGAAACATGTGCTTTACGTATCTGTTTAAGATTTCTTTACAAAACAAAAATCTGATACACCAATGTATAAGGTAAATTATTTATTTTTACGATCAAATTATTTTAATATGTTAGATATTATGCATTATTTAATCAAAGTTATATATGTTTCAAACCATAAATCTCATTTCCGAGAGACAACAGAGAAAATGGGAACCCAATTTCCACTAACTATTTGCCTTATAGCTTTGACCTTTGCTCATGTTTCCCTTGCACAGAACTCCCCTCAAGACTACCTCGGAGCCCATAACGCACCTCGTGCACAGGTCGGGGTTGGACCGATGACATGGGACGTCACCGTTGCAGCCTACGCACTGCAATATGCTAATAAAAGGATTGAGGACTGTGATTTGGTTCACTCGGGAGGACCCTACGGCGAGAACCTCGCGGAAGCCTCCTACAACATGACCGGTGCGGAAGCAGTGAAATTTTGGGTCGACGAGAAGCCTCACTACGACTACGCCGCCAATGAGTGTACCGGCAAAGAGTGTTTGCATTATACGCAGGTCGTTTGGCGAAACTCAACTCGGCTAGGGTGTGCTAGGGTTCAATGCAAGAGTGACTGGTGGTTTGTGACTTGCAACTATGATCCTCCGGGGAACTACCTTGGAGAACGTCCCTATTGATCTGCTAACTAATTTACTGATCAATCATGAAAGATAGATCATACAATTAAAATTTAACATAATGTTTAATTTTATATAGGCTTGATACAAAAAAAAAGTGTTCGAATTATGTGTCGGAAAATATTTTAGTGTTTAAATAATTTTTCGTTAAAAATAGATGTTTAATGTTTTTCTCAATTATACTTTTAGGTGCTTATAGTTTATTTTTTAATTTTTTAATAATAAAAAAATTATTTTTAATTAAAATAAAAAAATTATTTATAAAAAACTATTTTTTTACTGAAATTATAAAAATCCCTAAAAACTAAAATCTCTAATTTTAACCCTATCAATCCTCGTCGGTCATCTCTGGCCATCACCGTCATTGCTGAACGGACACCCACTCGTCGTCACCCATCCATTGATCAATCGTCATTCTTACCGTGACCAAAAATTCAAATTCCTAATTCTCAATTTCAATTTCTTAACTCAAACGGTCGCCGATCATCATTGTCATCGTCATCGTCGAACGGTTGTGTTTTGAACAGAATTATATAGTGGTTCGAATGGTGGCGGCGGTGTTGTTTGTGGATGTCAGAATCAATCGAAATCGATGAAAAATAATAACGATATCCGATAAATTTTTGAACGATTTTCCATAACAAACGGTGACATATTACATGGAAGATGAACGAAAGTTTGATCGGATCGACTGATGACATCGGCTGTTTAAAAAACACCTTACGTCTCTATTAAGTGTAAATAAAAAAAATTGTAATAATTGAGTGTGGCGTACTTGAATCTTTACTGAAATTATTCAAGTAAAATATTAATTGTTTTTTTATATCAAATCAAGCTTCTGAATTCCTTTATTTCTATTTTTTAACTCTCAATTATTTTTTTCACAATTGTGTAAAGGAAATGGTATTGTTTGTTGAGTTTTTTAGTGAAGGATTACAAGAAATAAAAATGGTAAAGAATTTATTATCTCGTAAAATTTATTTTTATCTATTTTAATTTTTTAGATTTTTTATGTTATAATCTTATTTCTTTTAAATAATAATTTATTCACAATGTCATCGTTAATTAATTATCTTATCATATCATCAGATTTTTAAGTTTTCTATTTGATTAAACTATATTATATATATATATCAAATTCGTTTAGAAAATATTTTAAAAATCATTAAAAATGATTCTTTATAATTATAATTATTTTTATTATGTTCAAAGATAAGTTGTGCAAAATTTAAAAAATTCACGACCGTACACTCATAGTGACCGCGATAACATTCGTTATGTTCGCAACAACGATAAACGTATCACGACCGAAAATGTGACCGCGAACGTTGTTTAAATCGCTTATCATCTTCATCGCCTAAAAGCTAAAAATTTTGCTTTCCATGTCATTCCTTTTAAAGGGTGGTTGTAACTTTGTTCAGGTAAAATAGGCGGTGAAGTTGAGTTTGGCATTTCAGTCAGTCGGAGTTATCTACGGAGATATCGGAACTTCACCGCTTTATGTATACGCCAGCACTTTCACCGACGGCATCAGCCACCAAGACAACCTAATTGCCGTCCTCATCATCTACTCCATAATTCTCATCCCTTTCTTTAAGTACGCGTTCGTGGTTTTGAGAGCCAAAGACAATGGTGAAGGTGGAACCTTTGCGCTGTATTCCTTGATGTGTCGGCACGTGAAAATGAGCTTGATCCCGAACCATGTAACCAACAACTGGAGGACCGAGAGCTGTCGAACTACCGGTTGGACACTCCATCGAACCAGTTCAAGCGGGCGTATAAAATCAGAGGTAAGATCGAGAACAGCTCGCTTGCCAAACTCAGTCTTTTCTTGATCACCATCCTTGGCACTTCGATGGTTGATGAGTGTTCAGAATCGTTAAGCTTTGTTCGTTATTTCTTCGGTTTTGAGGAATTATTACTGTTAAATTGGTCGTGTTATGTTTGTTTTCATGCAAGTCCTTACTTTCCAGAATTAGTGACAAAAAGGGCGAATTCTGCATTTTTTTATTATTTGGTCATGGCTAGAGACATGGGCACAACTCTGGGCACGACGCGATGTGACGTGACAATTTCTAGAAGGTCCAGTCAGCGACGGCTTCTAGAAGACTTTCTCCGCACGCCTTCTGGAAGATGGACGAGCAGAGTTGTATTAGGAGACTAGTTTAAGTTTGAATTTAAATTTAAAAACAATTATCTTTTGTATTATTTTATTATTTTCTTTGCTTATCCTTTAGGCTTTGAGAGGCTATAAATACCCACTTGGGGTAAGCCTAAACTCATCATTCGAAATGCATTTTCTTTTCTCTCTAGTTTTTATAAAAGTTTTATCTTTTCCTTTTCAAGTTCTTTTTATTTTTCTTTATTTTCAAGTTTTATTTTTATGCTAAGTATGACTTTTGTCATGCTTAGCTAAACTTTTCATAAGTCGAGAGCTGTCGCGATAATTCAATTCCAACGGGAGAATTGAAACGGTCCCTTAATATCTTCGGAATATCTCTCTCAATCTCTGCGCTTATTTTTCAAAAATCAAAACAGTTTTCAAAATCAAAGATTGACTTTGGTCAAGAGGTTGTTGCGATTAAACGTGTGGGAGGAAGATTCGGCTTATAGAAAGCAATTCGACTTCCTGGGAACACACTTGGCGAGATAGCTTCGCTAAGAGGGAATTGAGATCGGAATTGACGGTTATAGAAACAACAATCCGAGTTGGTCACCACGAACTTAAACAATATTTGATCTACGACAATAGATGTTGTTAGAATCAATTATCGAAGCCGGAATCAAAGATTGCCTTGGGTATTTGGTATATAAGATAGAGTCACAAGGATAGCCCTTGTAGACAAAGTATCCGACGTGAATCCCGAAGAGAAAATCTTATTCGATGATCTAAAGGAAATTGAATCAAAGCAAAGCTTGAGGCTACTTTTAACGTATTTATTCACAATCTTCATACTCTTATTTTTATTTAAATTGTTTTTTATTTATTTTTACCATTTTAATCTCATATTACAAACCCCTTTTTTTTACTATTTTCGCCTGGTTAGAACCATTCAAACATTAAATTATGATTTTCTAAGTCCCTGAGGATTCGACCCTTATTTCTCTATACTACGTATTTCCTTTATTTATTGATTGAGAATAAGGAATTATTTTGACATCGAAAACGACAGTTGTCAATTTGGCATCGTTGTCGGGGAACTTCGCCAAAGTTACTAATTTTTTGTTTGCTTTTGATTTATGACCAGGACTAATCCGGGCACATTAGTGGAGTACAACCCGGAGATCGAAGCTGAAGCTAGAAGAAAGAGACAACAAACAAATCCAAAAGAAGAATCAAACTCAGGTGAATTCGCTAATACAATTCCGATGGTCGAACCTACTATTCGTGAGTTAGCCACGGCACCCACTGAACAAGGACCT
The DNA here is from genome assembly GCF_006381635.1 of Hibiscus syriacus. NCBI lineage: Eukaryota > Viridiplantae > Streptophyta > Magnoliopsida > Malvales > Malvaceae > Hibiscus > Hibiscus syriacus. Next base: position 1,373,462 of record NW_024062205.1, read on the forward strand.
ATGTGCATTGATTTTCCCCAAGGCGAAACTCCGTACCAGTTGAAGACCGGCCTTATTCATCTCTTCCCTACATTCCGTGGATTGCCAAACGAGAATCCACACCAACATCTCAAGGAATTTCACATGGTCTGCTCTAGCATGACACCACAGGGAGTAATCGAGGACCAAATCAAACTTAGAGCCTTTCCTTTTTCCTTAGCTGATTCGGCTAAAGAGTGGTTATTTTATCTTCCCCCTAATTCTGTAACTACATGGGCTCAAATGACTCGTAGTTTTCTTGACAGGTTTTTCTCTGTGGCAAAAGTAAGTGAACTACGCAGAAGAATACTTGGAATAAAACAGCTTGATGAAGAGTCACTCTACGACTACTGGGAGCGGTTTAAGAAGTTATGTTCTAGTTGCCCACAATATGGGTTAATCGAACAAACACTCATTCAATACTTTTATAAAGGATTATCTCCCCTGGAAATGAAGATGATCGATGCAGCCAGCGGTGGAGCCTTGGTGAATATGACTCCTACTGAGGCAAGAAACTTAATATCGACGATGGCTGCAAATTCCCAACAGTTCCGCGCAAATAATGAACCTTCTCGAAGGGTTCATGAGATAAGTTCATCTTCCTTAGAAAATAAAATAGATAAGTTAACTGAAATCGTAAACTCTCTTGTTGCAGGAAAGATAGAACAAAATCGATTATGTGGAATATATGCACTACCTGATCATCCAACAGACGGTTGTCCATTGATTCAAGACGACGCAACAGCTCAAGTCAACGCAGTCGAAAACTTTCCGGGACATCCCCAAAGAGCTTATAATCCTTATGGTAATACATACAACCCAGGATGGAGGGATCATTCGAACTTTAGTTATACGCAGAACCCGAGACCGAACCAAGGCTATCAAGTGAGACCTCTACCGCCGCAACAACCGCATAAGTCATCATTAGAATCGATTGTCGAGAGGTTAGCACTATCCCAGGAGAAATTCCAGACTCAAACTGAAGCCCACTTCCAAGAGATGGACAAGCAATTGAGCCAACTGGCTCAAACCGTGGGGAAATTAGAGTCGCAAAGGAGGCTACCATCACAAACTGAACTGAATCCAATAGATAATGTTAGCGCCATCACCCTTTGAAGTAGTACAATTGTTGAACAACCAGACCCAAAGGAAGTGAGCGCAAGATCCCGGAAGAAAGAAGAATATTCGAACTCCCAAAGGGAAGAAGAACCAGTTGACGCAGGATCCCAGAAAGAGAATGATAAAGAACAAATGGACGATCCGAAGCCATCTCCATACGAAGTGCCACCGCCTTTTCCATCAAGGTTAGTTAAAAAGGATAAAAAAATTGAGGAAAAGGAAATATTAGATGTATTTCGAAAGGTGGAAGCTAACATACCTCTCCTCGAAGTTATCCGGAAAGTTCCAAGGTATTGTCGGTTTCTGAAGAATCTCTGTACGACTAAAAGGAATCTTACCGGGGCCGAGAAAGTGGATTTAGGCGCGAACGTCTCAGCACTTTGCCAACGACCGCTTCCACCGAAGTATAAAACCAAGGTATGTTTTCAATACCTTGTAAAATTGGTGAGGTTAAAATCAAGCGAGCTATGTGCGATCTAGGTGCCTCTATCAATGTAATGCCTCTCTCCGTCTATAATTTAATTTCCACCAAGCCTTTGAAGGAGACGAGAGTTACACTTCAGCTAGCCGACAAATCAATAATTTATCCTGAATGACTCATAGAAAATGTTCTAATGGAGGTAGAAAACTTAATTTTCCCTGTTGATTTTTATGTGATTGATATGGAAAATGATCGTAGCAACATTAGTTCTAAAATCCTCCTCGATCGTCCTTTTCTGAGCACGACAAATGCAAAAATTAATGTTCGAAGCGGTATTCTTACTATGGAGTTCGACGGTGAGATCTTAAAATTTGATGTTTATAAAGCAATGAGATATCCGTATAACATTCATAGTATTAATTTTGTTGGCATTTTTGAACTTGTTGATGATGAATCTAACTTTATTGATGATTTATGCAAGGTCGGATGATAAAAAAGACGACATAAGGGAGTTGAAAAATATTTCAGTTGTTGATTCAAATTTGATCTCAACTCTTTTAAAAACTAAAGATTTACCTTCCTTTTTGCAGGCACCAAAAATTAAGTCGAAATCATCAAGGAGTCGTTTGAAGAAATCATTTTTTGGTAAAAAAGATGTTTCAGGCTATTCTTCTGGACAAGATTTTAAAATTGGGAAATATCTGAAGAAATCTTTGTGAGAATTTTCAAATTTCTCATAAGGAATTTCTTAGTTGGAAAAAGCGAATGAAGTGGAAGTGTCTGTCACGGAACCTGTAGTCTGAATCAGGTCGTCGAGCTATCGACGTTAAACAAAAGCACTTCATGGGAGGCAACCCATTGTTTTCAATTTCGTTATATTTTTTATTTTTATCTTTACGTTTTGTTTCATTTTATTTTTATTCATTCAAGCATGTTTAATTTAATTTTTATTTTTATTTTGCAGGAACCGAATATTTTTATTCAAACTTAAACGACGAGGATTTGCGAGATTATGATTCGAACAGTGCTAATTTCGGAGTCTGTTGAGCAGTAAATAGTCGAAAAAAGTAGGAAAAGAGGGAGAAGCCCAGCTGTGCGCACCGTTTCATTAACGGCGCACGTTAGCAAAACCCAAGGAAGGCTTGGCGCACGATAGCAAAACCCAAAAATATTTTTTTCACATTTTGTTTCTTTTCTATCGCCCACCTTCTCTTCTCTCATTTTTTACTTTGTCGTGGACCCCACCCCTATCCTCATCCATCAACTTTTTTTAATTTTCAACACCCATTATCCTAACAAACAAAATATTAATTTGACTCAAATTTAAACACCCCCTCCCACGCACGACAGTGACAAAATAATCCCAATTCAACCAACCTTCTCCTCTTCATCTCCCCCATCCCTGATTGCTCCCCTCCCAAAGCGCGAAACCATCACCTTCCTTATACTCACCACCGACGGCATCTACGCCTTGCTAACGTGTTTCATCCCCTCCATCTAAGATGGTGCGCATGAGGAACCAACAACACGATGATGCCGAAGCTAGCACCAAACACTCCGACCACATCGTTCGGCATTCGCACTCACCGTCTCTCTCCTGTTCGGCGATTTAGCAAATACTTCAGAGGTAAATTTTGATCCTATTTCTATTCAATTATTACACATCAGGTTTTTGGTTTTACAGGGGATTTAGATACTGGTTTTCTACCGACAACACCACCTGATAATGTTTCAAGTTCACGGCATCAAACCGGGCAACACACTTCACTGCCCTAGCGCCTCCCACCATGGTCGTGGCCGGTAACAAAATCCGGGGAGTACTCTATTCTTTCTTTTGCACTTTAATTTTTTTGTTTTGAGGCAAAACGCTTTAAGTGAGGGGGAGTAGAGTGTAGGATTGAATTTCATTTCGATTGTCTTTATGCTTTGAATCTAGTATGTGTTGGTTGAATTGGTCAGAAATTTAATTGATTGTCTTTGTCTTGTTGAAAATTTTTAGAATGCTATGCTTGTTTGGGAACACATGATTGTTTATGTTAGGATATTCTTGATAGTGAATAGCATGAATTGTGATAAGTTGGTATTTTCTATGATATTCCATGACTTTGTTAGTTGAAATGTTATTAGCTCAATGCATGAAACAATTTGGTGAGATTTGAGCCTTTACGAGCATATCATTTTCGCTCTCATTTTGTTTGATTGAGTGTGTCGAATTTGGCATTGGTATTCTAGAACCTGCATGTTAAATACTGTCGAGATTACACATGAACATGATGCTTTAAGATGATTTGGGCACCTTAGGATTAACCATTCCGTTCCCCACTAAATAGCCTACCCATGCATTTTCCCCTTAGTTAACCACTTTTGAGCCTATTCTCGTTTCTTTGTTTTCATCATATTCATAAACCCGAATCTTTTTTTATCCCTCTTTTCTACCTTTTTCAGGGCAAGTGAATAAATTTACCATTGTATTCTCCATCGAAAAAAATGTTGAAAAAAAAACAGCAGTTCGAGAAAAAAAAAAGAAAAAGAAGCTGTTCGGAAAAAAAACGTAAGAAAAAAATGGAAAACAAAACAACAAAAGTGTGAAAAAGAAAAAATGCATTTCGAAAAGAAATTTGTTGTTTGATATGTCATTTTTTTATCTTGTTGTGCTTAATATTTTGATGGAGTTGAGATTATTATTTGTTAGTTCCTTGCCTTGAATATTTAGCCTTATGTTTAGCCTTTTCCCCACCTTTACCTAAGCCCTGTTACAACCAATAAAAGACCCTTTGATTTATGCATCTTGTTCTTATTAGTAGCGGAGATTTGATTTACTTGCAGGCTTATGGTAATATTGTGTCAATTCTGACATTGAGCGTTTCTTTACCCCAAACACATTGAGTGATTTGAGTGAATCCTGGTAAGGTATTGAGTTATGAGCATTGAAATTAATGAATGAATGGATATTACAATTGCACTTGACTTGTTCCAATTGGTGATGTTCAATTGATTGATTTCTTGACTTGAATAGTTATTGTGATCTCTACCTTGCTTCCCTAAATGTGAAACTTGAGAAAGAACGTTTAATGAAGTTTTTGACTGATTTGGTTAATCATACTTGAGGACAAGCATGAGATAAGTGAGGGGGAATTTGACGAGTGTTCAGAACCGTTAATCTTTGTTCGTTATTTCTTCGGTTTTGAGGAATTATTACTGCTAAATCGTGTTATGTTTCTTTTCGTGCAGGTCCTTACTTTCCAAAATTAGTGACAAAACGGGCGAATTCTGCATTTTTTTATTATTTGGTCACGGTTGGAGACATGGGCATGACTCTGGGCACGACGCGGTATGACGTGGCAGTTTCTAGAAGGTCTAGTCAGTGACGGCTTCTAGAAGACTTTCTCCGCACGCCTTCTGGAAGATGGACGAGCAGAGTTGTATTAGGAGACTAGTTTAAGTTTGAATTTAAATTTAAAAATAATTATCTTTTGTATTATTTTATTATTTTCTTTGCTTATCATTTAGGCTTTGAGAGGCTATAAATACCCACTTGGGGTAAGCCTAAACTTATCATTCGGAATACATTCTTCTTTTCTCTCTAGTTTTTATAAAAGTTTTCTCTTTTCCTTTTCAAGTTCTTTTTATTTTTCTTTATTTTCAAGTTTTATTTTTATGCTAAGTATGACTTTTGTCATGCTTAGCTAAACTTTTCATAAGCCGAGAGTTGTCGCAATGATTCAATTCCAACGGGAGAATTGAAACGGTCCCTTAATATCTTCGGAATATCTCTCTCAATCTCTGTGCTTATTTTTCAAAAATCAAAACAGTTTTCAAAATCAAAGATTGACTTTGGTCAAGAGGTTGTTGCGATTAAACGTGTGGGAGGAAGATTCGGCTTATAGAAAGCAATTCGACTTCCTGGGAACACACTTGGCGAGATAGCTTTGCCAATAGGGAATTGAGATCGGAATTGACGGTTATAGAAACAACAATTCGATTTGGTCGCCACGAACTTAAACGGTATTTGATCTACGACAATAGATGTTGTTAGAATCAATTACCGAAGCCAGAATCAAAGATTGCCTTGGGTATTCGGTATACAAGATAGAGTCACAAGGATAGCCCTTGTAGACAAAGTAACCGACGTGAATCCCGAAGAGAAAATCTTATTCGATGATCTAAAGGAAATTGAATCAAAGCGAAGCTTGAGGCTGCTTTTACCGTATTTATTCACAATCTTCATACTCTTATTTTTATTTAAATTGTTTTTATTTATTTTTACCATTTTAATCTCATATTATAAACCCCCTTTTTACTATTTTCGCCTGGTTAGAACCATTCAAACATTAAATTGTGATTTTCTAAGTCCCTGAGGATTCGACCCTTATTTCTCTATACTACGTATTTCCTTTATTTATTGATTGAGAATAATGAATTATTTTGACATCGAAAACGACAGTTGTCAATGGTTATAGGAGATGGAGTTTTAACCCCATCGATCTCTGGTATTTTAATCACCATGATCGATTTGATTTTTAAGACGATGAACTATCCCTTCACTTAATGACTAAATTTCTTTTCTTTTCCACAGTTCTTTCTACTGTTGGTGGGATCAAATCCTTAGGACAAGGTACAATCTTCGCCATCATTACAGTCCTACAGATCTATCAATACAAATTATATATATTGACGTGAAAGTTTACTGCATTTTCAGACGTTGTGATGGGAATTTTCGTGGCGATTCTGATCATCCTTTTCTCTGTTCAACGATTTGGTACCGACAAAGTGGGATATTCATTTGCTCTGATAGTCTGCCTGTGGTTTTCCTTTCTCACTGGCATCGGCTTATACAACCTCTCCACGTATGGTTAGGGTGTACTACGCGCTTTTAATCCGTCATATATTGTGGATTACTTCAGAAGACACGGTAGAGACGGGTGGGTATCCCTTGGTGGTGTAGTTTTTTTGCATTACAGGTGAGTGCCATAGCTATATATATATATATATATATATATATATATAGTTTTCACTTTTCACCCTTCTCCTTTATGACTATATTGTTTGGACATTTCAAACAGGGACGGAAGCTATCTTTACTGATCTGGGTCACTTCAATGTTCGAGCAGTTCGAGTAAGTTTACTTCATTAGGCAAATTTATTTCTTTTTTTCCAATCTTGGAATCTATTTAACTTTGTACATGGAACTGCAGATTAGTTTCTCCGCCATTACCTTGCCATCTTTACTCATTGTATATAGTGGCCAAGCAGCCTACCTAACCCGATACCCGGAAAACATCAGCGACACTTTCTACAAATCTATTCCAGGTAAAGGCTTAGAGGACTATGTTGAAGTTAAGTTTGTTATTTCTGTTTTTTCAGTTGTAACTAATTATCAGTTAATTAGTTAGATTGGAGTTGTATTTATATTTATAGTATTCCCATTCATATTAATGAAGAGGTATTATTCAATCTAGCATTTACAGTTTTAACATGGTATCAATCTCCAGGCCATTTTTCCTTGGGTTTCCTGTTTGGCCCAAACATCTCTAAGTATTGTGGCACGTTTCCTTGAGCAATTTCTGCTTCTGTTTTTTCCTAAATTGATATCATTTAGGGTTCATGGCTCAAACAATCGATCCGTCTCATCCTCTCTTCTTGCATCCTTCGGACACGCCGGGCGTTCAGTTGGTATCGCAACAACTTACCGATGTCGAAACCTATAATCTGTGGAGCATGTCTCGTGCTTTTGGCCAATAACAAACTCGGATTTGTCGATGGAACCTGTCGAAGGGACGATTATGAGGGTCTGATGCGGTCTCAGTGGGAGCGCTGCAATGTTTTGGTTCTCTCATAGATCCTGAACTCTGTTAGTCAGGATCTTTCCGCTAGAATTGTGTTTGCTTCGAATGTTGAAGCTGTTTGGAGAGACCTCAAAGAGCGATTCGATAAAATCGATGGCTCTAGAATTTTTTTTCCTACATCAATCCATTGCTTCGCTCATTCAAGGTGACTTGTCTGTTTTCGCATATTTCACTCGTCTCAAACTTTTGTGTGACGAATACACGGCACTTGTTCCTTTCTCTTCTTGTGACTGTGAAGCTGCTCAGCAAAATACGCTTCATGTGGCTCAACAACGGTTGTTCCAGTTTCTCATGGGTCTCAATGAGACCTATTCTGCAATTCGAAGTCAACTACTCCTCATGAAGCCCCTGCCTACTGTTAATCAAGCTTACTCCATGATTATTCAAGAGGAGTTGCATCGAACTCAACTGTCTGCCTCGCCTATTGAAGCTTCGGTGATGTTTACAACTACTTCCAAAGGAAATGACAGAAGACATTTCAGCGGGACGTGTGATTACTGTAAAATCAAGGGCCATAGGCGTGATCGGTGTTACATGCTGTTGATGTTTTCAACACAGGCTTATTGGTTTTCCAGCAGATTTTAAATTCAACAAGAAAAAGGTTCCTCATACTGCCATGGTTGTTACCTCTGTGCCTGCTGTTAATGGAGAAACTGGGAATGTCTCGATTATGTCCTCTAATATTTCAGCAGTGCCTTCCTTTACCTCTGAGCAGTATCATCAAATATTAAATTTGTTGAGCAAAAGTTCAAGCTTAGATTCCAGTGCGAATCTTGCAGGTATTGTTGCTTGTAATTTACCTGCTTCGAGTAACTCTTGTGCTCATTGGATAATTGATACTGGTGCAACTGATCACATTTTTTCGGTTTTCAAGGGCTTGCAATTTCCTGTTTTATATTCTGCCCATCGGTTTGTTCATCTGCCTAATGGTCATACTGAAACTGTTACTCACATAGGTTCTTATAGGTTAAATTCTGAAATTGTTCTTTCCAATGTCATGTTTGTTCCCAACTTTTCTCACAATTTACTTTATGTTTCTCGTCTTGTTAAAGATCATGATTGTATAATTTCTTTCCATTCTGACATTTGCATACTGCATGATCTCTACAGTGGCATGATCAAGGGGATTGGTAAAAGGTTTAATGGCCTTTACATTTTTGAGTCTAAAGGAGCCATTGTTTTGTTTTCCAATTCTTTGGCTAGTACTGGGAATGTATCTTGTGTTCATTCTGTACATGATATCTTTGTTTCTAATAAAACTAGTCTTTGGCATGCTAGACTTGGGCATGCTTCTGCTTCTACTATAAGAAAACTCTTTTCTGAGTCTAAAAATTGTTCACACTTGTATTGTTTGTCCTTTAGCAAAACAAACTAGGTTGTCGTTTCCTCTTAGCAGTACTAGGTCCTCAATATCTTTTGAATTAATTCACATAGATCTATAGGGTCCTTATAGAATATCTACTCATAGTGGTCATAGGTATTTCTTGACTATTGTTGATGATTGCACAAGGATGACTTGGGTTTATCTCTTAAGGGTTAAAACTGATACTGTCTTGTTCCTTAAACAATTTCTTTCTTTTACCTCTACTCAATTTTCTTCTATCACTAAAGTTATTAGAAGTGACAATGGTACAAAATTTTTTAACTCTAATTGCTCTCCTCTTTTCTCTTCTCTTGGTATTTTGCACCAAAGTTCATGTGTTCAAACTCCACAGCAAAATGGAGTTGCTGAAAGAAAACATAGACATCTTTTAGAGGTAGCTAGAGCTTTGCGTTTTCAGTCAAAAGTACCTATTAAATTCTGGGGTGAATGTTTATTAACAGCTTGTTTCATTATCAACAGACTTCCTTCTTCTGTTTTGCAATGGAAAACTCCTTATGAACTTCTTTATCACAAAGCTCCTGACATGACTATTCTGAAAGTTTTTGGTTGTTTGTGCTATACAACTGACCCTAAACCAACTGACAAATTTTCCCCTAGAGCTTTCCCTTCTGTCTTCATGGGTTATTCTAGTACTCAAAAAGGCTATCTCTTGTTTGATCTTACTTCTAAAAAGTTTTTTGTCAATAGAGATGTTATTTTTCATGAACAAGTGTTTCCATTTTATTTTCCTGTTCAAACAGATTCTTTCTTTCCTTCCACTATTTCTGTTCCTGATTATGACTTTTTAGACCTTTCCTTTGGTCAGCAACCTCTTTTTGTTGTCCCATCTGTTTCTCCTTCCAATGTTGAACTTGGACAATCATCGCAACAGTTAGAAACTCCTATGGTTCCAGTAGCTCCAATCTTGGTTAGAAAATCTACTAGGGTTCCTAAGCAACCTCAATGGTTAAATGATTTTATTTGCAACTCTGTTTCTACCTCCAACTATCCCATTTCAGATTTCATTTCTTACTTTCATCTTCCCTGTGGTACACATCTTTTGTTTCCTTCATTTCAAATTCTGTTGAACCTAAGTCCTATCATGAGGTCATTCAACATCCTGAATGGGTACATGCTATGAAGGATGAAATTCTTGCTCTTGAGACAAATAAAACCTGGTCAGTTGCTTCTTTACCTTCTGGAAAAGTTCTCATTGGTTGTAAATGGGTTTATCGGATTAAGTACAATGTTGCGGGTACAATAGAAAGATACAAAGCTCGTTTGGTGGCGAAGGGCTATAGTCAGAAAGATGGTGTGGATTATGTGGATACTTTCTCACCAGTAGTTAAATTGGTTACTGTTCATTTTCTCCTTGCCATTGCTTCTGTTTTTTATTGGCCTTTGTTTCAACTTGATGTATATAATGCCTTTTTACAAGGTGATTTGTCTGAGGAGGTATATATGGAACTTCCTCCTGGTTTTTGCAGTCAGGGGGAGAATATGGTGTGTAGACTGCAAAAATCCCTTTATGGCCTAAAACAAGCATCTAGGCAATGAAATTTAAAGTTGACTGAGGCTCTTTTAGGGGCTGGTTATGAACAGAGTAAGTTTGATTATTCTCTGTTCACGATGAGAAAGGGTAAGAAGATTGTAGTTTTGTTGATTTATGTTGATGACTTGTTGATTACTGGCAATGATAGTTGTTTGATTAATGATTTGAAGAGTTTGTTGATCAAAAAGTTTAAAATGAAGGATCTTGGTGAGTTGAAGTATTTTTTGGGGTTTAAGGTTATGAGGTCAAAAGAAGGGATCTTAATTAATCAGCGCAAGTATGCTCTTGAATTAATCGAGGAATCAGGAATGAGTGGTTCAAAGCCTGCAAGAACTCCTTTTGAACAAAATGTTAGGCTTACTACATCAGAATATGATGAATTATGCACACAAGGGTGTAATGAAAATGATAAGTTGTTGGTTGAAAAGAGTGTTTATCAAAGACTTGTTGGAAGACTCATTTACCTCACACATACTAGACCTGATATAACTTTTGATGTGCATTACTTGAGCCAGTTTATGCAACAGCCTAAGGAGTCTCATTTACATTCTGCGTTAAGGATAGTGAGGTATATTAAAGGAAATCCTGGTCAATGGATTCTAATGGACTCAAATGGCAGCTGTGAACTCAAAGCATACTGTGATTCAGACTGGGCTGCGTGTCCTGTTTCAAGGATATATGTTTCTGGATTTTGCATTAAGCTTGGAAATTCATTGATTTCATGGAAATCTAAGAAACAGAATGTCATAGCCAGATCATCTGCTGAAGCGGAATATAGAAGCATGGCTATTACAACAGCATAATTGACATGGTTGAATGGTTTGGCCAATGAGCTTGGACTAGAAAGAAAGTGTCTAGTCAAGTTATATTGTGATAACAAGGCTGCTCTTCAGATTGCAGCAAATCCAGTTTATCATGAGCGCACAAAATACATAGAAATTGATTGTCACTTTGTAAGGGAGAAAATACAAGAGGGGCTTATCAAGACAGAGTTTGTATCTTCTTCAGAACAATTAGCAGACATTTTTACTAAAGCTTTGGGAGTACAACAACATGAATATCTTGTATCCAAGTTGGGGATGAAGGATATCTTCCATCCACCAACTTGAGGGGGGAGTGTTGAAGTTAAGTTTGTTATTTCTGTTTTTTCAGTTGTAACTAATTATCAGTTAATTAGTTAGAATGGAGTTGTATATATATTTGTAGTATTCCCATTCATATTAATGAAGAGGTATTATTCAATCTAGCATTTACAGTTTTATCAGACTACAATTTAAACTGCTGTTTCCAGTTCTGATGAATTTTAACTTATTTTGGATATGTAGATCCATTGTACTGGCCAACATTTGTCGTTGCTGTTGCTGCTTCCATTATTGCTAGCCAAGCTATGATATCCGGGGGGCATTTTCAATTATCTCTCAGTCGTTGACTCTGGGTTGTTTTCCCAGAGTTAAGGTTGTCCACACCTCGGCTAAGTACTAGGGTCAGGTTTACATTCCGGACGTCAACTACGCGCTCATGATCGCCTGCGTTATCGTCACCGTTTTCAAGTACTACAGGAATGGTTACGCTTATCATGCTGGTTATATGGAAGACAAACATATTGTGGATTCTCCTCTTCGTCGTGTTCTTCGGTGCGGTCGAGTCTGCATATCTATCGTCGGTCTTGTATAAATTCGTTCAAGGCGGCTACCTTCCACTGGCATTGTCTTTTGTTCTCATGACAATCATGGGAACATGGCACTACGTGAACCAGAAAAGATACGAATTCGAGCTGAACAATAAGGTTTCTAATGAACATGTTAAACAACTGGTGGAAGATCCGAAGATAAATCGGGTGCCGGGAGTCGGTCTTTTGTACTCGGAGTTGGTTCAGGGCATACCTCCCATATTACCTCATTTCATTTCCAGCGTACCTTCCATCCATTCGGTTCTAGTCTTTGTGTCAATTAAGAATCTTCCGATCACCAAAGTAGCATTGGAGGAGAAGTTCCTTTTCCGACACGTCAAACCGAGAGAACATCGAATGTTCCGCTGCGTCGTAAGATACGGCAACAAGGATCCGATGGGAACCCCCGACGAGTTCGAGCGACAACTGATTGAGAAGTTGAAGGAATTCATCCGTCATGAATATTACATAGCCGAAGGAGCGGCAGAGCCTGTTGAACAAACGACTGCTCTAGTAGGAAAAGAGAAACGAAGCAGCAAAAGGGCTGTTTTTTGTTGAGGAAACGCTTAACCAGATCATTCAATCTAGCACATCCTCGGCATCCATCCAGTCGATCAATGTGGCAAGATCGACGAACTCGTCGAGTCGGATTGTATCCGCACCGATAGCGGGAGCCGAGGAGGAGCTGCAGTTTGTTGAGAAAGCAAAGGATGATGGAGTTATTTACCTGCTAGGGGAAGCTGAAGTGACGGCTGAACCGAATGCTTCGTTCATGAAGAAGATAATTGTGGATTATATGTATAATTTTCTGAGGAGGAACACTCCAGGCAAGGGGAGAAAGTGATGATGATACCACAATCCAGGCTTCTAAGGGTCGGAATGACATACGAGATTTAGGATACTCTTATATATATATATATATATAGTGAAAATAACCTCAGTGACCAAAAATCTCAGATAATATACGATTTTGACCAACTTTTTTTGGATTTACGAAAATGACCAACAAAATCGCAATGCAATCTCTAATTCGCATTGCGATCTCCAGTATCGCAAATTTGTGTTGCATTTCGCGTTGCGATAGTTGAAAATCGCGTTGCGATTTTCCATTTCACGTTGCGATAGTTGAAAATCGCGTTGAGATTTTCCATTTTGCGTTGCGATAGTTGAAAATCGCGTTGCGATTTTTTATTTCGCGTTGCGATAGTCTACAGTTGTCGTTGCGATTTTCCAAATTCGGTGCAATAGTTAAAAAAAAGATTTGTTTCTTAAGAATTTTCTCTAAAAAGATAGTATCCGCGCGGACGTGTCGAAGACACGTATTTCCACGACCACGACCACGACACGACCCGAGACGAGACGACGGCGGCGGCGGCACGCGAGAGTCCCCCTTGTTCTCTTTCACTCAACAAGGAAATGCAAAATCCAAGCCTTAAATACCATTCCCAATAGTATTTTTAATACTATGTGAGATTGAGCATTACCCCACTTTTTTTAATTTTTTACTTTTAACAATGTTTTGAAACAAGTAAAAGTAGTCCTTTAATTTTATGACTTTGCTTGCATATATATCAACTTACATTCTTAAGAGTAATATACGTAGATATCATGTGCTTAATTTAAGTAGCATAGGTTATCATCATTTCTTCAAGTATAAGAATACAAACCCGACAGAACCTCCACTAGAACCAATCATGCAACGCTTGTGGCAATGAACGTTATTCAACTCTTCAAGCAACAATCTTCACAATAGGATTGGTAATGCTCAATCCCACATAGTATTGGAAATACTATTGGGAATGGTATTTAAGGCTTGGATTTTGCACTTCCTTGTTGAGTGAAAGAGAACAAGGGGAACTCTCGCGCGCCGCCGCCGCCGCCTCGTCTCGTCTCGTCTCGTGGTAATACGTGTCTTCGACACGTCCGCGCGGATACTATCTTTTTAGAGAAAATTCTTAAGAAACAAAATTTTTTTTTAACTATCGCAACGAATTTGGAAAATCACAACGCATCGCAACGCGAAATGCAACGCGAATTTGCGATACTGGAGATCGCAATGCGAATTAGAGATCGCATTGCGATTTTGTTGGTCATTTTCGCAAATCCAAAAAAAGTTAGTCAAAATCGTATATTATCTGAGATTTTTGGTCACTGAGGTTATTTTTTCTATATATATAATGTAATATACGTACAGTGTAATGGCTTTGGCAATAATATGCATGTTTGCTTCTTGTTAATAAAATTTCACTGCTATAATGGCGGAGTGAGCAAAACTGCGATGAGGGTCCGAGAAAATCGTTGGATGAGTGGTGACATAGTTGTGGTATCGTAAGGGGGTGATTATGGAAATTAGGACGAACGAAAAGTAAAGAAGAGATCGAACGATAAAGAAAGAATGAACGACGCGACTAATATTTTATAAAAATTAAAATTATACAACCATTTTAAGAACCATCAGCTACTTTATTTGTATTAATACTTGGGAAGGAAGCATTCCTTGGGGAGATTATTATGGAACCTTTGATGATCTTGGCAATAGTCATAAACCATGTGGTACTTCCTAACCCATTTGAACCATCTCTTCTGCTCCCTGCTTAGACTGCTCATTCTGGGTTTGTTCCACCAGTTATCTGTGCTATCTGCTCTACAAAACCTCGGGTTCCCTTCCCAAACACAGGCATCGATCGTGTAATCCTTGAATGAGGCTATGAAGGGGCCCTTTGACCAATCGATTTTGTCCAGCCCGCCGCGTGTTGCCCAGCTGTCACCGTTCCATAGGCTGATTTTGATGCCCATTGGCTGCCACCTAGGATATGCCACTCCCTTGTCTGCATGGTTTCTGTATACTCTAATTGGAATTGAATCTACCATAAACCTGAAAAAAGAAAAAGGAAGTTGAAAATGATACCATCTAGATCATGCATGATGTTTTGATGAAGTAAAGTAGAAAAACATGTAATAACCACAAGGAGATTACACTATTTGGTGAAGGTTCCATAGTATGGAATATGTATGATAATCCTCTGTTGGATCAAACCACAAGTAAATCCTCTCCTCGCGGTTGTCGAAACCGTCGACATAGATATTTGTTTGTACTATGTATGGCTCTCCACTCACATTGCCGAGAAACTCGAAATCTATCTCGTCTCGATTAGGCTGATCCGATGCCAACTGCGATTGCAAAGCGATTCGGTTAATATCGGAAGCACTGAAATGGAGGAAATCAAAAGAGTCCAATGTTTCGCTTACATAGTAGGCCAATACTGTTCCTGCAGAGTTCCCAGGTACTAGTTTAATTTGCATGTCTATTCGACCGAACAAGAACATCTGGTTCGATGCAAAACCGGATCCTATATCGATCACGACGAATAAGAATACGAACACCAACAAGAAGAAAAGAAAAAGAAGCGGAAATTTTCACACGTTCCCATCATACCAGATTGTTGATCAAGCTTCAAGCTTCTTTCCCCGCCATTAGATGAAGTGTTTACATAATTGGGAGCCCACATCACAAAGAAGTCTTTGTTGAAATCTCCGGTGGAAACAACCGACGCTAGAGAATCTCGAAAGAGAATTGAGATAAGAAGGGTGATGATTAGGCCCCTGCATTTGAAACAGTTGTTCATGGCTCTATTGGTCCAAGGCTGTAATACGGATTGATAGGTTGCTGCATGATACATATATATATATATATATATATATATATATATATATATATATATGCTTGGAGGAATAACTTTGGCAGGAAGCAAAAAGGAATGTTGGAAGATGTGAGGGCAGCAACCTATCATTGAAGCTAACCCTCATTTGGAGTTGATTCCTTAAGTGTGGTTTTCATTATTCCTGTGGATTATCTTCAAAGCGAGTTAACCAAATCAGAAGATAAGGGAAATCATGAATATTACTGCAAGTGATTGTTCCATCTAAGTTGCTTTAATCTTTGTGCTTTAGGTAATTTAGCATCATGATTTGTTGGTTAAATGAAGTGTTCCTTCATCCGACTTCAATCATGATCTGTTTACAAACTGAATAATTCTACTTTAATTTAGTATCCTTGATTAGCAGAAGTCCATCAATTGGCTTGGACTACTGCCGTCCGTACAATTTTATGACAATAGCTTTCTTCTACTCTCTGAAGAGTATAACTAACAATTTTGGGGGGGGGGGGGAATTGTGAACATGTCTCTTTGCAAACCCTGATTCAGTCCCTTCGTAGATGCTTGACAGGATGGCATGACACAGCCATGTCTGCCTGCGAAAATGAAGTTTCAGACGATGATGACTTGCATGTAAAGTTTTCCAGAGTAATTGCTTTGCCTTTTGCTGTCGGCAGCAATCTCTGAGATCACTGCATCTTCTGATTTTACCGAGGACATTAACAACCAAACTCAAAATCTAGCTGACATGTCTTTCTTAAACTCTAATACTTATAAAAAACTGACAGGTCTTTGATCAAACAAAACAACAAAATCATAGGCTAATCGTTGATGTATATCTGATTGTTTTTACAGTTTATTAGCTGCAAAATTCGGTCTCAAAGGAATATCTTACATGAGGTTTGAGTCTCTACAGGCTCATATAGTTTTAATGTTACATTATTTCCTTCTACGAATTCAACAAGAAGTTCTAACATACAACAGTCTTAATATATGATTAAAGAAAAATATTATTGATTTTATTATTATTTTTTTAATAAAATCGATAAAAAATTATTTAAAATATTAATATTTTTTAACATTTCCGATAAAATAACTAATCGGTAAATTTTGAATTAAACAACGAAAAAATTCACACTTTCCCTTGCCTTGTCAATCCGCACTGTACAAAAACTAATGGTTACATCTTGCTCTAAAATTGCCGTTAGCTTAACTATACGTCGAAAGAATCTCAATCCAAAAGGAAAAAACAAAATGTAAAACGACAAAAACCACATTAATCGATCAAGTTCTGGATCTCCTGTCTAAGCTCTTTCCTCAACTTTTGCGAGAAGGATCGACAAGCATCCATGCTCAGATCCATGGCCGCTGCCAATGCCACAAACGCGGCTGCATCCTCGGTGCATGTCACGTGCTGTACCCCTACTTCCACCTCCGGTTTACTGCAGTTCCCTACTCCTTCCACCGTCGATGACATCACGAACCCACCAACCCTGTACAGAGGGGAAGGTGATGAACCGAACCCGAAATCCGAACCTGATCCAGATCCTGCTCTTGACCCGGGACGTGACCCTGACCCGAAGTCACAGCTGCCTTGTGGGCTTGTCGACGGGGTTAATACGTTGGTTGTCATGTCCATGGTGAATTTCCCGCCTAGTTTGGTGCTGAGGGCCGAGCTGGAGACGGTGGTGGTTGCGACTGTGGCGGCGATGTCGTCGTGGAAGATGTCGAATCGGTATCCGAGAGCGTCGGTGAAACCAGACTCACGCCAGGCCTCGAGGCGACCCATGGCTTCCAAGTCCCACACTCCGGACGGAGTATTAACCACGCGCCGGGGTTCGAACGGCTGACCTTGTCGGAACCGGGAGATGGAACGAATGGGGTCACCATTGACGCCATTGCTACCGGAGAGCCCGAGAGATCATGGACTGTAACGGACCACCCTTTTCGTTCTTTAGATGACTGATCTTTATCGGGTTTTTCATAGACGGTAGCCAATTTCTTGAAGCACTTGATTCCGGCGAAGATGATCTACACAAATATAAAAAACGAAACTTTAGGGGGGGAAAATTCGACAAGAGACAAATATCAGAGAAACAAAGAGCGATCATGAGTGGGAAAAAAACAAACCTGGATCCCAAGTTCCGATCACTGGAGCTTCTGAAACCAAACTTGCAAGTGAAAACTGCCTGTTTAACATTCCCTTGAACCTGAAAAACCTGCGGGCTACACTCAGGTTCGCCACCAAACTGGGAATACGAATCTCGGTCGGGTTCGGTTCTGACGGTTAAAAACAACTGCGGACATGATCCATTTTTGTCGTTCTATTCCGACCTATATCAATCCATCCATTCCGAACAACAGCCGGCCTCGATTCCGCTCCAAGTAGATCAACTGGCACCGAAACCCTCCCCAACAACTTCCCGGACGCCAATCCACAGGTACTGCCATCGGGATCAGCATAAACTTCGATACAAAGCTTACACGTCGAGCCCCCTTTACAGACAATCTTACCAATCTCAGACTTGCTTAAACTGAAACACGCAGCGAGCGGTTTCTGCAAAAACCCTTGCAACTCTCTGGGTTCTGGCCGCTGCTGCTGCTGTTGCTGATAACAGGAACCGAACCCGCTTGGTGAGGGAAGCTCTGAGTTTTGATCTTGAAGTAACACGGGGAACTAGATGGATCCTTGAAAGCGAGGGCTTTGTCGAGGCCGGAAACCTCAGGGCCAAATTACCGATCAGGATCCGTACAAAGGGACACGGATCCATTCTTGTGTTTCAAAGTTTGGATCTGTTTCCGCTTCTTCTTCTACCTTGGGCTGGCTGCGCTGCAAGCCTGAGAATCACTTGGCGTTGAACCTTAATGACTTTGAGCTACGACCAAAGCATTAAAAAGGGTAAGGGCAAATTTAGAAAGAGAAAGGGATCTGTAAGCCAAAAGGAAAGCTTAGAGAGAGTGTAGTCTAAAAAAAAAAAAAGAAAGCTTAGAGAGAGGATGAGGAAACAGGCTGTAATATTAGCTGGGTTGCAGCTGACAACGAGGGCGAGGATCCGGTAAGGTCATACTTAGTGTTACGCCTTCCAGACCAATCAATTAAACTCTTGGCTGTCATACAGAATCATTCGATATGTTTGAAATTAGCTTATCATTAAAACTATCTAAATTAGTACTTTGGGACGGTTTCGAAGACCAAGTTTCTCAAGACTCCATCTAGAACAGGCCACAGGGTATCATTCCGACTAACATATAATGGGCTGGCAAGGGGGTTGATTACAAAGACGTGAGCTGGAACACAATGAGCACGTACACAAAATTCATAAGATCCTATTGGCCAGCGGCAGCGGCAGCCAGGCATCATCAATCACACTAAATTATTAACATTGAAACACTATACCAATTCTTTGTCGTTTCCAAATCTCTTTCATGCCCATCTCTTATTTTATTTCCTTTCTTAGTTTAACCCCACGTACGGATAAATATTATTATCTAAAAATGGGTTATAAAAGTTGGAGGATTATTAACAACTATTTAAACATGGACATTGTTTTATATTTGTTTCAAAATTAATAAAACTGAGTATAACCATTAATTAATTTAATAATAAAATTTATATTCTTTAAATAAGATTAGAATTAAAACTTAATATTATAAATAATATATATTAAAAAGATAAATTTCATGTTTAGTACTTAAACTATTTTTTTTGTTCAATTTCAATATCTAAACTTTCGTTTGTTTAAAAATTATATCTAACGTTTATTTTTTTATTTCATTCTGGTACCACATCATTAAAAACTTAACAGAACTACTACACGTGACATCTTTATGTGTAAATTATATCACTCATCGGATAACTATCTTCTCACTCCTATTTTAGTCACTAAAGTTTAAAAAATTTCAATTTAACTACTCAACTTTCAAATTGCACTCTAATTTATTTCATTAATAATTTTATGGTATGATTTTTTTTCTTATTTTATAATTATAATAAAAAAAATTAAATTTGAAAGTTATAGTGATTGAATTAGGAGTATTTTGAATGTTAAATAATTAAATTGAAAAAATTAAACTTCAATTACCAAAATATGAGTGAGAAAATAGTTAAGTGACCAATGGTGTAATTTACCCATAAAAAGAATCAGTTTGTTACGATTCCACTAAGTTTTTAACGCTGAGGTACCAAAAACGAAACAAAAGTAAACCTTATGTATAATTTGAAACATGAAAGTTAAGGTACTAGAATGGGATAAAAATAATAATTACGTACTAAACATGTAGGGTTTTTTTTATTAAGCTAAGGTGGTTACAAAATAGTATATAATCTAATACACGTGAGTATAGCGCGGATCAGGGGCGCGCGTCTTACATGTATCTGCCACGCGTCAGAAAGGCGCGCCCCCATGCCCTGCGCTATATGTTTAATTACCCTCATACCCCCCGACGCTTCACACCTCAATCCTCCCTATAAATACCCCAATCTTCAATCACTTTCATCACACCCAATTCTCTCAACTTCTCTCAATACTCTATATTATCTGTTTAAGGTATATTTTATTATATTTTAATATTTTTGTATTTAATTTTATTAAATATTTTAATTTATTTATATTTTACTTATATAATTTTTTTTACGATATATAATGGAAGGAGATATACTTCGCTTGGATGAAAATCATATATCTCGACACTTTGCTGATACGGTAACATTTTAACGTTTTAATTTAATTTAAATATTAGTAATAATTTGTTGATTTATTTAATGCATGATTATTAGATTAAGAATTAATTTTGTAATTATTTATTTTTAGGAGAATGACCGTGGTATTAGATCATTTTATTATGAACCTTAAGTTAGTGATACCTAGCCGTGTCTTGCCGTATTTAGTAGAGGTTGGATTTGGTTATAGGGTAGATATCAGAGTCACTGTAAGATAGAACAGACCTTATCTCTTCCTAGTAGAGCGGTGGAGGTTGGAGACCCATGCATTCCATCTTCAGTGCGGAGTGCACGATTACATTGATGTTGCTATGCACCTGGGGCTTTCGGTGGATGGGATGTTATATCAGGGATCGCAGGGTTCTGGACTACTTTGTGCAGGGAAAATCTAGGACGTGTCCCGGAAAGTTTTAACGGTGGTCGGATATCGTTAAATTGGTTAGATGCCAATTTTGAGAGTTGAGTGAGGACGCGTCTGAGGATGAAGTTAAAATGTATGCACGGGCATGCATACTGCAGCTGATAGGAGGGTTGCTGATGCCGGACAAATCGCGCAACCAAGTTCACTGCATGTGGTTGCGACATCTGAGCGACTTTCATCTGGCCGGATCATTCAGTTAGGGCTCGACAGTTTTGGCTTTGCTGTACAGGGAGATGTGTCGAGCCATTAACTACAGGCGTATACTACGGCGGATGTCTCCTGCTGCTACAGTCTTGGGCATGGTATCAATTGCCCTTTTTATGTCCCGTTGTGAGAAATTAGTATTTCCATTACTCATGAGGTAATTATAAAACTGATTTCGTATATTAATAATTTTATAAAGCGTATAATAAATTTTTTTCCTTGAATAGGTGGTCTACTGATAGGAAATATCATCAAGAGCTACCTGATGATTTAGAAAAAATTATGGTGTTAATCAATCAGAATACTGGCACACAGGTATGAATTTCAATGTTTAAAAATCGATTTTAGATTATAGTTATATAATTAGATTATTCTTTTGATAAAAATTATATATATTTGTTTTAGTTTGAATGGGTGTCATATTCTACTGATGATGTGAGGGCGATGATCCCACCTGAGTTGAGGGGCCCATCAGATGTTTGGATGGCGATGGTCCCCTTGATCTGTTATGTGACCATCGAGTGGCACTCCACTGATCGCATGCTCCGGCAATTTGGTTGTTTTCAACCAATTCCGGAAGCACCTCGCAATATGGACAAGTTGCATAGCACATATAGACGCGGCAAGACAGATACATATTACCTGGTGAGGCATCATGAGTGGGTCGTGTTGTGGGAGGATCGACATCAGCGCCTTCCCCGTAGAGAGCCCATTTTACTTGACCTCTTGATGGTTGCTGACGGTTATTATGAGTGCTTTAACAGTAACGAAAACCGTTTCTGCTTCCCGAGGATGCATGAGGGCATACCTTTTCGCGACGTCAATAGAGACGTTCACCGACACAACACAATCGTCCCCTGACTCGTGGACAGAGAGCACGTGCTTCCAGTTCATCCTCAACTGCACCAACATGACCTTCACAGCAGCCACCGTATCCAGCGACTTATATATCGCAACCATATATGATGCTGCCACCACCTTTCCATTACTAGATGTCACCGCCGCCGCCTTCACCTGGTTTTATGACCCCGCCGCCGTCACCGTCATAGATGACCCCTCCTGGAGGCTATTATGGGTTTATGTTTGTAGATCCGACTTGGGGTTCATATACTAGATATTTAACGGGTTCAACCTCATCACCCATGGTCGCAACACAGACACCTCATGTACAGTTTTCACACTCAGCGATGTCTGGGTTTTATGAGTTTTCCCAGTTTTCGCAGGCTGGTAGGATAGTCAGTCATACACCTCCAAGGTCCTTATTCTATGGAGGTGCTTCATCGTCATCGTCTCCTCATCAACCTAATGTACCTACTCAGGAGGACGATGACGATGAAGACGAAGACGACGACGACGAGGACGATGGTGATGATGACGACAATGAGGAGTTACAACCAGTGATACAAAGAAATACTTCTCGAGACCGACGGCCACCGCCCTGCGGAACACATTCGCGTCGCATGCATCGATAGATTTTGTTTTTTATTATATTTGTATTTAGTTTATCGAACTTTAATTGTAATTTTTTATTATTTCTCATTTAATACTTACTTTATTTTGTTAAATTTGTTGGACTTTTTTTTAATGTATTTCAATTAATTTGTTTATTACCATTTAATATCATTTATTGTAATTTGGTTATCATTTACCATTTAATACTTATTGTAAGTTTGTTGTATTTAAAATTATTTTGAAATACCAAATTGTTATTAGTTTGATAAAATTTAATGATTGTGTTCGATAACTTTCTTAAGTTTGTCACTTATTATCTCTTTTATTATAATTACATATAACGCAAACGTCCAATCTCGTATTATTGTATCATTTTTTTAATCTTCATTAGTGATTATCGAATGACATTAACTTGAAGTAAATGCAAATTAAAGTACAAGAATTATTATTTGATAAACAAATACAATATTTCCTCATCAATTGTTACTTGATGGCAACAGAAGTGAACATGTTTTTCTAGTGTGTTATGGGTTTCTACAATGCCCACATCTTCTGTCTTGTCTAGATATTTCTCGAATATCCATATCGCAATGAATTCGATTGGATTTTGGACGACCACACTCCATCAATAAACTCGGATTTGGTACAATCGGAAGCCAATCTTGAACCTCATCAGGGTCTTTGTCATTACCTATGGGGGAAACTCAAATTTGTATACCTTAAAAACTTCAGATGGTATGTATACGAGATCCACAAAATGATGTATAGTCTTGACGTGTATGCGAGCAAGTTGTTATTACATGAGAGCATGGATACTTCAGAGCTTGAAAAAACCTGCAGTCGCACGGTCTGTCCCTTAGATTTACTCTTAACGACACAACTTCAATCCCTTGACGAGGTCGCGACAACTCTCACGAAACATTTCATGCCTTCTAGAGAAGCTTGTTACATACATTCCATTTGATGTAGAATTTTTTTCTGTAGATCTGCAACTAATATAGGGTGATAGACATGACCGTCTTGCATCCAGGTTTGAACTTGTCCCCCGAGCTTCGCAAAAAACGCCCCCAAACAAAAATATATAGTCTTTACCAAAGTCGCTACTGGTAAGTGACGTGCACCCTTTAAGGTAGAATTGATTGCCTCTGCCAAGTTGGTCATCCTGTGTCCATATCGATATCCACCATTATATGAGAGCTTGCTTTTACCATGGGCATGATGGCTTGACATATCACTTCCGAGTCCAAGTTGGGATGATCTTGGTTAACCCCTCCAACACAATATGTGCGAGGACCGTGTATAATGTTAGTTCCCATCTGTTATTTTTCCTCTTCTTCTTTGATACGCGAACCATCCAATTGCATTCGTTTTTGCGTCGGGCACAGTAGCATACATATTTTTCTATCGTGGAGCGGTCGACTCTCGACTGAACAGAATTACAGATATTGTAATTTTTTATAGCCATCATCGCTTCTTCTTTGCTTGAAAACTCCATGCCTAAATATAACTCATCATTATTTATTGATGAGTAATATCCATAGTCACCAAGATGAGGCATATCCGCAAATTTTGGCTCGTACATTGCACCATAATCAACTTCATACATGTGTGCAGGAGGGTCAGTTTGTGCCACATTTCTTGGAACTTCATCATCATCGGAGTTGAATTACGGTGATTCTGGGTGAATGAATAGTCCAGTCTCAGCACCATCCACACCAGGCTCACGAAGCGGTTCTTCTGGTGGAGATGATGGTTTCTCCATGCGCTCCACATTTAGGTCGAAGAACCTACTACTTGCACGCCTTCCCCTTGAACTAGAAGGTATATCGACATTGAGATCGAAAAAGCTCGCAGTCGAATGCCTCCCCCTGGAGCTTGAAGTCATCGTGTCAAATGGAAACTGCACAGATGGTTGCGTCGATGACATCTCCATATTAAGGTCAAACGGATTTGCAGATGAATGTTTTCCCCTTGAGCTGGACGCGATGTTGCCATACGGATTGTTCGTCGACCCACCTCGGTACATATCGTAAGGAGTTGCGGATGAATGTATCCCCATTATAATATTAAAATCATTACACATTACTGTCGTCGGGCTGTCAACTTGATCAACATGTTCAGCCAGCCCATAGTGGGAGCTTAATGATTGACCCCGAACGACACGCACTTGAATAAAATTTTGCATACATCTCAATATCGACGTCTGAATAATTACTTTGAGCTTCAACCATCATTTCAACATCATCATTGTTCAAAAGTTCGAATGCTGTATAAGTTAATGGCAACAATGATGTTGGAAATATGTACTGCAACGATGACATTCTTCTACTACTTCTAACATGAATCTTCATCGAAATCTTCGTTATCAGCTCCTCAAGAGTTATGTTTCTCTTCAATGATATTTTAACACGCTCATTTGATACGAAAACAACGCCGATTTCATCTTCTCGAATTTCACCATCATAATAAACAATAGCTGAAAGTCGCGCCATTCTTTGAGTTTAAAAGTGCGGCAATATTATATCTGCAAAAAAAACAACTGAAACAATACTAATTAAATAAATAATATATGAACGAAAATATAACAGAATAAATTTTTTACACATAAACGTAAATAATTTAAATAATATAATTTTATATTATTACCTGTACTGCAAAACTATTTCGACGTATATTCCCGCTTTCTAATTTTACAAACACAGAAATTAATTGACAATAATTAATATAATATTTTTTCAAATAATCATAATAAACAATAAGTATAATAAAAAAAATTTATCACAAAATTACCTTATAACGAAAAATCGCACGAATTTTTGAATCAAATATGAGACTATTGTCAGAATTATTGACTCGTTGACGGAATTATTGTATTAATTTATAAGTTGAGAGGAGAGATTGAGGAACTTAACCGGGGTAGAATGATATTTATAGCCGAGAAAAGTTGCTATAATTATACAAGGAGTTGTACCTGCACCGCGCCTTATATAATTATATGAGTTAAAGGTATGGCGCGGCCCTTGTCCCGCGTTATATATAATTATATCATAGAATTAAAGGTAAGACGTGGCCCCTGACCCGCGCCTATATCCTACGTGGTATAAGGCGCGCTCCAGAGGTCGCGCTATACGCATGTGTATTTTATATCAGCATATAGCGCGGTTCAGGGGGCGTCTTACCCCACGTGACGCTAAATCAACATATAACGCGATACAGAGGGCGTGCTTTACTGCAAATGATGTTAAATCAAGAAATATAATCTGACCAGTGTTAGATCGATAAATATACTGATCACTATAGATTTTTCGGGAAAAACGCCTAGGGTGTGTGTGCGCATTAAAAAAAAGTTGGTTGATTATTGGACCATTGAGTTCGACATTGGGAATGTGGTGTGTGGGCTGTCAGGCTCTAAACTAGAACGTTGGTTCACAGCTGTTATCAGTCGCGACATTGGTCGGATACGGCTTGGACGCTTGTAAAGTGGCATAGGATCCACCCTTTCTCCAATCCCCTTCTATGTTTTGATATGATGTTTGAGGACCATATTTACGTGGATAACCATCCAAATATTACGCATTTAATTTTTACGTGTTGCAAGTAGAATTAAAATTTATAATAATTCAAATATGTAATAATTAAAATTAATTACTATAAATGTATGCGGAGTGGATGTAAATGTTACTCAGATATATGTTTACTTTTAAATGCAAATTTTTTTTATGTTAGTTTTTTATTTTATCAGTGATATTTATTCTTAATTTTTATTCATGTATATTTCGTGTAAAAATGTTCTCTTATTAATATATATGTTTATCTTAAAACGTAATTTTAGATCCGCCACGGAATGTATAATTAATATTTATATGTTATTAAGGGGAATGTTAGAATTGATTGTTTTGGATGATTTATCTCGGTAATTTTTCTTGCATAAGGGGTTAGAAAAAGATTGTTCGTATAGAATGTATAAAAAAATATTTTTCTTAAATAGAGTATTCGCTACATTATTTATTGAAAATCATCTAAAAGACACGATAACTTTTAAAAATCGTTTGAATTGTAGGACGTCTTCTTTATGCTTCATGCATGTACTATGTAGCAAGGATAATTGGTGGCGTTCCAGAAGTCGTTAGGTGATCCAGGTGTCTTTCAAAAGTCATAGTGTAATTCAAACAAATTTCAATGAGTAATGTATCAAATATTCTATTTGAAAAATAATTTTCTTTACACTTTATATGATTTTTTAGCACATTATTATAAGACTTCAATCGATTTATCTCGTTAAAAGAAATTATGAAGGGCAAAACTACTGAGACAATAAAATGAAAAAACATTTCCCTCTATTGCACCTTCAGAATTATTCTCTCAAGTAGGGTGTTTTGAACAATAACATTAGAAAGACACATGAAATAAATGACTTAATTATGAAGACACATGAATTACAGTGTATCTTCTTCATAGCTTGAACGATGTACAGAAAGATGATCATGCCTGAAGCTTTCTGACATACATGTAACTGGGGAAAATTATGTATCATCCGATCGTCTTTTAAAAGGCGTCATTTATTCCATATATCTTCCTCAAATTATCGTTCAAAACATCATACTTGAAAAAAAAAATTCCTCGATATATACCCTTCTATCACATTATCAACCCAAATTTGCCAACATAAAGCTACAAAAGATTATTATAATAATGGTTTAAATACAATAGTTAAAGGGGTGATTGTTATTCTTATAAATTATGTGTTTGAGTATTAGCGACCAGTGGCGAATCCAGAAAAATATTATTGATTGGGACAACATAAATATAATAAAAACAATAATCTAATATAACTCACATATATAATCTTTCAATTTAAAATTTCAATAACTAAAACTAGTATAATTACATGTTCCAAAAAAATCGTTAAAATTTATGCAAAAAAATATAGTCCGAAATATAATATTTTCATCAATTAAGATGAACTGTCATTTTCATAGAATTAAACTCATCTATGATCGAGGTAAAAAATATTGAATAATTTTAATTGAATAAAATAAGATATTAAATTTTATTATAGTATTGTCGGTAATGTTGAAAAAATGTTAAACAAACCGCTAATAACACCACAAGTTCATAAGAAATTAAAGAACAAAATAAAAATAAAGCATAAAAATTAAACAAAAAAAGTAATAAGAAACCCACTGAAGAACATCAAAATCTCAAAATAAAAAAAAAAATCTCTTTGAGTTTGAAAAGCACAAAATGAAAATAAATATATAAATAAATAAGAATAGCTACCTTGTGCGCTTAAACCTTTCTTTTCAACCCGTCCATGGCGGATTTGAGTAGCTGCAGATGAGATAGATCGAGTTCCTCAACCGGTGACTGGCACCAGTACTACCGTTGGTTAGCTTTCTCCCTTTGGTGAAGCTCTTCACTATTAAGAAACTGTATATGAAGAAAATGTATTGAATTCACGTTAGTTGTATTTACATTCATACTAGCTTTATAGCTAGAGTCAAGCTAACAACCACTTAACTGACTAACAATATTTGGCGCCTAAACTAACTGACTGCCAAAGCCATGCTATAATACATGCATGTACACAGTATGCTATAGCCTAACATTCTCCATACTCTTTTCATTTTTTTTCAATCAACTCTACACCCCTGGCATCACACATATATCGTGACGAAACTCCTCAAAAGCTGACTTTGAGAGAGGCTTTGTAAAGCCATCTGCTATTTGATGTGCAGATGGTATGTAGTTGATCTTCAACAGTCCTGCAGCCACCTTCTCTCGGACAAAGTGAATGTCAAGATCTATATGCTTCGACTGTGCATGATACACGGGATTAGCACTCATAGCCATTGCTCCGGTGTTGTCACACCAAACCACCGACTCCCTCCGTTGTTGAATCCCTAGGTCTGCAAGCAAAGATCTTGTCCATGTAACTTCAACAGCAGCATCGGCAAGACACTTGTATTCTACCTCCATCGTGGATCGAGACACCATTTTCTGTTTCTTTGAGCACCACGCAACAAGACATTTTCCAACGAACACCCCATAGCCAGAAATTGACCGTCTATCATCAATGCTTGCTCCCCAATCTGCATCTGCAAAAGCTGACACATGCAATTCCGCCTCACTTGCTTGGAACATTAACCCATAATTCACAGTTCCAACCAAATATCAAAGTATACGCTTGACTGCAAGCCAATGTGGTTCACGTGGTGCATGCATGAATTGCGCCACCTTTCCAACATTGTAGGCTAAATCAGGACGTGTATGGCACAAATAAAGCAATGAGCCAACTATGCTGCGATACTCACTCGCATTTGACAACAGCTCCCCAATATCTTTTGACAATTTTGACGCCAGTATCATCGGTGTGGAACATGCAGCTGCACCAATCATACTAGTTTTATCCAGTAGCTCCAGCACAAACTTTTCTTGGTTTAAGAACAGAGAACCATGAGAGCGATGCACTTCAATTCCCAAGAAGAAACGAAGTGCACCAAGGTCCTTGAGAGAAAACCTTTCACTCAACAGCTTCACTACTTCTTGAATCTCACACGACGAGTATCCAGTGATGACTATGTCATCAACATAGACCAATACATATATGTCACCAGCATCTCGTTTACAGAAAAACAGAGATGAATCTGCTCGAGATGCTGTAAAACCAATCTGCACGAGGCTATCCCTGAGCTTGGCATGCCAATTCCTAGGTGCCTGGCGCAATCCATATAAGGCCTTCTGTAGCTTGCAGACAAGAACAGATCCATCTTCAGCAAGTTGCACAAACCCTGGCGGCTGTTGCATGAACACATCCTCAGTGAGGTCTCCATTGAGAAACGCATTATTAATGTCAACGTGCCTCAACTCCCAGTCATTAGATACTGCTAAGGTCAAAACAACATTAAGAGAAGAAAACTTAACAACTGGGCTGAACGTATCAAGGAAATCATACCCTGGAACTTGCGAGTAACCTTTTGCAACCAATCGTGCCTTATAGCGATGTATGGAGCCATCTGGATTTCGTTTCAGTTTAAACAACCATTTACACCCAATTGGAATACGCCCTTCTGGTAATTTCATCAACCTCCATGTATCGTTTCTTTGAAGAACATCTAGCTCAGCTTGAACTGCCTCCTTCCAACTAGTCGACTGTAACGCCTCTTGAATTGTGGAAGGTGTGTCATTGTCGAAATGAGTGGAGTACGCCTTAGGCTTAAAAACTCCACATTTGCTGCAAGTCATCATTGGATGAAAATTCTCCCTAGATGGTAGATTAGTACTCTGTACATTATTGGCCAAGTCCAATTCTTCAATCACCTGCGTAGTGCTTGCATTATTCAAATTATTTGCATCAATGTTCACGGCCCCAGCAACGTCCATCATTCCGGGCGGTGCAGCCCCAACATCATTGTCGCCCGATAAGGTAGACATTTCTCCCAATCCACGCAGTGTGGCTGCACCAAGTCCAAGCGGTGTGGCTCCCAAACTATTATTATAATGCGTGGCTTCAACATTATCTAAGAGACTATCACGAGCTCCACTATCACGTGCACCATCTCCAATATCTAGCACGTCGCTCGGTGTGGTCCCAATGTTTGCACGATTGTTTCCCGTTGAAGAAGAGGACAACACTCCAAGACGTGAGGCCCCACCTGCATTATTATAAACAGCACTACCATGGGTGGCATTATCACGTGTGACTCTGTTTTCATTATTTTGGTCGGCCAATGCTTCCAACAGCATGACCCCATGTGCATGGTCGGCAATTATTTCAAATGGCGTGGCCCTATTTGCACTGCCATTAATTTGATTTGCAATTGAGATAGCATCCAAGGTAATTGCATCGTGATCATCGCGTACGATGGACCCGTGCGCATTGTCCACGATGGTGGGTATTACTCCATTTGTTGAAGTGGCCCCATCTGCATCATGAGTGATCGTTGCTCCACATGGCCAATCTCCATGTGCACGCGTTATTGCAACCGGCAAGGCCCCATGAAAATTATCACGCGCATTGACCACGTTCTGGTGACTACCAACAGCATGTCCCACCTCATTATGAACATCGGTTGGAGCCACATCATTAATCCATCTCCTCATATCTGCAACAACTGGAATATCACGTGAACGAGCATTTTGTGCATGATGTGGGCGAGCAGTAGCTTTATCTGCAAAAGGAAAAACTTTCTCATTAAACACAACATGTCTAGAGATATAAACTCTACCATTGCTTGCCAAACACTGGTAGTCCTTGTGCTGAGGACTAAACCCAAGGTATGTACAAGATTAAGATCGAAAGCACAACTTGTGATTCTCAAAGGGTCTTAGATGCGGGAAACACTGGCATCCAAATACCTTGAGCGAAGCATACTCTGGTTTCTTTTGAAACAGTTTCTCGTATGGAGTCAATTCTCCCAGCACCACCGTAGAAAGACGGTTGATCAAATGAACAGCAGTCACAAATTCATATGACCAGTACTGCATGGGCATGAACGCTTGGGCTAGCAGGATGAGTCCTGATTCAACAACATGGCGATGCTTACGCTCAACAACTCCGTTCTGTTCAGACGTGTGAGGGCAAGTCAACCGATGCACAATCCCTGACTTTACAAGAAATACAGAAAACACTCTGTACTCTCCACCCCAATCTGACTGAAAAGCTTTGATTGAGCTGCCAAATTGGTTTGCTACCAGTTTGTGAAACAATTGAAACGTGTCAACAGCTTGTGCTTTGTCTTTTAGTAGATAAAGCCAAGTAAAACGGGTAAACGCATCCACAAAGGTTATATAATAGCGAAAGCCATTGGAAGCAATATGAGGAGGTCCCCACAAGTCTGAGAATACAAGTTCAAATGGTGCAGTATACTCAGTATTGGATGCAGAAAAAGGGAGTTTATGACTTTTGCCCATAAAGCAAGCCACACATGTTTTATTAACATCAATATCCAGTTTTACATCAATTTCTTTTGCAATTTTATTAAAAGCAAAACTAGCTGGATGTCCCAACCGTCGATGCCATAGCTCAGATTGAGTCACATCTGTAGTTGCAAGATGAACTGTAGCACCACAACCTTGTGAAGTCAGATCACTAAGCGAAAAAATATAGAGTCCTCCTTTCTCTTCACCTTGCAGAAGAATCGCCTTAGAGAATTCATCACGAACAAAGCACTTCTCAGCATGAAATTCAAGGTAAACCTTGTTATCCCTAGCAAGCTTAGAGACCGAAAGCAAATTCTTGGTTATGTGAGGCACATGCAACAATTCAGTCAAGATTAGAGTTCTTGAAGAAGCAGAAGAAACAACCGCATTACCAACATTATGAATATCAACAGAAACTCCATTGCCAACAGTAAGTTTACCTGTACCTCTAAATTCAGCAGGGTTCGAGACATTCGCAGCATCTGGTGTGATATGATACGTAGCTCCAGAATCCATCACCCAATGATGACTGGACCTGGAGACCGTATTAGCTTGCAAATTACCTGCTGGCTGAGAATGGCCTTTACAGCATTCACATCCCAGGTTTGAAGTTTCAGTAGCAGAGTAGTGTGCATTGGCAGACTGCCCTTTATGAGCTTGAGACTCAGATGTAACACACATCAACTCTTCATCATAACGATGCCAGCATCGATCAACCAAGTGATCGAATTTACCACATAGCTGGCATTGAATCTTAGTTCGTCCTCGGCCTCGTCCGCCTGTCCTGTTTGTAAACGATGAGCGTGCAGATTTAGAATCACGTCGTCCATCAGAGGAGTCATGACCTTCTACTCTCTCAGCAACATTGGCTGCCATAGGAGCATAATCAAACTACTCATCGAACCCGACCAACTGTGCTTCCGCATCTAGAAGGACGGTGTAAAGGCTATCCAACGACAGTGTTTCCTTCATCGTAGTGATGACTGCCATAAACGGTTGATACTCCCTGGGCAATCCTTTCAAGATGCTGGCAACATGTCCAACATGTGAAACTGCACTACCACACGAGGCAAGTGCGTCACATACCTCTTTTACACGAGTGAGATACACTCGCATGCTATCATTTCCCTTCCTAAGCGACTGCAACTTGCAGTGCAAACTCATAGCAGCCGTCGTGGATCTGCTCGCAAAGAGTTGTTGCACAACACTCCATACTGCAGCTGCAGATTCAACACCAACAAAATGAGGAAGAAGATGAGAGCTAATGGTTGACAGGAGCCACGAAGCAAGCGCACTATCCTGCGCAACAAAATCCTCAAATGCATCATTGACACGAATCGCACCGGTATCATCAAGAATCGTCTCCGGTGGTGATTGTAGAGCTCCGGTCAACAAGCGCTCAAGACGGTGACTCCTTACCGTGAACAGAATTTGTTGCTTCCACAGAAGGTAGTTCATCTCATCAAGAACAACGCTGATTTTTCTTATGAGAGAAGCTCGTACTTATGGACGACTCCATTGAAACACCAAGCAAGAATCGCGCAGCAATAGTTTTTCAAGAAACCCCAAGACCAACGGCAAAATATACCATATTAAGAAACTGTATATGAAGAAAATGTATTGAATTCACGTTAGTTGTATTTACATTCATACTAGCTTTATAGCTAGAGTCAAGCTAACAACCACTTAACTGACTAACAATATTTGGCGCCTAAACTAACTGACTGCCAAAGCCATACTATAATACATGCATGTACACAGTATGCTATAGCCTAACATTCACCGAGCTTCTTTTTGGCTTCTAATTGCTCCATCAACTGATACAAAATGACCGGTGCACAATATATTATCTTATTCAATGAAACAAAGCAAAAAACGAAAAGATATTACCAAACCTGCGTGAGCTCCATGTTGAGCTGATGAACGTTAGACTCCCGGTGAGCCTCGACGATCTGCGGCGTTATCGAACTTTTCGGTGGGTTGCGGCCGAGATAACGATCCATAACAGTATCGACGCTAGGGACGCCAAAAGCGAAGGCCTTGTTTGCCCTGCGTGAAGACAACAAGCGCGACCTCAACACCACAAAGGGTGCTGATTTCACTGGCCTTTTTGAAAAGACCAGCCCTTCGTTTTGAGAAGGTGACTTGAAGGTTGCTTTCGTTTTGTCATCTTTTTCATCTCTGTCTTCCTAGGTTTTTTCTCTCCATCTTTAAAACCAACAAAGAACAAAAACCAGTACGAGGACAACAAAAAGCACTAGAGGGACGGTAAGGGGCATGTTTTGGAATGGGGTAAGTAATTGGTGTAATAAAGCATTTATACAGACTTTGAGGATTAGTTTTTAACCCTTTGAGTTGTACAGATTTACTGTGTTTAGTACGTGTTTTCTTCAATTTTGAGTATCCTTTCTTCCAATTTTTTAACCTCCATTCCCACGTTTTTACATGCTGCATATTCCATGTTTTCAAAGCTTTCTTCACCCGCCTCAATTTTGTGAGAAGATCCATTTTTTGCATCTTCTAAAGCTTCCTTTATTACTTCTTCGTACCCCTCTTGTGATATCCACATGTTTATGAACTTAAAAGTCCTTGGACCAATCATAGTACTCAATGGAAAGGAAGATAGGTGACTAATCTCGAATAGCTCACGATCTGTCTTATCTTATTTACAACCCTAATATTTTTAAAAGAATAGTGAACTTAACACCTTATTATGGTGTTGAAGTCGTCCTCTTTGCCTTTTCATCTTATAAAAAGATATTATTTCGTTAAATCAAGGAAAAATTATGATTCTCAATATATCAATTACATCACAAAATCATAATCTGAAACCCACACAAAGAATTATTTTAAAGTTTACTTGATTTTATATTCGTCAACTGAATTATAGGTGGATGTAATTTTACAAGGCATGAAATATAATAGGATAAGCTTTATAATAATGACCAGGTTAATACATGGGAATGTCATAATTTCACCAAAAAGCCAATAGCAATTTACTATTATTATACGCCCAAATTAAATTTATTTTACCTTTCATTCACTAACCATTTTATTTGCAGTTTCTTACCTGATAAACTACATATATTCTATCGGAAAATAAATTATACTTCAATCATAAAAAAAATTGTAAGATCCAATATATATATATATATATAATTTATGTCATAGAAATAATCATAGAGAAACCTTGGTGGTTGCTGCTGTTTCTCTTTGTTCATTTAACACGACCAGTTAACTAAAAAAATCCACCTTGAAATCCTTGAGGACCAGATTCATGAAGATCAAGGATGTCGTTTTCCTGAAAGTTACATTATATCCGTTTGCAGGATTGGCACTGTATTCTTGTACAGGATTGTATGGCCCAGCCATCGTATTGTAGTTATAATCATGAACCAGCCCTTGGCTTGAATTCCCCAAGAAAAACTGATGGCGATTCGCATTCAGAATAGCTACCTTCTGTTCTTCCACATTGTTTTTCAACCCATTCATGGCGGATTTGAGTTGCATGAGCTGAGAGAGATCGAGTTCCTCAACTGGTGACTGGAACCAGTATTGATGTCGGTTTGTTTTCTCTATTTTGTCGAGCTCTTTACAGCACTTGTTTTGACCTTCCAGTTGGCCCATCACGTGATACAAACGACTCGTAAACAAAGCGGAAAATGAATTAAACCTGTGCATGCGCCATGTTGAGCTGATGGACATTAGACTCACGGTGAGCCTCGATGATCATCGAACTTTCCCGCGGGTTATGACCGAGATAAGATCGAGAACAGTGTTGACGCTGGGGGCGCCAAAAGAGAAGGCCTTATTGGCAGGCGGGAAGACTATAAGAGCAATCTCAACACCGCAGAGGGTGCTGAGTTCACTGGCCTTTTTGAAAAGACCAGCCTTTCGTTTTGAGAAGGTACAGGATATTGAACATAAGCTCCAATATTATAGGTGAGCTTCATTTATCAATCCCACATGTATTCGATTTCTCGTGTCGACCGAAATAGCTAATCTAAATTGATCATTTTATAGGTCCCTTGTGTATCAGCTCGAAGAAGTTGATGTTAGAAGGATGAAACAGGAAGAGAAGCTAGCTTTCTGGATTAATGTACACAATTCTCTGGTGATGCATGTAATGTTTCTCACTTTCTCCCAAAATTTTATCTTTTTTTTATCTTTTCCCTATAAGTTCCTTGAGCAACTGCAACATGTTTTGTTCTTGCAGGCGTTTCTGGTTTAGGGCATTCCGAAAAACAATCTGAAGGATTGTCCTTGTTACTCAAGGTAAGCAAAGCTTTTCTGGTTAATTTAACTAAAGATCATCGAATGGATGTTTACCATTGCATTTACAAGTCTATGTATGATCCAGGCTGCCTATGATGTGGGGGGACAGACCATAAGCATAGACACAATACAGAGCTCTATTCTGGGATGTCGGTTGCCTCGTCCTGGACAGGTACTTTTCCTTCCCCGGACAGGTACTCATTTATCATGACTCCAAAAGAACTAACAACTTACATCTGCTTGCAGTGGCTACGGTTTTTGTTTCCTTCAAAGACGAAATTTAAGGTCGGGGATCCTCGAAGAGCGTACACAATCGAATCTCCAGAACCTCTTCTGCATTTTGCACTTTGTTTGGGAAGCTATTCGGACCCTGCGGTAGGCTGCTGTCTGCATCCTTCTGTGTGAGATCATATCTAATGGCAGCAGGGTATATAAAATGTTAATGCTCAATTTTTATGATAACTCATTGACTTGAATCGACTCTACAGTTCCGTATATACACACCAAAGAAAGTGTTCCGGGAGCTGGAAGTTGCAAAAGAGTAGTACATCCAGGCAAATTGGAGTATCAACAAAGAACAGAAAATCATGTTACCGAAACTCATGGAGTATTTTGCAAAAGATTCAAATGTTTGCTCACCTGGTTTGCTGCAGATGGTTGAGCAATTTATGCTTGCTTCACTGAGGAAGAATCTTCAGCC
Source organism: Hibiscus syriacus (assembly GCF_006381635.1). Lineage (NCBI taxonomy): Eukaryota > Viridiplantae > Streptophyta > Magnoliopsida > Malvales > Malvaceae > Hibiscus > Hibiscus syriacus. The sequence goes on from NW_024062205.1 coordinate 1,409,800, forward strand.
ATCTTGCAAGATGAAAACTGGGAAAACCATTGAGTGGATCTCCCACAACTTTGCATTTCGATATATATTTTCAAAAGAATTGGCTCAGTGATCGCATTCGATGTCTATTTTCGAATAACAGATGAATCATAACTGCAACTTTCTGAAAACCCTTTGGCTTCAATATTCAGTTCTGGTAGACTCATGGCCCCAGGATCAAATGAGCTGAAGAAACAAGTTTGAGAAAGATGGATAGTCATTAGTCGCTACTCCACTGGGAAGGTTGTGATTTGGCTGTCATTCCTAATCATGTTTGAAGTTTTTGTATGCATCTAAATGCAAGAATTTATTGTGTATAATATGATATTGTAACTAAAACATCTTGATAAGTTTTATGATTAAAATTCTTGATCCTAGTTCAGCCTTTCAACATTCCTAATAAGAACAAGGTGGACAAGATCATATATGAGGAACATAAACTAGAACACAATTTGCTCATAAAGAAACTGTCTTTAGGTCGGATTATGTAAAACCCGATCTACAAATACCATTTACAAAACCATGCAGCAATATCTGATTCAAAGCAAGAGAGAAAATGACTAGTTGTATGGTTTCATACAAGTGGCAGCATAGGAACCATAGGTAGCAGAGAGAAAGAACCCACATAATCTTGTTTTTGTAAAGATTGGTTAGAGATTGTTCTTCCAAATCACTGTTGGGGTTTTGGGTTTATCAGCCCAACTTCTTGGCCTTGTGCTCCTGAAAAAGAAAACAGACTTAGGTCTCTTGACAAATAAATCCCAGTTTCCTCTCCATCTTCTTCTCTTTCGTTTCTCTGTCATTTAAACAGGAAACCAGGGGGAGTGAAGAAGGGAAAGAGATGGAAGAAGAGGGAGTAGGGTTAGCATTAGCAAGAGCTACGGAGCTGAGATTGAAAATCAGCAACTGCATCACAAAAGCCGCCAAGCCTGTTTGCGAACAAAACCCACAAAACCATGAAAATGGTAGCATGAATGGAGACAAAGGCCTTAATTCTCATCAAAGTCTAGGTGGAGCGGATGAAGATGAAGAAACAACCGAGAGGCTTTTGGATATTCGAGATGCCCTTGAATCACTTGAATCCCAACTCCTTGCTTTACAGGTTTGTCACCCTCTCCCCATTCTGTTAAATATTAGTTTATGTTATAAACCCTAAGCCCTTGAAAAAAAACCCAGATTTTATTTCCATGTATGGATATGTATGCATGAGCATGTGTGAAACTAAAGAAAATTACCCATGGGATTTGTAGACATTAATTTTTTCATAATAATAATAATAATAATTATTAATATAATATATTATTATTATTTATTATTAAATATATATATATTACAAATTACATCAGAGGCCCAATCCAGTACATGCCCGATCAACCGGCCTAGTAAAACCCAAACCCTTTAGGGTTTGTAACATTTCAGCTAGGGTTTTCTAAACCCTAGCTTCCAGACGCCAACAACAGCCGCCCCAGCCAACGGTTCAGCTTCCAGCAGCCTCTGATAATTCCAATAGTCTCCAGCAGCAGCCGACGCCTCTACCAGGTGTTCCATCCCGCTGTAGCCACGACACCACTGCTTCAACCAACTGCTGCCAGATGCCTCAGCCATCTTCCACGACACTCTCCACGCGTCGATGTTCAAGGGTGACTCACTAAACTTCCCCCTCTGGACCGGTCTGAGCATGGCTCCGTGGTGGCTATAAAAGCCACCGGATCCTTCAAAACGAAAGACACAGCCACAGTAAGCAAACACAGAGCAAGAACAACAGAAAAGAACAGGAAAAAAAACAGAGAACCACGAGAGCAACTAAGAGAACAGAAGCTAAACGACACACAACAAATAAACCCACAACAGCAAATAAAGAAGAGAGAAGGGAACTTACCACCGAGGAGCCTCTACGAGCCACCAGAAACCGAAACGTTTAAGAAAAAGATCCTAGATCTACAACGATTGGTAAGAGTTTAGGTTAAAAAAACTTTAGATTCGGGTATAGAAAAATAGAGACTTCAATTTAAGGGGGGTTTTGTAATTTTCGGCCACCGGATACGGTGGTCGGCGGTGGTGCTGGCACCGGAGCAAGGCGGCCGACCGATTGCCTTCATCGGAGAAGGCAGAGAGAATTTTTATCTCTCTTTTTAGAGAGAAAAAGGAAAGAAGAAAATGAAAGGCGTAAAGCCATTCTCAGCCGATGAATGGGTATTTAAACCCCTCCCTGAACGACGTCGTTTTGGGGAGGGAGTATCTCTGTAATTACCATCAAGGGTAAAACCCTTTCCGTGACCTTTCTATATTTATATCTTTACATTTTGGTCACTAAAATCAATTATTGAGCCTTTCAATTTGGTATTTAAATTTTATTTTCTTTACATTTTAGTCTTACCCGTAATTATACATATTTACGGTAAATACCTAATTAGTCCCTGGTAATTTTAATAAATTTTATTTTAATCCCGTATATATTATTAAGGCTAAATTACACTGTAGGCCTCTGGATTTTATGATATTTTGAAGTAGAGTACTAAGTTTAAATATTCTACATTTTAACACTATATTTTTAATTTATTTTATTTTAATAATTATTTATTTACAATATTATTACTTTTATTTTTCAATTATTTCTTTAATTATTATTTTATTATTATCTTAGTCATATAAATATATATAATAAATAATATTTATTTATTTTATTTGTTTTCTATGAAATAAAAATCCTATTTATGAACTAGATATGTTTAATTTTATTTTATTATTATGTTTTAGTTATTTATTTATTTTTAAATATTGAAGGAAAGAGCTGTTTTAAAACAACTAGAAGCCATTTTCTAATATTTTTAAATAAATAAATATCTTACTATATTAAAATAATTTTTTATTATTATTTTTTTAATATCAAAAGAAAGAGCTGTCTTAAAGTACCTAGAAGCCCTTTCCTGATATTTCTAAATAAATAAATATGTTATTTAAATATATATATATATATATATATATATATATATATCGTTAAATTATAAATAACAGGATTATAAATTAAATATATCTTTGAATTTTAATAATAGAGACAATTTATAATTAAAAAGTACCAATTTTGGGCGTTGTAGGGGTGCTAATCCTTCCCTAAACGTAACCGACCACAAATCCCTTTTTATTATTAAAAAGAACGAATTTTTGGTTAAAACGCAGATCAGTTTATCTTTTAATCGATGTTTTCTTAAAAACTCTTTTAAATGATGATTTTTAGGTATTCGACCTACCTGACCCAAAAGGCCGATGGCGACTCCCAAATTATTTTAAAAAACCATTTACTCACATCACTTTTCCCGCCTAGTACAAAATTCGTGCCCAGACGAAAATCGGTTACGACAGCTTGGCGACTCCGCCTGGGGATTACTGTCAAACTTTAAAATCAATTGTAAATTGTCTCTATCAGTTAGAAATTAAAAATTCATATATTTAATTTTTAATTCTTTTCTTTCAAATTTTTTATTACTTTTTATTACTTTTTATTTTTTTATTTATTTTATTCAAGTATTAATTATTTTATTTGTCTGTTAGAGGTTTGAACATTTCTCCTCACACACAACACTTGCATTGCATAACATAAAGCTCTATAATTGAGTTTGTCCCTTTTAAGTGGGAGTGAAAGCGACATCTTCGTGAGAATTTATTCTCCGTGTTAGACCTAGCAAGTAACTTTCGGGGTTCATATGCTCTATGTCTTCGTGAGAATTTATTCTCCGTGTCAGTCATAGAGAAATGTGTCCCCTCGAATTGAACTCGATCCGCTTAAGTCTGTAATGGACTAGGATTGAGGGTTGACAGCCAAAGGGGGCATCAACAAGGACAGTTCGAGTACCTTTACTCCTAGAACTGAAAACCTGCATATAATAAACCCTAGAAACTCTCCCGATCTGAAACCATGCCGAAATTTTGTCAGTAGGTATACACAAAGGAGAAATAAGCTCTAGCTTTTAATTTATTTCCTTTTCTTTTTCCTGAATAAATGCATGCGAACTAGAAATCATGCGGTTAGGTTAAATTTTCCAAACAAAGCATGGAACTAGAAAGCATGAGGTTAAGATTTATACCTTGATAGATAGATTTTTTTTCCATTAGTTGGTACTAACTATTCTATTTTTTCTTATTTTTTCATGCATTGTTAAATTGCTCTAAACTTGTTTATATTGATTTCTTTTGTTTGCATTGCACGATCATGGCATAATCAAAAGGTGTTGACTTGAAAGACTGTTCATCAAATTGGAAAGAAATCGTAAATGGACAAAAAGTTTTATGATCAAACAAAATATGATGCGGCCAAAGAAAGACATCCTGAGGGAACTTCAAAGATAGAGGAGAGTTATGCACCTAAAGATCATGTGTCCATTAAGGAGCAAGAGGAGATACGAGAAATAAGAGAGCAGATGTCCAAGATGATGGATAGAATATCTGTTTTGGCCAAAAGAGAAGAGATTCCTGCACAGAAACAGAGAGAGCTCAATGAACTTAACCCTGCAATGTCAGATACGCAAGGGACTTCGGATCTTAACCAACGTGAGAAATTACAGACAGTCATCATTCGTATTCACAAGTCATCTGGAGATACCAAAGAAATGATGACAACTGTAAAAGCTCCTAGAGATGAGAAGAAATCATGCAATTTGAAATCGTCAAAGTTTAGTCTGCTCCCGACGTCTAAAACTCAGGTTCAATCCAAGACAAAAGGCGGTTCTAATGTTGATGCTATACCTATATCATATAAAGAGTTGTATGAAAAGTTACTTGAAGCACGAGAAGTGGCTCCATATTATATAAAACCATTCCAACCTCCGTATCCAAATTGGTATGACATCAACGTTCATTGTGAATGTGTCTTGCCTTTAAACGTCGAGTCCAAAGTCTTTTGGATCATGGAACCTTACAATTTATGGTAAATGATCGACCTAGTTTGGTAACCGAAGGTCCTGCTAGATTAATACCAAAAGTCTTCAAAGGTAGGAGTATCAGTAGGGGCGCCCAGAGAGAAGAAGATTTGCTGAGGTTTGAAGCTCAAATACGTCATTTGAAGATTGAAAATGATAAATTGAGCACCGAAATGGAAAGCATACAAGAAGATTTCCAGAAGGTCAGTCAAGCCTTTCAAAATGCTGGTATAGAGAACACCTCAGAAGAGTGGATAACAGGGGTCACCAAACTAAAGAAGAACTGTAACATACATGAAGGACGAGCCAAGAAGTTTTATCATAATTCGCGAGTTACGGAAGAAAGACGCAATGCATCTATCAGTGAATTAAAAAGATGTCAAGTCGAAAATCAAGTGTTGAATAGTGCTATGACCAACATGGAAGCATCATATCAGATCCATCAGCATGAGATTGATACTAAATTAGAAGCCACTATAGACAAGAACAAGACATTGAAGAAATGTTTAGATGATTATGGAGATCTTATACGAGAACTTTTTGAACACAAAGATTCTCTCACAAGAAAAAATGAACAACATTGTTTACAATTTCGAGAATTGACACAAAGGATGAAGGAAAAAGACAATGTCATGAATGAAGCTGCTGCTCAAGCAAACAATGTGGCTCATAAGCTGGTGGACTTAACTGGCTTCACGAGAGAATTAAAGCAGATGGATAACTCCACACCTGAGTATGAGTGGAAGTTAGTTTAGCTTTTAAGTGAAATAGAGAAATTAGGAGTGAAAGCTATTCCCTACATGTAAAAGTTTTGTTTGATGTACCAAAGCTTTTGTGTTCAATGAAATCTGTTCTAAGATGATCACTCTTGAGTAACACCTTTTCATACATGCATTTACATTTTGTATCTGTGCATTTTCATTTTGTATTCTTATTTTTTATATCTTTGAATTGCACATTTTGCATTTTTATTTTTGGCATTTATGCATTTTCGCATTTACATTACATTTTTTATTTAAAGTATTGTTATATACATTAAATATAAAAACATGTAAGTAATTAATGAAAGGTTTTGTAACAGTAAAACCAAGGTCATTCATTCATTTTACTTTACCATCATCATGAAAACAATGGAGCAATCGTATGAGGGACTACAAGATCAGTGGCCAGAACAATTGATAGGGTAACCTCAGAATATAAGGAAAGAAACATCAGATTCAGTACCAGATGGATCAAATCAAATTATTCAGTGTGTGGCATCTGATAAAATTGATAAAGAGCAACCATGCTGTCAGATTGAAGAGTCGAAAATGGTAAAACCCTTTGGGGCATCCCAATTGAACCCAAAGAATAGTCTTGTTCATTATTCACAATATGAGGAAAGAGTCAAGAGGACAGAGAAAGCAATCAGAAACATGAAAGATGTTAGTGCCCACCACAAAGAATTATAAGCAAGAGAGCTTAGCTTGGTTCCAGATTTGATTATTCCCCATGAATTCAAAATGCCTGATTTTGAGAAATATGATGGCACCAGTTGTCCCTTAATCCATTTGAGAATGTTTTGTAGAAAAATGGAATGATATTTGAGTTTTGATGATCTATTAATTCACTCTTTCCATGATAGCCTTATTGGCCCAGCAGTAGTCTGGTACAATCAGTTGACCCAAGAACAGATCAAGAGATGGGTAGATCTAGCTGATGCATTTTTGGGACAATATCGGTATGTTAAAGGCTTAACTCCAACACGTATGGATCTTCGAAGAGTAAAGAAGAAAACCAATGAAAGATTTCAAGAATATGCCTTAAGATGGAGAGGAGTGGCAGCACAAGTTCAACCACCCATGTTAGAAGAAGAGATATCACATATGTTTTGGGATTTCATTCCCGCTCCTTTCTACGAGTTAATGCAGGCAAATCCGACGAAGGAATTCAAGAATCTTATGACAAGTGGAGATTTAATTGAGAATGTAATTAGTGAAGGAAACTCAAAAGTCACATCCAATAGCCCGATTGATCAGAGAGCTAAAATTGATCATGTGAATGAGTTTCGCATCCAGAGTTCCCGCATTTGCAAAAGAAAAAGAGCAAGTAACTGTTCGAATCGACCAAAGAAAATCATGCGATCAAGAAAAACTTTGGAAGTGTTCCAAACTTCCATTTCAGACTTGTATCCTCATTTGGTTAAAGGTCAATACATCACACCAAGACCAACTAAAGTGACATCAAACCCTTCTGCTCATAGCTATGATCAAGATAATGTTTGTAATTTCCACTTGGGGGTAAAGGGGCATTCTACAGGCAATTATAGGCCACTGTTAAAAGAAATTGAGATGCTTGTTGAAAAAGGGGTTTTGACACAAAAAATGATCAAGAAATGGGGGGCGAATGAAGAAAAGAACCCTGATCCTATTACATACCCAACATTATAGGAATAATGAGGCATGATGCATAAACAAGTGGAAGTGCTATCTACCACTATAGTACTTTCTATTTTCAGCATCTTGTTTGAACTTGTTTTTTTTTGTTCCTTTCTCCACCTTTTGTGTAATAAATAAATGTGTATTGCTTTTATGGTTATGAGCATTGAGTTAATTTTGCAATCTTGCAGTTCTTTGAATATCAACTGGATTAAAAAGTTCTGCATGATTAGAGTTATAATCTTTGACAGAATATCAGGATTGAAAACCAGAAAAACAAGGACCATTGACCTTACCTCAGAAGAAATACACCCAAACACTATCCTATTACAAATATGAGATAGCCTACTCCTATTGAAAGGAATTACAAAAAGGCTTGGTATTTATATATAGGAGCGTACAACATGGGGCATCATTGGTGTATTACATTACAAAACCGACTAGAGTATTTTTCTATTGATAACGTTCGATGATGAACGTAATCTTCACAAATAGGTAAATCTAGTTTAAGTCAGTTGCTTGAGAATTGAATTCTAACAAAGAGATTTTCTGAATTCCACCAAAAACACCTAGACTATAACATGTTCTTCTTAACAAGCTTAAGAAATTGGATTTGAACACCATGTTATATTATTATACAATAAAGCTTGAGTTGTCCCTCTAGAGCAATTGGTTAATTGCCCTGGCTTTATGGATAATATTCAGTTAGTCTATTATACTATTATATGCAATAAAACTGTCCCTCTAGGGCAATTGGTTAATCGCCTCGGCTTTATGGATAAGTTTCGATTAACCTGATAAAGGTGATTATTATATACAATAAAGCTGAATACAGCTAGCCAAAATGGCAAATGTGTTAAGAGATGGACTAAGGGAGTTGTGAAACACCTGTTATAGTCAACTTCACACAAGCACTCAGAAATTTCATTTTTAGACCGATATTTTTGTACTACTTTGATTAGATGAGTCTAAATGAAAGATTCCAGAGAATTGAAATGGAAAGACTCTAGAAGGTCTAGTGATTGGCAATCCTAGTTGCGTCATTTTGTACGCATCTGGTTAAAATACCAAGTCCTCAAAGTGAGACATGTGATAAAATTCACAAAGAGCGAGAGATGAGTGACATCTTAAATAGATGTAACCATAGAAAATAGGAAGGCCATCTTGAAACCAAACCAAATATTGATACTTGTCAAAGAATTATAATTCTCAAACATTACAGAGTTGTTGATTCTTTTGATATTCTTTGAATTTATACTTATGATTTGATTTTATTGTGAACCTATGATAGGCAACATTCTACAAAATTCTTTCATTCTTCGATAAAGAAAGGAGGAAAAATATTTTCAAACAGGACAGTCTCAAATGGAGAAGGTCCTTGAAGTAAGTTGTTGCCTAATCTACCTATATTGTAGAAAAAGTGACGCCAGAATGATGAAACACTTCACATTTTTGAAGGCAAGTGGTCCAAAAAGCCAGAAAGTCTGGAGAATTAAACTTGTGACGATCTCCTGTGACATTATTAGCAATTCATCAAAACAATTATTATCATTTATCTCATGTTGAGGGCAATAAGCACCACCAGACAAATTATTTTCCCCAGCCATCAATCCTTGTTCTCTAGAAGATTACATCACAGAGTTATAAGTCCCATTAAGGTATATTATGGGAATGAACAAATCCACCATCTACACTCTGGTTATACTATGATACTGGTTCAAGTCTTGATGCATCATTGCTGCCTCTTCCATGCCGATTATTTTCCTTGTCAGGATTATATCCATTATGTCCTTCAGAAGATTGCTGAATTTGAAATTGAGAACTTATGGCATATAATAAGACATTGGAACAGATTCTACACTTGTATGCCGTACAGGATTCCAAAAGTTGAGATAACCAGTTTTACCATCAACTAAACCTTTCCATGGTTAGAGAAGAGTGGATATGGCAGTGTGTATTTTGGAGCAGCAGAAGAGACAGTCACTGTGGCAGTCATTGCAAGAAAATACACCAACAAAAATCCTCGAGTCCATCTTGATGATGTTTAATGCTTCCATTAAGATTGTTACACTGGATGCTACCGACAACAAGGTTGAATCCGCCAAATCTACTCATCAATTGCTCCAACCGATCATCATTCAGTTCTTGCACATTTGTTTTCAAAGGTATACCAAGACAGTAGAAGGCAACCTCTGCATCACTGATTCCAGAGAAAAGAGACAGGACATTGATACCACCGGGGAACATGTCTCTAGTAGATCCTCCTCATCGTGTATGGTTTTTAGGGAAACCTAGAAGCATTTCCACCTCATCAGGTTCAAGTGGAGCAACTTTATTCCTTCCAACCCATACTAGATTCCATTTTCGACATTCATCAAGAATATACTTATGGACACTCGAAGATGGCTCATCATCATAAGCTTCAAGAACCTTGCGGATCCTTTCTGTCAATTTGGCACTTCCTGTACATGTTTGTAAATATTTCAACATTGTTCGTGGATCCCAGGAAGGCCACCATTTTGTCAATGGAAAAGCATCATGTATAGTGCGTGGAGAAAACAAGATAAGAGGAAATATGTTCTCAATTTGCAGATTATTAATATAGCCCCTTTTCAGTGTAGCAGCATGAAAATGCTTCGAATCTACAAATTCTGGCTCTACATCGAATAAGTACTGTGATATTCCAGTCTAAACATTAACTGGAGAAAGTGCCACATTCTCGTAGTAGAAATAAGAAGACCCAATAGCATCTTCTGGAAGTGTTCTTTGAGTTATCTGATCTGGTTTGGTATGAACCCCAAAACCAATCATTAGATTTGAAAGATGAATTTGCTCATAGTAGAAATAAAGAGGCCCAATAGCATCTTCTGGAGGTGTTCTTTGAGTTATCTGATCTGGTTCGATAGGAACCCCAGAACCAATCATTGGAATTGAAAGATGAACTGCATGATCGTCTTCATTAAGAAGCTTCTTTTCAAGTTTCCTATACTTTTTCCTTTTCAAAAATCATAGCCCAAGTTTCGCCTTTGCTTGTAATTAGGGTAATTGCATAATGAATTCCTATCTTCTACTGAAAGAAGTGCGTCAGCAGCCTTAGCCATTTGAGCAGCACATATAAAATCTGTCAACTCTACAATTGATGAATCCGGACCACATCTCTCTATGGCTATTGAAGCCTCAGCATCTGAGTATCCCATTTTTGTCAAGTATAACAGTTTATTCTCCTCATCAGAATAAGAATTCAGGATTTCCTCGGTATCAGAAGAATTATCAAATATCTGTGAAATCATCCTGAAAGATCACTTCATAATCAGATGAGTTGTTATCAGAATCAACATGTTGCATGGGTGTGGATTTTTGATGAGCCTGTACCATTGTATATGTAGTCTTGCTATTGCATCAGATTACTGTTTGGATAAATTGGTTTCTCGCCCACCGAAAAGTATATTCCAGAAATAGCCTTCACTGAAAACAAGGTTCACTATGTCAGCCTGGAATGAATTACCAAGCAATTTATACTACTCTGTCTGACTAGACCCTTCCAGATACAGAAAATGATCACCTCATTCAGAAGACACATATCTCAGACATTTCTGTTAGAATGATTGAGTACTTCTTAAATTTGTGACAACATGATAAGAATTTCTCTAGTTACTTGACAATACTACTGTTTAGTGACACCAGAATGAGAGTATTCAAGATAAACAAATTTGGGACACGAATAAAGCTACAAGTACCTACAACAGTTCATTGTCAAAATTGGACCTCGTGGGGATCATGACATTTCAGTCAAACAGACATTGAGAGTGAATCAGACAAATCTAGAGGAACATCTTGAGGGCCCATTTCAATCAGAAATAGAATATTGGGGCATTCTTAGAGGCTCATCTCAACAAGAAGTAATGTTGAGCACACTTTTAACATCTGTATCAGCAAATGTTGGGGCATTTTAAAGGTTCCTTCAGACAAATCCATGTGGGGCATTTTGAAGGCTCAAATTAACAAGAAACGAATGCTGGGGCATGCTGAAAACCCTTTTCAAAATGAGGAATGTTGATGTATCTTGAATGTTTATATCAGCAAAATGTTGGGGCATGCTGAAGGCCCATATCATCATGTGTCAAGATCATTGACTTGAACAAATATTTCCAATAAGACATAAAGATATGAAGAATGAAAATGGTGAAACAGTAACAGTCGAGCTAACCATACATAATTGCTTCGTTCATCAGGCAGTTGCATTAGGGTCCTGTTGTTGAACAAATATCTACTCAGCAAGTATGGTTTCAAATACATAATCTTTTTAACCATGTGTCACATAACAATGTGTTCTTTATTAAGCTATACCATGGTTGCATGAATAAAGATGGTCCCCCAGGTAGACTACTCGATCCAGGGTTCAGATCCTGAAGATCTCAGCTTTGAATTTTGCATTATCCGTATCGGTGATGATTGGAAATATTTCTTTGAGATTCCTGGCAGTTAGTTTCAACCATAATGTTGGGATTATGAAGTTGTTTTTCACATCGGTTTTTGCTTACTTGATGACATTGAAAAGGGAGACTCGACTCACTTACATTACTGTTATTCCCGTTATTACTGGGATTATTATTGCTAGCCAATATGAACTGAGTTTTCATCTATTTTGGTTTTATCATGTGTGTTTCATCCCCAGCTGCAAGAATTCCACGGATATCTTTCTGTACATTGATCCTATAGCTGAAGTATTTCTACTTTTTACAATGCTCATTATGAAAGAAAGCATGATCAGTATCACATTTGCCTTTTCTATAGATGATATCAAGATTTGTTGGTATCTCCTATTCAATTCGACACCAGCATATTTTGTGAATTTGACCAACTTTTTGGTCATACCAACATTACACTTGAATCCCCACTGAGTTTTGTTCTCAAATGGTCTTGTGACATCATTCAAAAGCTTTGAACACTAGGCAAAGAGCTTCAATGATTGAGAAATCTTGGCAGAAGCCATAGAAAAGGATGAATGTGTTGTCAAATGTTTTACGAACATCTGAGCAGAAGCCACAGGAAAGGATGAATGCGCTGTCAAATGTTTTACGAACATCTGAGCAGAAGCCACAGGAAAGGATGAATGCGCTGTCAAATGTTTTACGAACCTGCTATTCTGATGCTAAACCAATGTTGTTATCATATGGTTTTCCTTTATTGATCCAAGATAAATTTTGTCTTCTTCAACCCCAAGATTAGAAATGAGATATGATGAAGATTTCTTTCCACAGTAGGAGAGATGAAATTTTAACAAAAAAACTAGTGGAGCCAACTAAGGTTGAACGACAGGTTGTTGTTAAGCATCTCTACATGATATGGTCCAAGTTGCCTTATTCGAGATCTGATTATATGTGGAGACATGAAAGGAATTGGAATAAATCTTCCTTGTGATATGTTTCAAGAGTTAAATTAGAACATACTCTACTATCCTAATTAATCCCTGCTGAGTCAAGCATATCTACATCTACACTCTTTAAAGATGATAGATTCTCTTTTCAAAGATGAAAGCTTTATTGGATTTCTACACAAGTCTAGACAAAGAAAGTCGGTGTTACCAAAGAAAATGGGGTATCAGGGTCATAATTTTGACTACGACAAGAGTTCCATAAATGAAACATTTCTGCTGAGACTTAAAGACACAAGTTGATCAGATGATTCTACAAAAATGCAAGCTTGATAGCATAAGTTTCTACACTGATATCCAGAGGTAACCCTGACAATAAATGATGAAGTGAAGAAAGACCAAGTTCACCATTTTGAAGTCAAATGAAGATTGCATCAACATTCATGCATTCATAAGAATATCATTTACACAATAGACAATACATTACATTGATACATCTGAGTGCATTTAAACATGAAGTTTTATAGATCTTCGGAAGAACAAGAAGATTCTTGGTAAAAAATACCTTACACGAAGAAGGTATTCAAAACCATAAATACAGGAATCATGCAAACATCTGAAGAAGAGATGGATGCAATCCACAAAAATGAGCATTATCTTGAGATTGGGGCATTTTACCCAATCAAAATGTTATTTTGAAAAATAATGAGAAAACGATTTCCCTAGTTTCTCATTCAATCTTTTCTAAAAATGAAATTGTTGAAAAGTAAGAAAACGATTTTCTTAGTTTTTTTACTTGGTAAACTATTTCCCACATCTGTAAGTCCTACAGTGCATGATGTTTCCAAAAAGTCTTCGGGAACTTTTTGATGTTGTTATTTTGAAAAATAATGAGAAAACGATTTCTATAGTTTCTCATTTTATCTTTTCTAAAATGAAATTATTGAAAAGTAAGAAAACGATTTCCTTAGTTTTTACTTATTAAACTATTTCCTACATCTGTAAGTCCTACAGTGCATGATGTTTCCAAAAAGCCTTCGGGAGCTTTTTGATGTTTTCAAAGCCTTAGGGTCATCTGTAAGTCCTATAGTGCATGATGTTTCCAAAAAGCCTTCGGGAGCTTTTTGATGTTTTCAAACCTTCGGGTCATCTGTAAGTCCTACAGTGCATGATGTTTCCAAAAAGCCTTCGGGAGCTTTTTGATGTTTTCAAAGCCTTAGGGTCATCTATAAGTCCTGCAGTGCATGATGTTTCCAAAAAGCCTTCGGGAGCTTTTTGATGTTTTCAAACCTTCGGGTCATTTGTAAGTCCTACAGTGCATGATGTTTCCAAAAAAGCCTTCGGGAGCTTTTTGATGTTTTCAAAAACCTTCGGGTCATCTGTAAGCCCTTCAGTGCATGATGTTTTCAAATATTTTCATCCTACTCAATAGAGGCCAAATGAAAAAATTATTGTCTTTTTTCGTCTTTACTATATTCTTGTTAACACAAGAATGAGCAAAGAGGGGCAGCTGTAGACATTAATTTTTTCATAATAATAATAATTATTATAATTATTATTAATATAATATATTATTATTATTATTTATTATTAAATATATATATATATATATATATTACAAATTACATCAGAGGCCCAATCTATTACAGGCCCGATCAACCGGCCCAGTAAAACCCAAACCCTTTAGGGTTTGTAACATTTCAGCTAGGGTTTTCTAAACCCTAGCTTCCAGACGCCAACAACAGCCGCCCCAGCTAACGGTTCAGCTTCCAGCCGCCTCTGATAATTCCAATAGTCTCCAGCAGCAGCCGACGCCTCTACCAGGTGTTCCATCCCGCTGTAGCCACGACACCACTACTTCAACCAACTGCTACCAGATGCCTCAACCATCTTCCACGACACCCACACAAGTCTCCAGAATGCCAGCTGCCCCTCCACGCGTCGATGTTCAAGGGTGACTCACTAAACTTCCCCCTCTGGACCGGTCTGAGCATGGCTCCGTGGTGGCTATAAAAGCCACCGGATCCTGCAAAACGAAAGACACAGCCACAGCAAGCAAACACAGAGCAAGAACAACAGAAAAGAACAGAAAAAAAAAACAGAGAACCACGAGAGCAACTAAGAGAACAGAAGCTAAACGACACACAACAAATAAACCCACAACAGCAAAGAAGAAGAGAAGGGAACTTACCACCGAGGAGCCTCTACGAGCCACCAGAAACCGAAACGTTTAAGAAAAAGATCCTAGATCTACAACGATTGGTAAGAGTTTAGGTTAAAAAAACTTTAGATTCGGGTATAGAAAAATAGAGACTTCAATTTAAGGGGGGTTTTGTAATTTCCGGCCACCGGATATGGTGGCCGGCGGTGGTGCTGGTGCCGGAGCAAGGCGGCCGGCCGATTGCCTTCATCGGAGAAGGCATAGAGAATTTTTATCTCTCTTTTTAGAGAGAAAAATGAAAGAAGAAAATGAAAGGCGTAAAGCCATTCTCAGCCGATGAATGGGTATTTAAACCCCTCCCCGAACGACGTCATTTTGGGGAGGGAGTATCTCTGTAATTACCATCAAGGGTAAAACCCTTTCCGTGACCTTTCTATGTTTATATCTTTACACTTTGGTCACTAAAATCAATTATTGAGCCTTTCAATTTGGTATTTAAATTTTATTTTCTTTACATTTTAGTCTTACCCGTAATTATACATATTTACGGTAAATACCTAATTAGTCCCTGGTAATTTTAATAAATTTTATTTTAATCCCGTATATATTATTAAGGCTAAATTACACTGTAGGCCTCTGGATTTTATGATATTTTGAAGTAGAGTACTAAGTTTAAATATTCTACATTTTAACACTATATTTTTAATTTATTTTATTTTAATAATTATTTATTTACAATATTATTGCTTTTATTTTTCAATTATTGCTTTAATTATTATTTTATTATTATCTTAGTCATATAAATATATATAATAAATAATATTTATTTATTTTATTTGTTTTCTATGAAATAAAAATCCTATTTATGAACTAGATATGTTTAATTTTATTTTATTATTATGTTTTAGTTATTTATTTATTTTTAAATATTGAAGGAAAGAGTTGTTTTAAAACAACTAGAAGCCCTTTTCTAATATTTTTAAATAAATAAATATATTACTATATTAAAACAATTTATTATTATTATTTTTTTAATATCAAAAGAAAGAGCTGTCTTAAAGTACCTAGAAGCCATTTTCTGATATTTCTAAATAAATAAATATGTTATTTAAATATATATATATATATATATATATATATATATATATTCTTTAAATTATAAATAACAGGATTATAAATTAAATATATCTTTGAATTTTAATAATAGAGACAATTTATAATTAAAAAGTACCAATTTTGGGGTTGTAGGAGTGCTAATCCTTCCTTAAACGTAACCGACCACGAATCCCTTTTTATTATTAAAAAGAACGAATTTTTGGTTAAAACGCAGATCAGTTTATCTTTTAATCGATGTTTTCTTTAAAACTCTTTTAAAGGATGGTTTTTAGGTATTCGACCTACCTGACCCAAAAGGCCGATGGCGACTCCCAAATTATTTTAAAAAACCATTTACTCACATCACTTTTCCCGCCTAGTACAAAATTCGTGCCCGGACGAAAACCGGTTACGACAGGATTCAATTTCAAGTCCTGATTTTTATGCTATGGAACTTAAGAACATATCTCTGGGATGAAGCTAAACTTTATATTCTTTCACAAGTCAGAAATGGTTGATGATTGTTTGAAATACATAGAAATTGGTCCAGTATTTTGTCTATTGGTTTCACTTTGATTCTTAGTTTAAGTTATACAAAATGGAAAGAAGATAGCTGGCTTTTCCTAATCATTCCAATTTCTGAAATTAGCATTTCCCATTTTCAAACATCATCAGCACCATTGCCATAGACATTGACTATCGGGTATCTTCAAGAAAACCCTAAAAACTCAACTTTGCAAAAGTGGTTGTTACTGGGTTTCTGTTTCTTTAGTAAGTCACTTGACACTCGATTATTTATCGACTACGAGTTTGTGACTGGTTAAAGTTTTAGGATTTAGAGAAAAACTTTGAGAAGCCAATTGCAATGTGAATAGTAGTATGGAAATCTCGGTGATGATCATTCTGTTTTTTCATGGCTGCACTGCACCCACTGATTTGTAAGTGGAGCACTAGGTCATTGTTGACTTAAAGATATGTAAGCTTAACCATTATAGACATTTCTGTGTGAAGTTACTTGAGGAATAATGAATTCAAAGCATTAGTTGTTAGTCTTTTCGTTTCGATCTATTCCGATTTACCGAACCATGCTCTGTAAATACCTTTGAATGCAAAGAAGGGTATCCCTTGAAACAGAGAGACGTTTGTGTTGATAACATGTTTTTCTTACAAAAAACGGTTTAGAAGTTTAGTTTTCTTTACTTAACAGAATCTGCAACACCAGCAAAGTTATGAAAAGGAAGTTGCCCTTGCTGAGATCGATTATAGCCGGAGAGTTGTCTTGGAGAAGCTCGAAGAATATCAAGGGAAGGACATCAAAGTGATTCTCGAGGCCTCTGCTTTCTTTATGAAACGGTGGTGAATAACCGTGACCTCCTCCTTCCCCCATATCCGAGTCGCCCCCATGATACTTGGTTCTGCATAACAGCTTGTTGTCACACTTACAGTTAACATACAAGTCTTTGCCAAATGGGATTTCCACCGGCGACCCTACGAATGAAGCAAAGAACCCTAAGCAACACGGCAAGCAAGACGAGTCCAAAAGCTCGAGGAAAGGATTCGGCCACTTCATAAGTTCAGCATTGAAGACCGTGCTTCCCCTTATTGGTGTAATGTACATATTAAGCTTGTCCAATTTCGTGCCGAACATCAGGAAACGTAATCATGTCAAGATTTATGTCATGAATCATCGACGTGCAACTGAAGAGAGGAATTCAAATGGTCTCTGTCCACCTGGGAAAGTCCTGGTAATGGACGGAGATCTCGATGCTTGGTGAAAGAGAGGATTGAAGTACCATCTGAGTCAGATTGTTGCCAAACCAGATGTAAATTATGGTTGTGGCTAATTTGATATTATTTCCAAATGTTGTGTATAAAACTACTTTTATTGTTAATTAGTTGCAATGAAGTTTTACTAATGGTTTTTCATTTCTAGAGATTTAAATTATAGTTGTGATTATTGTGATTACGAACCTAACGAATGTTATTATAGTCATTATAAATATTATAATCATATAATAATAATTTCGGATAACACATTATTGCGTTGTCGATAGTAGACTATTATTTAAATCCATGACAATTTCAGCTCTACAAATGCAACAGAAGAAGATTGCCCTGCTTTGCCAAAAGAACTTTCCTCTCTGCTCAATGGCTAACCAAATTCTTAAACCCCATGTCCTTTCCACAACTCCAAAACCCCTCCTTCCTCTCTCTTCCTTCTCCTCCTCCGCCTTCTCCACCACCTCTTCTCCGCCGTCCGATCAATCCGACCCAGTCTCCGCCGTCACTTCCATTCTCATCCATCATCGCTCCAAGTCCCGCTGGTCCACCGTCCTCACTCTCTTCCCCTCCGGTTTCACCCCTTCTCAGTTCTCCCAAATCACCCTCCAACTCAAAAATAATCCCCACCTTGCCCTCCGCTTCTTTCTCTTCACCAAACAAAATTCCCTCTGTCACCACAACCTCTCCTCCTATTCCACCATAATTCACATCCTCTCTCGTGCTCGACTCAAAACCCGTGCCCGGGAACTCATCCGACTCGCGATTCGGACCCCAGGTATTGAAAAGGAACCCACTCATTTTATACTATTTGAATCGTTAGTTAAAACTTATAATGAGTGCGGTTCTGCCCCGTTTGTTTTCGATTTGTTGGTAAAATCTTGTTTGCAAATGAAAAGGCTTGACGGGTCTATTGAGATTGTTAGAATGTTAATGTCTAGAGGTATTAGCCCCCAGGTTAGTACCTGTAATGCTTTGATTTCAGAGTTTTCGAAATTTCATGGAGCAAATAAGGGTTATGAGGTTTATAAAGAGGTTTTTGGAGTAGGTAATGCTGAGAGTGACTGTAATAAGAAAAGGGTTTTTAAGGTCCGGCCAAATGTGCATACTTTTAATGCTTTGATGCTCTGTTTTTATCACGAAGGGTTGTTGGACAAAGCGAGAGAGGTTTGGTGTGAAATGGAAAGCTTAGGATGTGCCCCAAATAGTTATAGTTATAGCGTTTTAGTGGCAGCTTTTGTGATGAAGGGAAGGTGAGAGAAGCAGAGGACTTATGGGCGGAAATTAAAGTTCAGGGATTAGAGCCTGATGTTGTGGCATACAATACGATGATCGGTGGATTATGTAAAAGTGGAGAGATTACGAGAGCTGAAGAGTTGTTCACAGAAATGGGATTGAATGGAATAAAGGCAACTTGTGTTACTTACGAAATCTTATTAATGGATATTGTAAAATTGCAGATATTGATTCGGCTATGTTGATATACAGGGATATGTGTAGGAAAGACTTTAGGCCACAGAGGTTAACTGTCGAACTGTTGATTAGAGGGATTTGTGATAAAGGTATGGTACTCAAAGCTTTTGAGATAATGAAAGCGGTAAGAGAATTTGGTGTTTGTCCGACAGGGACAAGTTACGAGCTTTTAGTAAAAGGTTTGTGTGCGGAGGGAAAGATAGAGGAAGCGCTAAAGCTTCAAGCAGAGATGGTGGGGAAAGGGTTCAAGCCGAATCTGGAGATATATAATTCTTTTATAGATGGTTATTTGAGACAGGGAAATGAGGAAATGGTAGCAATGTTGAGAAAGGAGGTTTTAGAGACTCAAAAAGGGGAGAATTAGAAGTCTACCATCTTACAAGTGGAAGCAGACCTGTTTGAATACTGATGGTAAGTTGTTCTTGAGATATGCGCTTCCTTTGTTAGATAGTGATTTTCTTAGCTTTAGTGAGATTCATTTTGGATAATGCAGGTCATTTGTTGAGAGAAATTTTGGTTTCATGTAAAAACGGATATCTTCCTACTTTGATGGAACTTGTATGTTAAATTCTTAGCAATGTGGCGATGAAGATGGAAGCAGGTCTGTGCTGCTATCGCGATTGAAGTAATAAAGCAGTTGATGGAGGTATTCGCAGCTTTATGATAGATACATGGTGTTGAGAGTGTGAGGCATCGGTTTGCGTCTCTTGTAGTTCTCTGAAATGTATCATTGATGCTGAGCTTTGTTTTATTTTTACAACAAGAACATAGAGATTTAAGCTCTTGTTTTGTTTCTGAAATTTGAAAAGATTAACTTGGAAGGGTAGACAGTCCTATTCTGCCAGAGTTCCAAAGAACCAAGTATATGTTCAATGGTTCATTTCCCGACATGGATCCGTTAAGTGGCTTGAAAATTGGTTAAATATACCATCTTTTACCTGATGTACCGGCTTTTGTAATCCACAGGGTATCTAAGCTCTAAATGCAGGCAAATCGGAGAATCCCTTCCCTGCTCGTGATGGAAAAGACCAAGCCGTTAAGCACTTCATTTTACGGTCCTAATCTGGCTCGAGTTTTTTTTTTGGTTTTTCCATCTCAGATCCATTTTCAACCCCATCAAAGGATCAGCATGGTAATCTGCTCTCAAAGCATAGGATACATGATTTAGTTAATTATAATCTTCACCATGGTACCAGACAGAGAATTCTAGATTTCAATATCTCCAATGTCCAAATTGTTCACTTTAGTTTGTGATTGTGTGATTCAATGTACAGTAGTGGCTCCAAAAAGCCTCTTAGTAATCTATATTTACCTTGAGATGCTACAATTATAGTGGAAAACCAACAAATTCCCAGACCTAGAGAATTACAAGGAGGGTAGTAACCAAAGATTGAGAAGAGCTGAAGCCAAAGACAGAAACCAAGTGAGAAATGCCATGGCAGCCGAGAGTTGATATCTACTGCAACATTTGGGAGCGCAAAAGGACCTGCCGGAGTTGAAAAGGAGATCCACGACGCTAGCCGTGGAACATGCCGCGGCTAGAGTCAGAACCGACAAAACCTGTCATCAAAACGTATTATCAGCTTTCACTCAGTCTAATAGCTTCCAGCAAACATAAGCTTACCCAATCTCCTGCAGCTATCATGACCAATACTCCAGGCTGACGAACAGGACATTTAACCAGAACAGAGAACCCATCCACCAATGCCAATGTAAAACTCCAGGGAATAACCAGCCCCATGATTGTTACCAAATAGCTGAAAATGTTAACAGCAACATCCACCGGAACGAAAAGTCCGATCATTGCTCGATCTGAAGCAACAACTACAGCAGAACAGATCGAAATAAAACAGCAGAGACATACCAGAAAGCAGTGTAGCTATAGAACTCGACTCCCAAAGACATGAAGAGAAGAGAAGCACAAGCAAAAAGGGTCTGTCCTAATCTCAAAGAACAGCCAACACTAGTGCCCAAAGATCCAGGTACCCCATCCATCGCCATTTTGCATTCTTCCCTTTTCTTAGTTTAAATCGACGAAACCACGAATGTTCCTTCCCTTATAAAGAGAGAACAAAGATTTTTTTTTTCTTTTGGGAAAAATAAGTAACCGCCTTGAAGTTTGGATTTACCATACCGTGAGAGTGGTACATTATTTTAGACAAGCATGTATTGTTTGTTTCCACCACCATTCTTATTCTATAGTCGGCAGGAAAATGGAAGCATCATGAGATGGGGCCTAAAAGCAACCACTTTACCAACTCCAATAATATTAGGATATCACAAAGATGTGGAAATTTCCTCATGAAAATAGCGTGCATAGGACTGAAGGAACAAGGATAAGCCTGTTCTTTTAAAGGGTAGAACTGTGGACTTTCCACGTGTAATAGCCTTATTTATTAGTGGGAAATATGATACCCATCTGTAAACAATCAGTGGTAAAAGTATTCTGGTTATTCTTTAAAGATTCAGGTTAAATATGATACCCATATGTAATGTAAACGTTTAATATTAAAATGTTGAGAGTTATCTTTGAATAAATATTGTCTTATATTTATTTTAGATTAATTAAAAAAAAACAAGTGTTAAGGTTAACATTTAACATCCCATTCTTTTATCATCCGATCTAGTTATGTCGTGAGAACTGTTGATGAGAATAAATGAATCGTTATAGTTATAGATGGTTCACTTCTCTTGTTTTGAATAAAAATTATAACCAATGATAAAAATATTAATATTAGTGTTAGACATAAAGTTATAATTATCTGTAAGTTAATAGGTTAAGTCGATATGACCAACCAAAAGTAATTTTAACTCTGGTAGATCATATAATTGATCAAAGATATGTCGAAAAAAACACATCTTCCCAAAAGATATAAGGTGTTAAAATTCTCTCTCCAGAGATAAAAAAATTGTTCCTCAAGTTTTTCAAAAATCCTAAATTGCAGAGGATGCATACCAAAATATAGATTGAAATTATATGACATACCATTAAACTCAAGTTTTATTTTTCTGAGATTCTCAATCCATCTTCAAGTCCCCAATAAAAGAGAAAACTCATTAAAATTTTCTGAACGAGTAAATGCAGGGACTGGAAAGGTGAAATGGAAAAGCAGGAAAGCATCCAATTTTCATTTATTAGCACTAAAATTGTCTGATCAAGGTGCTATCACTTTCAATTATAAAACACTAATGAGTAAATTCCACCAAACCCCTTCATTACTCCCTCTGATTACACTCGAAGCTCAGTCATTTTGGATTCCTCATACACATTCCTTCCATACTGGATTTCCCCCCTCCAGTTTCAAGATGAATGGAACACAAGATGGTGGCACTTATAATTTATAAATGTGTTTAAATCATTGAGTAGTAGTTTGTAGGAATCAGTAAATTGTTGGAGTGGGATGTAATTAAGAATAAAAGAAAGGAGGTGCACGTAATTGACCCACAGAATAGTAACAGATAAACGAGGGATGAGGTCGTAATAGATGGGAGTTGGAGCAGATGAGATGGAGCATGTGCATATGATGTGTTTCTAGTAGCTCACCTGTCATTGTATCTTCTTATGTCCCTTTAATGACGTTATTTACCACTTTTACACTACTCATTTAAAAAAGGGTAACATTCTCTTTTTTCTTCCCTTTTACACATAATAGTAACGTCGCCGCCGCCGACGGCGGAAGGAGTAGAGTAGACGGAGAACTAGAGGAACGATCCGTTTCGAGATCAGACGCGAATACGTAACGATCAGAAATGCTGCGGCGACCACCACCACCACCATGGCGATCAACTGTGGACTGAAGTCAATCTGAAGCTTTGAAGGAGACGACGGAGAAGGAGATGGGGCCCAGGCGGTGAACCACATAATCGCCGACGGCGGTGGGTGGATTGTTTTTTACTCCCAGAGCAGGCGTTTAAGCTGACGGGGAAAGTGTTTAAAAAAAGTTGAATCTTGAGGGTTGACTATTTTATCTGGTCAGGAGGTGGCGGGTAGACGAAAACAAAATTGATGAATTTAAGGCTATCAGAGAAATTCTTATTCTCCGCATACGGACTCATCTTGCAACCGGAAAACCCATGTGTTATCTAGTCGACACGTAATGATATCTTCGAAATTTTAGTACTGCTGCTTTGTTCTACTACCTTGGTCTCTCTCAGAGTTGAGCAAACTTGATTTGCAAGCTAACGAAACTCATCAAACTTCCATGTATCGGATAAGAAGAACATGTTAACCGAACTGAAAATCGAGATTTACTCGTCAGCTTTAAATGGCTATATCCGCAGGTTTGAAGTGTTTCAAGTTAGTCATGGCCATTATGTCTGTAATTTTCCACTTTGATGACATAAATTGCATTACAGTGTTCAGAAGAGAGACATATTTCTCCGTCCTCCCTCTGGCTCAATCTTGGCAAGGGGTAAGACTTTTAACATGTCCATAATCTATACAATTTTCCACTCTCTCTCTTTTAGTTTTAAAGATTGTACTCAAATTCACATGCTTTACTTGCAGGATGTTCGTTATTTAATGGACGATGTCCAGGAACTAAAACCGACCACATTTTGCACGGTTCCAAGAGTTTATGACCGCATATAC
The DNA here is from genome assembly GCF_006381635.1 of Hibiscus syriacus. NCBI lineage: Eukaryota > Viridiplantae > Streptophyta > Magnoliopsida > Malvales > Malvaceae > Hibiscus > Hibiscus syriacus. The sequence goes on from NW_024062205.1 coordinate 1,433,621, forward strand.
ACTGGTACGTATCGACAAATTCTCTTTAAGAATGTAACCTTGTGAGAAAGGTGCCATTATATCAAAACAATTATTGCATTTTCATTGACAAACCAGTGAAGAATTACATGGTTTATATAGCACTTGGTTGCTGAACCAAGAAGCAAACTTCCTAACAGACTTTGAAAAATATAACCGTGTAACAGCAGCCTAACAACCTATGGTTCTGATTGTCTGCAACCCAGCATACACCATCAACTATGAACTTAACTACAAGCTTCTTGAATCTTCTCCATGCACACCATGCAGCATACCCTAGAGCTCGAGCAATGTTAGAGCATGATCATTGATGCTCACTAACTCATTATGCTAACATTCCCTCTACTTCTTCTTCTTTTGTTCTTCTGACCTTGAACACACTATTACAACAAGCTCTAAAAACTAATTACAACTAATTTTTAACATTCAACCTTCTTGATGAAAAGATGAACACCCGAAACGAAAGTGCGATACATCTTTCCGTTCGATTAGAATCGGAAGTGCCGATGCTTCCCTTCCGTTCGATTTGAATCGGAAGTGCCGATGCCTACTTCCATTCAATTTGAATCGGAAGTGCCGATGCCTCCTTCCGTTCTATTTGAATCGGAAGTGCGATGCTTTCTTTCGTTCTTCTTATTCACCTTCATTTCTTTCTTTTTCCGAGCCCGCTGTCTTAGCTCTTGTGCTTTGACCTTCAACTCTTTCGATGTAAGAGAAAGTTTAGGTGCCTCAACATTTTATTGGCAGATACCTTGGGTATCTCATCTATGTTTGGATCAGCTTCATGCTTAACTACCCAGTTCATGGCAGCCTTAAGACTTGTGTTACCAGAAAAGTGGAGAGTACGTATTGCTTGTGCGGTAGGGAAACTCATCGCTTCCAGTTCTTCAAGCAGTTTTTTTTTCAGCCTCTGGCACAACCATCTCTTCAGACTGGCTGGTGCTACCTACATCAACAGCCTCTTCTGAGTCCATTGCTACCTTTGGGACCTCTAAACTGATTGGTTTTGCTACCTCCAAAATCTTATCTACAAACTCGGTATGCCCTGTTCGTTTTGTATACAAATCGCTTTCTGTTTTGGATCGGCATGGTTTGCCACAAGCGGAGCAAACAAGATTGAGAACCTTCAGTAAATTGAAAACAGTATACCAAACCTCATTAGTAAACTCAGGTCCATACACAGTAGATGATGAGGAACAGTGTAAACTTAGACTCATTTGGTGTAAACCGAGACCAGTGAACATCAGTTGAAGAAATATGACAGCCCAATGAAGTTTGCATGCATCCATTAAGAAGGGAATGAGTTCAAGATAGCATACAACATATGAATTGACCATTGTTGAATTGAAATGGAAGAAACAGTGGCGTTGAGGCATCAGATTAATCAATCAAGCCCAGTGATTTTCTCGTAACAAAATCAACTCTGAGATCGGGTACGGTGGATAGCGACGGACAGTGGTTGAGAATTCAGTGACTGATTGGTGTTTAGAAAGAAAATAACAACAAATGCAAGCGGAATAAAGATGGCCACAGGATCATCGGCGAATGATACCATGTGAGAAAGGTGCCATTATATCAAAACAATTACTGCATTTTCATTGACAAACCAGTGAAGAATTACATGGTTTATATAGCACTTGGTTGCTGAACCAAGAAGCAAACTTCCTAACAGACTTTGAAAAATATAACCGTGTAACAGCAGCCTAACAACCTATGGTTCTGATTGTCTGCAACCCAGCATACACCATCAACTATGAACTTAACTACAAGCTTCTTGAATCTTCTCCATGCACACCATGCAGCATACCCTAGAGCTCAAGCAATGGTAGAGCATGATCATTGATGCTCACTAACTCATTATGCTAACAAACCTCATGTTGCTGATACCAGTCACCGTAAGTTCGTTATTTGCCATCGGTATGTCATTCGTTCTACATATAACTATATAACCAGTCACACATAACTCCCTACACGGCCCTAACTATGAGTTTCCTGAAAACTTTCCCAATGGTCAGATTTGGGTTTATGGGAACAGTTTTTGAGTCATTTCTGGTGGCTGTGGTAGTCCCTGAAAGGAAGGCACTAGAAGATTGGGCAATGGATCATAATGAACCTATTGATTTCAAGTCATTGTGGTCAAACCCCAAGGCAAGGAAGTACATATTGAACGAGCTAACTAGCACTGGCCATAAACACATCATGCAGATAAATACACCACATCTTCTTCTTCCTAGCTCTGCAATTCATAAAAATCATTAATGGTTTTTCATCAACTGATGCAAAATCCATACTTCCATACAGCTGAGAGGATTTGAAATGCTAAAAGCAATGCTTTTGGAACCAAATCCCTTTAACATTGAGAGGGATATGGAAAACCCCAACTTTCAAGCTTAAGAGGCCCCGACTGCTCAACTACTACAAGCTATGCTTTCCCAGCAAATATGAATTCTAATGTCACAAGTCATTGCTTGGGACATGGAAACAAAGTTAATCTTGATGATTATTAGTGAAAGTTAATGCAAATCGCATGTAATTGATTTATAAATCATATGTCAAACAATATGTGCAGGGTAAAATTAATCAACTGGACAAAGAAGCAAAGGGACTAAGGTTGGATATTTATAAGACCAGTTCAGTTCAGAGAGCAAGAGCTAGGAATTCAGCAGTGCTGATATGATTACAAGTAGTTGCAGAAACTTGTTTCTGTTTTGTTTGAAGATCTTAATGAAGAGTGTGTAGTATTTACTAGATTCCCAAGAAAAGATTCTAACTTTTCTGGGAAACAAGATACAAAGGAACAATCAAAGCAAAGCTTCCATGAACTTGACAATGAACAATATCTACAATAAAACAACTCTAATATTTCCATTCAATCACCAAGGAACAAACCGGTCCATAAGCAAACAGACAGTAGCTTCTGACATTGTGGATTCGTTAGCATCACCTTTTGAAGCTTCCTTCTCTTCAACACCACTCTCCTTGGCAAATTGCTGCTCTTTTTTAGCCCTTATCGACATGAAAGGCTTTCTTGCTTGAACCTTCTCTTTAAGCTTTGCTGCTACCTCATCTATCCACTCACCAACTACTGCAGACATTTTTTACTCTCCCTGGAATCTGTTTAAAAGCTTTTGCTTTTTCTCTGGTTCTTTAATGGAGAAAGAGGGGGGAAGCAAAAAGGGTTAATATAGAAGAAAATAGAGAAAACCGGAACTCACCCGTAGTTTTCAATGGCGGTGCCACGTCTGTTGGTTTTTGGCTCATTGGAAGAGAAAAACCCACGGGGAAATGATGCAAAACCCATGTGTGGTCCGCCCCTAGAAACAGTTAAATGGAAGAAAATGGCATTCATCAATCCTGTGTATGAATATCTCATTTAGACCCTGGAAAGAAGGGCAGCCCTTTGTTTTGTCTAGAAAAGTTGGCAACTTTCAATTCGTTCACGTGGCAACGGAGCTAAGCGACAAAAGGGTTTACTGAGCCTTTACGTTTACAGATCTGTTGGCTACAAATCTACATATCCGAATACCAAAATGGTAAAGCAATCGAAGATAAAGAGAGGGTCTCTTTGAGATATTTATAAAAAAAATCGAGATTATCGAAATTCGGTTGATGTTAGGGATGTAGTCTGACTTAAAAATTGACAGAGATTAAAATATTAGATTATTTAAAAAAATATATAATTATTTATTAGCTATTTAAATTTAAAATTTAACATGAACCGAGCGATCTTAATGATTAAAGGATTGTTATTATCATTGAGATCTCGGATTCAAACACTGGGTATGTAGGAGTACGAGTGTTCATTGCCAAATAGTTAAAAGTCTTAATACAGATACTACCTTATATTCACCTTAAATTTATAAAAAAAAAACTCAAAATTCACCAGATAACTTTTAATTTGTCTAATATTTAAACTTACAATGACCCAAATTATAATTAGACCAAAAATTTGAGAACACAAACTTATCATTCTTTGTTCAACCCCTACTTGATTAAATATTTAATAATTTTTATATTTTTAAATTTAAATATTTATTTTTACGTAAACAAAAATACTATTAAACGAAAATTATATCTAATATATAAATTTTAACAGGAGTTGAGCCCCTTGGTCCCTAAGGGAGCTCCTCTTTGGTTAATATAGTAGAATGCAATATTATTTTTTATTAAATAATATCAAGAATTTAAATTTTAATGTTGTAGATTAAAGAATTAGATTGAGAGAATCATCTTTATAATAAATTTTTATAATATCTTATCCGAATTAATTGATTAATATATTAGATGGGCGGAGAAACACTTGAATTTTAGTACTTTTTCGATTACTGATAAGTTTGGTTATTGATTAGATCGAAATCATAATATAATGTGGTGTGATATAATAATAATTTTAGTCTTTAAAATTTACGTACTCTTACTATTATGAAATTGAATTTAAAGATAGTAATTGGGTTATTGGGTACAAATAAAGTATAAGATAATACTCAAAAATCTAAACATTAGGTAGGGTTTAAAAAAAATTTAGGTGTTAAAACGGATTAAAACTTATAATTTAGGTATTAAATGCATAATTTACCCAAACATACAAAAAAATAGTACCAAATAGGTAATTTACCCTTTAAAAGCCCGCACATAGCTAAACCCTAAAACCCTAACGACAAAAAATCGTAGTAGTCTTCGTCTACCCGAACAAAAGGCAACTTCGCCCACAAAAAAAAAGAAAAGGCCTGCAACTTTTATAAGCCGAAGACGACGTGGAAATAGAGGACATGCAGTGGAACGATGAGTTGCAGGCGTACACTTATCCATGCCCCTGCGGAGATCTATTCCAGATCACGAAGGAAGATCTAAAACTCGGCGAGGAAATCGCTCGTTGCCCTAGCTGTTCTCTCTACATCACGGTCATATACAACGCTGAAGACTTCGCCGACAAAAAATCTAAGAACAACCTCGATCCTCAGAAACGGCAGCCAGTCTCCGTTGCTTGAGGCTTTAAAGGTCATTATTGTTTCTTCGTTTTTCTTTTATTATGAATTAGTTCCTTTACGTGATTTGAATTAGCGCTGACGACAAAAAATGTTTATCTAAGTCGTTGCTGTGAGGTTTCTCTGTATCACTGGTTATTCTTGATTGAACATAGTAAACCAATTTGATATCTTAAATACAATATGAGATGGGTGTATGTTTTTTCAAAAAAGAAAAAAATTGAAATTTTATGTTAGAAAGCTTTATTTTCTCGTAGTATTAATGAATAATACAATTTTGCATCTTCCAAACTACTTGGCTCTGGTGCTCTTGTGATTGACTGCAGTTGCAGGGTATGGGTGGATGGTTTTGGGATTTAAATGTAATTCACGTTAGCTATGCTAAATCATTGGGAATTCATAATTGGACTCTCATTATCTAAATTTTTATCTTAAATTTTACCCCAAAAATCCATTTGCGGGTTTCAATCAGATCTATAACAGCTGTACATTTATTGAAACTAAAACTTAGCCAAGAAAACCCTTTGTACCTAATGTTTCTAAAGCTTTTTGGCAGCTTAAAAGATTGATTACAATCACGATACCAAAAGAATGCTTGATGTCAACATTTGTGTATGATTTAAGGGATTGGGAAAACTGATTCCCGTAGAAAGTTGTAATTGCTGATGACTAGGAGGTGAAGGGAAGGTTTATTGGCATGTTTGTACGTTTGTTTGTCCTAAAGCATGCAATTGTATGATGTTTTCTGCTAAAATACTGGGGCAACCTCTACAGTTGGGATGAATGAAGATGAAGAGATAGGTCAGTTCTTAAATTTGATATTCCTTTAGATGCCTAAGTTCATGGCCTTTCAGCTTTCTTTGCGATGTAATTGGTTTTAGCCATAGAACTAGTGGCCTTTTAAATGCTGAGAATGATGGTAGCTGGGATGTTCGGAGATGTGAAGTATTCAAATCAATACATGTTCAAATCCGAGCACCTATTACAAAGATTTCAATACTCTCTCCCTCCTGAACCTTCCATGTGTATGGAAATAAGTCTAAACATCTCTTATTCTAGACAATGTATTTATTTATAAGTTCTATTAGGTATATAGCTTCTTATGTAATTTGACTGGCTGCCACTCTTTCCATTCCCTTAATACATCCTAGATTGAACACTCGGTATACAATGGATAGATGAATCTTTTGACTGTTTTTGTATTTGATTCTGCTACTGAGGCTAAAATTCAGATAGCTGCAAATCTTATTAAGAATGAATTTTCTATTCACCTTTGAACAGCTTGATTTTGGAAAACTTTATTGGTAATTCTACTCCCAGCAAGGTTGTTTCTCATATGCTAACAATCTGACATTGCTATAATTATCTGCTTAAGTTTCACTTTTGGCTTACTAACTATTTTGTATTTTGTTGAACATAAATAACCAATGTAGATCTCTATGCTATACGGACCCTAATGCTTACATGGAAAATAAGATGGTCTTTGTTCATCACAAAACTTTCATAGCTAGGAAAATTTCTGCTTAGGTAGTTTGCCGAGTCATTCAAAATCTGGAAATTTTGAGTAAATGTTTCAAATTTTGGGATTGTAATTGCTATTTGAAGTGATAGTAGTTTACATTGTTATGCCAATTGCGACCTTGAAGGATTACGTTAGTTGTTACATGATACATCTTATAGGCCATTTTATAGATGGATTTTCAGGGCCTTCCATGTTGCATGCATGCTTTAATGCTAGTTACCGATTTGCCAAGTAATTCTCAACCATTAGATCCTGTGGAGTCGAGGACAATTGGGATACAGAACTAGTCTGCAACTCCTCTCCGCATGTTGGGTACCGAAGCAAGTAAGCGTCGAAGAGCCTCATCGGCACCTAAACCCTAAACCAAACTATATGAACAATATTTGTTTCATTTGCCTCAAGTTTGCTCTAAGGTGTCTGCTTTGATTGTTATTATCACCAACTAAAGCGTTCTTTCTTCTGTTGCACAGATTGATAAAACAGTTTTCTCCACAGCATTAGATGCTGGATGATCCTCTGCAGCAAAATAATGTGGACGCTATGTATTGTTAGGTAGGAATTTAATAGAAGCTGTTGGGTTGAACAATTAGAATAAAAGATGTTTTGGGACACTTCTAAATAATTGTCTTGTAGATATAATTTCAACTTGAATGGATTAACATCATTGGGCGCTTCCTTTGATCAACAAAAACAGGACGGACGACCTTGTTGGTGACAAGGAGTCGTCTTTATGGAACGGTTATTGGCGTTGGGTAACATTTTGCGGTGAAAATTCAACATCAACAAATATAGCAGCAGACAAGGTCCGAGTCATGTTCATGTTGAGTCGAGCTGATGCCGAGAGACTAAAGCATTTGGTCACAGCAGCCGATGATAAACAACAATGTCACATCTCAACGTTTGTAGTCGGATGTGCCTTGATATGGGTTTGCTTGATTAAATCACGTCCATTAGACTGCCGGAATCGTTTCAGATTTTCGGTATCGATGACATACCTTTGGAATTGTTTGATAGCAGGCTGTGTTATTATACAGAAAAGCGAGGCAATAGGAGACAATGGGATCATTTTGGCTGCCAAGGCTTTGGGAAAAAGAATTAAAGCAATAGAAAAAGATTGGACAGACAATGGGGCATGGAGTATCGCAGAAGGGTCGAAAACGGGGTGTCCGTGTCTTACCGGTGTCGCCGAATCACCTAACCTCCGAGTGTATGAAACGGATTCCGGTGGGGAAGGGCTTGCAAGGTTGAGCTGACACACATTGATTACGTCAGAGTGATATCTTTAACGGAGTACAGAGATGGGCAGGGCGGAATAGAGGCGGATCTAGCTTTGAACAGTAATCAAATGGATGAGTTGGTTACTACTTTTTAGCAAAGTTTGAAGCTCTTTTCAGTTTAATATAATCGTTATTATATCAATATTTTCGCAGCAAGTAGTTAAATTGTAGGCTTAATAAAAAAATTAATGTATAAACTATACTTCAAATAGATTTTCAATATTTAAATATTTTTTTGTGAAGAATAGGTTTCTTAAATTTATTCTGTTATATTTTTAGGTGCATACAGTTATATTATTTAAATTTTTTAATGATACAAATATTATTTTTTAAAAGAAAAAGAAAAAAATTTAAAAAATCAAACCACTGCGTCGTTCTTCTCCCTCTCATCCCCCATCTCCGACCACGACGAAGGGTCACCATCAGTTGAGTTTTACAATCAATTGAGTTTTGTTCGAAGCAGACTGAGGAACTCAATGTGGCGGCCACATAACGTATGACCAGCTGTAGTTGTCGAAATCTTTGAAAAATAGTGAAAGAATACTTAGAAAACCAGTGATCATTCGCTACGTTTTTCACGACGATCGGCGTAGCTACACGGTGGATGGGGATTGGGTTTTGGTCGCGACGGTGAGACGATTCTGATGGTGTCAACGGTGATGGCCACGGGCCGACGATTGTCGATCAACGATGGAATTTGGGGGGGGTTGGGTTTTAATTATAATACTAAATCATTTTTAAAATATTTTTTTAAAAATATTTTATGTGTGACACGTATCAGATAACGATCAAATTTAACGACCATTAAGGTTCATACACCTAAAAGTATAATGTTAAAAACATTAAACACCTATTTTTAAAAAATCTTTAGACACCAAAAATCAATATGAGGTATAGATTAAGCACCTAAAAGTGTATTAAGCCTAATTTTTTTTTTCATTGTTGTGTCTTAGACAACCACATATTTAAAAATATTTTTAGGATAAACACGTATATTAATAATAATAATAATAAAATTTAAATTGGATGGAAAAAAAATCTTATTCTAAGAAGTAATTTTCCATTTCTCTCATAATCATGCAGAAATTGAGATACAACCAGAATTGGTATGACGGTCAATATTTTCAGCTTCTATCACATTTTAAATGCAACCTTAATACACCCCTGCTCATTGAATGCAGGACCACCAGTATTACCTAGAATGTACCAAGCATAAGACAAGACAGGATTTATTGCTGCTCGTTGAATCGTGTGGCTTGTGTCGTGTTGCAGTGAGCGAAATTTGTGGATCTATCTTATCCTCTATGGCTCAAACCAGTTCAGTTAGGGTTCTTGATAGCTTCCATGTTTCGCCGCCTCCCGGCTCGGTTCCGACCACCTCCGTTCCTCTCAGTTCCTTCGACCTGCTATGGTTTCCCCTCCGTCATGTAGAACGCCTTTTCTTCTACAAATTCCCACACCCTACTTCGCATTTCATCGAAACCACTCTCCCGCTGCTTAAACAATCTCTCTCCCTGACCCTCCAACGTTTTTACCCTTACTCGGCTAACATCATGTGCCCTCAACCCCCCGGAAAGCCTTACATCCGTTACATCGACGGCCACGACTTCATAGATTTCGCGGTCGCCGAATCCGCCGCGGATTTCGACCATGTGGTAGCCGATTATCCGCGAGATGTTAAGTTGTTACACCCTTGCGTCCCTCGGCTACGTTCGGCACATGTAAACGAAGACGGCGTTCGCGTTCTCCCCGTCATAGCCTTTCAAGTCACCGTGTTCCCGAACACCGGCATCTGCATCGGATCGACTTATTGCCACGCAATTGGTGACGGCCAGTCATTCATGCAATTAATGAGGTCTTGGACGTCTGTTTATCGATCGGTCGGCGACTTGTCTTGTCTCGACGAAAATTCGCGTCCTTTATTCAACAGGGACGTGATGAAGGGCCCTGGTGGCGACATGGAGTCGGATTTATATAACATTTATCGGCAATGGTTATCATCTTGCGGTGAAAACTCAACATCAACACAAGATTTAGCAGCAGACAAGGTCCGAGCCACGTTCGTGTTGAGTCGAGCCGGTGCCGAGAGACTAAAGCATTTGGTCACGGCAGCCGATGATAAACACCAATGTCACATCTCAACGTTTGTAGTCACATGTGCCTTGATGTGGGTTTGCTTGATCAAATCAAAAGAGATTGTCACCAACAATTCATCACACGACGACAAAGATAAGTTTTATCACTTCATTTTCTCATTCGACTGCCGGAATCTCCTCGGATTCTCGATACCGACGACGTACTTTGGGAATTGTATAATACCAGGCTGTATTAGTATAAAGAAAAGCGAGGCAATAGGAGAAAATGGGATCATATTCGTTGCCAAGGCTTTGGGGCAAAGAATTAAAGCTATGGGAAGCGATTGGACAGACAATGGGGCAAAGAGTTTTGAGGAAATGACTAAAGGGCAGTTTATCGGTGTCGCCGGGTCGCCAAAACTCCGAGTGTACGATACCGATTTCGGGTGGGGAAGGGCTTGCAAGGTTGAGCTGACACACATTGATTACGACGGAGCGACATCTATGACGGAGGGCAGAGACGGGCAAGGCGGAATAGAGGCGGCTCTAGCTTTGAACAATCATCAAATGGATGAGTTCGTTACTATTTTCGAACAAAGTCTAAAGCTCCTTTCAGTATAACATTCAGCATTTGCGGTCGACAAATCTTATTTTATCATTTAAATTTTTCGTCGCGGTTATGTTACGATATTCTTCATTATGTTCCCATTTTAACCAAATAATATGTACTCTTATCAAGGAAATAGCAAAAATAATGTGTACTTTTTTCATGTACTTATATAAGTACTTAATGAAGTTCACTAAAACTTTAATTAAAATAAGTTCATTATTGTACTTATAAGTACTCTCTTAAAGGTTCAGTTTATGATGGACATAGGTACAATTAGATCATGTTTTCGATCAATTCGATCAAATAAAAATACATTTTTTATTTGAAATATGACTCAGTTTGAGTTTAAGGTACTTTCATCTAATCACTAATTCATCTTTTGAGATAAAATTTACACTTGATTCGGTCCAATCTGACACAAATATAAATTTAAAAAAATCTTAATTTTATTTAATAAAATAGGGATATAATTAGAAAACATTATACATACCTGAATTCAATCTTACTCGAATTTATATAATTATATTCTAAAAATATCGTTTATTTAATTCGGTTTATAGGGGTGTTACAATGACATTGTATAAAATTGTAACTTTTTAAATTAAAGGTTAAATTATTGAAATTGTCATTTTTTTATTATAGCTTACTTTTCATTAAATTTTAAAATAATACTTAGACTATTTATATTATTTATTTATAAATTTTTATCATTTATGCCATTAATTTATAATATTCTAATTATTAGGGTAAATTATACGGTTGATAACTGAATTTTACTCGAACTTGTTCCTTGCTTAATCCACCATAAATCAACCTGAAGCTCCAATGGTGAGGGTGGGTTTGTGTAATACCCAAAATTTAATGCAACAAACCCAGTTTAGATTGGCTTTGAGAGAGGAGGAGGAGGATAAAATGAGAGGAAAAGAAACAGTTTTATAAGGTATCAAAACGACATCGTTTTGAATTTAATTTAATTTTATGTATGAATCCAAAATTGCAGTGTTTTGGTACATGTTGTCATGTTAAGATGTTAAAAGTTAACGGCTGAGTGACAAAAAAAATTAATCTATAATTTCAGTGAGTAAATTGAAAAAAATTAAAAGTGCAGTGAATAAAATATGAGAGAAAATAAATTTAGTTGTCAAATGTGTAATTTTCCTAATTATTAATATGTCATTAATTTAATGATATCTATTTTCAATGACAGAATAAATCCTCCTATCAACTTAATTCCGGTGTGAATTAATTTACTTTTGAAGTGTTATCTAACTGTTAAATTCTCCACTCAAGTATATTCTGAAGTATCTGCAAGATTTAAAACTATCAGTGTCAGATTAAGAGATGTTGGATAATACAATGGCATGTTTTAAAAACTAAATTCTTATGTAATTTAAATATGGCTTAAATGTTTCATTGCCCCCTAAAGTATTTTATTTATACCGAGTTGTTCACTAAAGTACTTTTCGGAACGTTTTACTCCATGAAGTTTAGATCGTTACCTAGTTTGCTAGAGACCGTTAACTCCTTTAAAAATAATGACAAATTACATTGACTCACTCAATTATTCTTGTGGTTCCGTTCGATCACCTAACTATTTTTTTTCTTCTGAAAGTCATCACCAAACTTAAATTTTTGTTTCGTTTAAGTCACTAACTATTCACAAACATTAATTTCTTTCGCTTTGACAGATAATTTCATTTTCCCATCTTCATTACCATCGTTCCTGGGTTATCAGACAATAATGACATGCAACCTTGCTTCACTCTATTACTGTTACACTTACAATATTTGTGAACCAAATACACCATATCCAGTGTTTTTCTTCTCTTATAATAGGCTGGGTGTTTGTGCTGTAGGGTTAAGATTAATGGTTGATGTTCTATGAACTCTTTTTTTTAATTATTGAATACATCATATAAGGTTGCTGTTGTTCATGCAACCTTTTAATCACTATTGCTGATTTGCTATGGATGATGAAAATATTCGATCAAGTGTACTGTTAATATAATGTAGAAGTTCAGCGTAAAACGAAAGAGTTGTTTTTGAATAATTGGGGATTAAAATAAAATAAAACAAAAACTTAAGTTTTATGATGATTTTGAGAAAAAAAATAGTTTGATGACAAAATGAAACTATGAAAATAGTTGACTGGCTAAATACATAATTTACCCTTGCTATTTTTAATGGAGTTAACTGAATGGGCAAACGATGTAACGATTTAAATTTCATAGAACAAAACGTTCGGAAAAACACCCCTAGACTTAGAAAACTCAAACACCGAGATTTAAAGCACAAAGCCTTGGATACCTTACACAATCCAACCACCAAAATCAACTTCAAAAGCAGACTGACCAGATTGTTTTTATGGAATAACAAAAGCCTTGGAGTGACCGTAACCACTAGCGGTTCAGCTTTAGGGAGAAGTCAATGCAGGTGCTTCGGTCATGTCGACCGGCTCATTCATTCGACTCCCGTCCCCAAGTCGAATCCATGAAGCAAACGAGCCATCGTCAAGTGAAATATCTGAATCGCGAATGTCACGCCGGACACATCCTTCTACCCGAACCGAACGGCAAGAACTCGAAATTTGACCCCTGATATCGAAATCGGCATGTTCGTTGAAGAACCGCTCCGGCCTGAATTCCGGTTTTCCCAGACGTTGGGGTCTCTGATCAACTTCCAAAGGTTAAAGAGAAGTCGAGTGCCTTTCGGGACATGGAAACCGGTCACCGTTCAATCTTCCATGGCCTCTCATGGCGCCGAGAGTGGGGCCACCAGGTATAGCCGCAATGCTTCCTTGACGATGGCATGCAAGTATGGGAGGTTCTTCCGTATGCAAGTGTTGGTAGCTTGATGTATGTAATGGTGTGTACGAGACCCGATATTTCACAGGCAATTGGGGTTGTGAGCAGGTATATGCATGATCCTGGAAATGAGCATTGGCAAGCTGTGAAATGGATTCTGCGGTATATTCTGAACACCGTAGATGTTGGTTTGGTCTTTCAGCAGGACAAACAAGATGGTCAGTGTGTATTTGGGTATTGTGATTCAGACTATGCAGGTGATTTGGACAAGCGTCGATCAACTACTGGTTATGTGTTTACATTTGCAAAGGCACCAGTCAGTTGGAAGTCCACCTTACAGTTAACAGTGGCTTTGTCTACTACAGAGGGAGTATATGGCAGTTACAGAGGCTGTGAAGGAGGCAATTTGGCTTCAAGGGTTGCTTGGTGAATTGGGAATGGAACAAAAGCACATCAAAGTGCACTGTGACAGTCAGAGTGCTATTCATTTAGCAAAGAACCAGGTTTACCATGCAAGGACGAAGCACATCGATGTTCGATATCACTTTGTACGAGAGATTCTAGAAGAAAGTGGAGTCATAATCCAGAAGATTTGGACCACTGAGAATCCTGTTGATATGTTGACAAAAGTGGTAACTGCGGTCAAGTTTAAACATTGTTTAGACTTGGTCATATTGTTACAAATTAAAAGATTGTTTTTTAGAGATGTGTGTGGAATTTGCCAAGGTGGAGATTTGTTGGTTTTTGGCAAAAGTCCCACATTGGTTGTGTATAAGGAGGAGGAGAAATTCTTTTGTTATAAATAAAGCCCTCCTTCTCCTTAGTTAATCATCCCACAAATATAAGCCTTCTTCTATTTTAAAGGCTATTTGTATTCTTTCTCTCTTTGTAATATTTCCTCTATTAGTGAAATATTTTGGTGTTCTCTTTATGTCTATTTAATAGCTATTGTCGGGTATAGTTGTTGTTAATTATTGTCCTATTAAAATTACTTGTCTTGGTAGTTCTGTCTAAGGAAAGTGGGTTTTAAGAGAGACCATTATGACCCCTCCTCTTTCCTGGGAATCTACCTTGGGGTGATTTTTAGTACAATCGTTTTCACACTAGTCACCTAGATAATAGTTTCAATGTGAATTGTTATTGCTGAAAATTAACCCAAATTACTATTAAAAGTTTCTTTAATAATCATATTGATGCTGAAGTTGTTGTTATGGGGTCTAATTTTTACTAGAGGTTCACTGGTTTTTATGGCAATCCAAATGAAAGTCAACGTGAAGCATCCTGGAACCCTCCTCCGATCATTTTTTTTTTCCTGAACCTGCTACTCCTTGGTTGGTAGCGGGTAATTTTAATGAAATTCTCCTCGCTGCTAAAAGAAGAAGTGGACGTCCGAAGTAAATTCGTAATATGGATGCTTTTCGTTCTTCTCTTGAAGGCTGTAATTTTTCAGATCTGGGATATTCGGGGAGATTGTACACTTGGGAAAGAGGCAAATTTCCCTCTAACAACATTCAACAAAGACTCGACAGGATTGTTGCTAATTCACACTGGATGGAGGCTTTCCCTGATTTTTCTGTTCGTCGTCTTACTCACACCATTTCGGACCATTGCCCTCTTCTTATTAATCTGGCTGCTGATTTCTCGGCTCCCAATCAGGCTCAGTGTTTTCGTTTTAATGCAGACCGGGTTCTCGAAGAAGAATGTGGAGAGATAATTTCCAGCTTTTGGGCTAATAATAATCATCATCTCCCTATTAAACTGAATCTGCTTGGTATTACTCTTCAGCAGTGGATCTCTTGAAACAACCAAACGTGTTAAAAGGAAAAGAAAGCTTCTGCATAAACTGGAGGAGTTGTCTATTCTCACTTCGGATGAAGATTCATTGGCCGAAATTGACAATATTAAGTTGACACTATATTTGGAGGCAGATAAGGATGAACTCTATTAGGAGCAACGTGCCCGATTCAATTAGCTTAAGCCTGGCTCGAATGGGCTTCTTATCGAAAGAGGAAAAATAAATCTCCCAGCTCCAAGATGATGAGGGAATGTGGAGTTTCGAGGTCTCAGCTATGGCTAATATTGTCTTTGATTTTTTTTGAAATCTTTTTACTAGAGCCATTTCCATCTCATCAGTTTGTGCAGCAAGCTTTATAAAATCATTGTTAAAGGTGTGGTGAATAGAATGTGCCGTTACATGATTAGTGCATTGATCACACCAAAGGGTGTTTATCCCTAGGAGACATAACGGAATATCCTCATTGCTTACAAAGTTCTCCATTCTCTCAAGTCTAGAAATATGGTCGTAAGGGTTCTTTCGCACTTAAGTTAGACATGAGTAAGGCTTACGACAGGGTGGAGTGGTCCTTCGTCTCTGCTGTGATGTTGAAAATGGGCTTCGTCTTGCATATCCGAGCACGATCTTCGCCTACCAGCTATCTCTACAGAACAATTATGGATTCATGGTTAGCTAACCTCTTCGAGGGTTCTCCAAATCTCAATGTTCCATGTATATCATAGCTATTTGGGTAATCTGGTCATGTAGCAACAAAAGAGTATAAGAAAATAAAGTCCAACACCCAAAGGAAGTTGCGAAATTTATTAGTGATTTTTTAATGAAACGGAAAGCGTCTTATTTTGATTCAGTATCCAGAAATTACCAGGCGGCTAGCTGGAGCCCTCCTCCTATGGATTTTGTCAAAACAAATTTTGATGTATGTTTCGACTATTCAACTTCAACCTCAGCTATGGGAGTCATACTAAGGAACTCAGAGGGTTGATTATGGCTTCAAGTACTTACCCGAGTCAACCATCTCTAAATCCAAAGTTAGTTGAAACTCAAGCTTGTGAATTTACCGTCCGTCTATCTTGTGACTTGGGGTTTTGCAACGTGATTGTGAAGACAACAGGACAACAGATAAGTTAGAATTAGGGGTGATAGTGGGTAATGTGCAAGAGATGGCTGCAAATTTTGACAACTAATCTTTCAGTCACTTCGGTCGATCTGCTAATTCTGTTGCTCACAAGCTAACCTCGGTGGGTCGTTCTCTCTCTCAAATGCGGGTCTGGATTGAAGAAGTCCCCCCGAAGTTGAAGATGTATGTATAAAGGATCGCTGGTGGGTCGATCCCCAGGATTGACGGCCTCCTTTCATCGTTTTGCATCGGAGATATACGTTCTTTCACTACATACTTTTGTAATCCATCTGCATGCAACCTTTTTTCACCGATCTTTGCTCTCCTATGTTGTAGAGCTCGTTCTCATATGGTTGTGCTGATCCTTTTTTTCCGTTCAGTTATGGTGTTGATGAACTTTACTCTTCTGTCTTCTCAGTTTTTTATCTTTAGATTTCTTGTAATCGGTTGGGCCTGTTTTCGGTCACTCTCTCTAATAATGGATCAGCAACTTTCCTTCAAAAAAAAAAATTTGAGTCAACGAATATGCATACGTACCTGACAAGTAGCCTTGATAGTGATATCTGCTTCTTCTTTCGACGTTTTTCCGTCATCCAACGCAGACAACATAACGTCGATGAAATCCTTTTCGCCTTTAATACCTGCAGCGGTTCTCTGTTGATGGTGTTCATTAACCCAGCTTCCCAGCACATAATCCAACTCCTTCGCCGTTTTTTGAATTTGCCTACGGTTTCGGTCAAAACATTGATCCACCCATGGAAAGGAACCGCTTCGGAAACCGTGAGCAGCCCGGCAAGGTAAAAGAAATCATTCAACGCCCTCTGGCATCACTTGGATTCCTCGTCTTTTCTTCCGTCAGGGCCGCCGTATCCTTTTCCGGTCAGTATTTTCACTATGACGTTCATCGCTAAATCCGAGAGCTTGTCCTTCATTTGAACGACGGCGACGCCTTAGTTTGCCGCGGATTCGTTGTACAACTGTTTGAGGAAAGCGTTGATTTCCGCCTTGCAAATATGTTTGAGCAACTCGAGTCGTCGGTTGGAGAGGAGCTCGACGATGGCGATTTCCCTCGTGTGGCTCCAGTAGGGGCTGTAAGGAGCCGAAGCCATCGAGGCGTGGTCGTAGCCCATGATTTTCGCCGTTAAAAACCTCGGCCCCGTCTGGAAGACCTTGTCATTGGTGGTGAAACACTCTTTTATAACGTCCCAGCTGCTCACCACCAGTGTTGGGTGGATCCCCATGCGGATCAAGAAGGCGAGTCCATACTCGTCGGCCAATGACCCAAGTTTTCTATGTATGAGCTGCCCTTTTCCGAATAGGTGAAGGTGACCGAGCAAAGGCCGACCTCCAGCCAGCTCCGGCGGCGGTTTTTTATTATCTTTCTGGTTGCTTTTGGCTCTGCTGATAGCCCCGAAGATGAGGCGAGGAACAAGAAGTGTAAAAACGATATTTGTTGAAAGAGAGTGGAGAAATCCATGGCCATTGATTGTGATGAACTCAGTTGCAAGATTCGTAGTGCTTTCCTCCTCAATTTATAGCAGAAATATGTTATTAATTGTAATTATTTCAAATTTTATTTATGTTCATCTTTTTATGTTATAATTATATATATATATATATATCCTTAAAAATATTTATAGACCTTTTAAAAAAATTAAATCATTATTTTAATAATAAAAATTAATAATATTGTTTTCAATATTTATTAATATTATTATAAGTTAAATAAAATTATTTTAATTAAAATAAAAAAATAAGTTTCGAAATAACATGAAAGTCAAATATGGAAAAAAATAGAATTAGTAAAAGTTGAACACATACATGGACTAATTTAAACAACCTCAACTACAATGCAAATGTCTTTTCTATGTATTAATTTCGGCCGCCTTCGACACCCGACATTACTTTGAAGAGTATTAGATTTAAAATTTAAAAAAAATTACAATATTTTATTGAAAAAATTCTACTTCTTATTAATAGTGTGCGTGATAATAATTTTAAAATAATTCTTTTCATATTTAATATTTAATTAAAATTAAAATATATCCCTCCGTCTCATTAAATGTGTATTTATTTTATTTTTTAAATTTTTTTATTCAAAATGTTCTATTAAAAAAATTAACAAATAACAACATTTATATTTTTTTACATTTATATGTTTCACTCTTTATACCTATCAAAATAAATCTGTCAAATATATTAATCACCTTTTAAGATAATTTTATTATTTTTTTACTCAAATATATTCTTAAATTATGTGCATATCAATATCACGTGTAAATTATAGGACAGCCGAAGTATTATTTTAATTTACATTTTAACTATGATGTCAAGTCTTTTATTGTTGTAAAATTTTAATTATCAAAATTATAGTATGAAGCTGACTCATGCGTATGTTTTGGCCTTTTGGGTAAGTAAAACTCAATTAAAATTCGATTCGAAAAATTTAACTGGAATTAATTTCAAGTTGTAATTTTATAATTTCAACTAGACTTTAAAAAAATTCAATTTCTTACAACTCAAATAACTCGAATAGTAACTCAAAAATTTTGATAATTAGTGTATTGATTTTCAAGTTTAAGTCGAGTCTCTCAATGATGTATAATATATTAAAAAATAAAAAATATATATGTATTGTGTATTAGTGTATAGTTATAAAAAATCATTTAAATTGAAATCAATAATATTATAATATTATAATTAAATTTAAACGAAAATTCGACTCGACTTCGAGTTATAAAATATGAATTGTTTTATCTTGACTAGTTCGAACTATCATCCTACATGTGCTCTAGCATTTAATTTCATTGCCTTCATCGAACGTAATGGAATCCCATATTTATTGACAATGGACTTAGATGGGATGAAAGGACTCGTTTACTGTAAGTTGCGGAGCTTTGGTGGGGGTGGGGGATTGATAGTGTCTACCAATGTTTTTAAAATTGAATTAGACATTAAATCGGTGAAGATATTGGTTTACTGGTTTAATCGGGTTTAACCGCGGTTGCATCGGATTTTATATAAATAATATTTTTTTAAATTTTACATAATATTCAAAGCAATATTAATATATGTAACAATTTTTTTAAGTTTACAATATTAAAAGGTATAAAAATATCACAAGTCATAATATATAAATTAAAATCATAAAATCAAGTGAAACAAAATGATTCAAATCAACTACAACATAATATTTAAGGTAAAACATATTTAAATAATAATATAATTATATAATTATAATCAAAAAATAAAATTGAAGCTTAAAAAAATTATAATAAATGATGTCATTTGGTTTAATTTTTTTTAAAAAAAATCATCTCACATGGCTAATAAGCATAAAAGAGCATCTCAAAAGTTTAAAGAGTAAAAATATGAGAACAAAACAATCCCACATGGCTAAGAAATATAGAAGAGCATCCAACTAACTTCTATAAATAATAGAGGTAATTTGACATTCAAAATCATGGAGACTTTTGGTGAGCACAGAGCGAATTATTCTTTCGCTTCAATTGAGCTCAAATTTTAGGCTTCAATCGAACTTTTAAATTTTTTTTGAGTTCGACCTTTTCGAGTTCAAGTTTTAATATTATATTTTGAGTTCGAGTTGAACTTGATAATTTTTAGCTCGTGAGTTTTGAGTCGAGTTGAGTTTACTTTTAAAGTTTTCGAGTTCGAGTCGAGCTCAGCAATACTTGAATTTGACTTGGCTCGTTGAACAAACGACGTCATTTGGTTTATTATTTTTTTAAAAAGAAAAAAAGTGAACCGGTGGTTCAAACCGGTTTTTCGGTTTTCATCCGGTTCACCCTGGTTTTATCGGTTTTCAGCTGGTTCATTGCCAGACCGGTTTTGTGAGGTAACCGGATCGGACAGGCCATCGGTTCACGGTTCAACCGGTTGAACTGGTCGGTCCGGTTTTGATAACCATGGTGTCTATTTTAAAATTTGAGTTTTTTTTATTAGTTGTTTATTTTACGGATAGTGTCTATGTCGAAATTTTATTTGTATCTATTCCATTTAAAAAATTCATATTGTTAACATATATATATATATATATATATATATATTAAAAAATATTTATAGATCCTTCAGTTGCTTAGTTTAATTTGCACATTTTTAACAGCTTGGTACCCATATAACACTTCATAGAGCAGTATAAGATTCCAAGTGCAATTTCTTTTTCGGTAAGAAAATATTAATATTTGTTTGGTTGAATAGAAAATCAGATTTTTATAAGGAGATGTATAAATTATTTGAATAAGACAGATCAAGTTTCACCACTCAGCATGGCCACAATGGCCTTTTTATTCATTTTTTATGCTCCAATTTTCAAATGATATCAAATGTTAATTCTACTAAAAAAAATATGTCAAGTGAACATGATTTATTGGTATCGAACAACTGCATCTGTAGAATGTGCGCGCTATTAATAATTAAGAAAGATTCTGAACAAATAATATCTTATATCACCGTGAAAGTTTAGTTAGTGAAATTATGTTGTTTTAAGTTTATATACTTTTTTTATCTCTAATAACTTTCTTCAAATTCTTACTCAATTGCTTGATTTTCTTCTTCAAAATACCAAAGGAAGAAAACCTATAATATATATGTTACATTAATTTGAAGCATGTTATAATTTAGGGGCTGTTTGTTTGTCTCTTAATCGAATCATTCAGCGCTGAATGTTGAACCGTTCAGCATTCAGTGTTTTTGTTTCGCACCTCAGCAAAACAGTGTTGAATGATTCAACACAGAAGTACATTCTGAATCATTCAGAGCCAGTTATCAAACAGCATGTCACATTCAGAGCCAAACCATTCAGAGCCTCTGAATCATTCAAATATCATTCATTATTTAAATCATTCAGCGTTTAATCATTCTGAAGTAAACAAACATCCCTTTTCTTTTTCCATATATTTTTAGAATAAAAGCTAATAAAAAAATAAATTTATGCTTCATCATCTAGTTTTATCTCCATTTAATATATAACTAGTATTTAGAAATGAACTAAATTCTTCAAATTCAATATTTTGAATTTTGCAAAATTTATAATGTAATCTCTAAACTTTTTTGTTCTCTTCAATTAAGGTTCCACATCCATGAAGATTGAAGAATGAAAGCAAATTACATATACATGATTACTGCAAATAAAAGTAGATATATATTCATGAAGCAATAAAAAAACAAAGTTGCTTAAATTCTCACTCAAGACTCTTCCAAATGCCTCAATTCGAAGAAGAACGAACCCCACAGCAACACCAACGAGAACAAGTCCATTCATGATTGCTGCAATCCTGAATATCTCACCCACCGCGTTGCATGTCGAAGACAAGGAGCCGCCGCCGCCGCGGCCTCTACCGTTCCCCCTTGACGGAGCTTTGAGCGAGCTCACGACGTTTGCAAACGATTGCTCGATGCACACTGGTTGGCCTAGTGAGACCACGCTGTTGTGAGCTTTTAGCCCACCGAAGGAATTCAACCCTGCGATGTAACTCACATTGACTGCAGTTCTTCTCCGGGGACTGCCGACGGTGGCGGCAGCCAAGGTGGGTGGGGACAGTGTGGCTGAGGCTGTTGTTGCCATAGCTGTATTTGGTATACAAGAAAGGTACGGTTTGAAATTAACCAAGTAAGATGAAAAGTAATAAAAGAAAGGGTTGGAAGAGAGAGTGGATAAGGTGAGGTCAAGATGGATGGTTGATAAGCCAATTAGATGAGTAAACGATTGTGTAGCATTAAATGGTGGCCATACGAAATTTGAGATGCTGGGGGTTACCAGTGAAGGATTTTATTTTAATATTTGTTCCCATTAATTAATCGATATTCGAACCGGGTCAACTCGGGTTCTAACAAGTTTGATTGATCATTTTTTTACACTTTAATTCTAATCCTAATCTTATCTAAAAAGCATAGGAACGAGATTCTAAAGAATAAAAAAGAGTTCCTAATAGGTCTAAAACTCGTGACCTAAAGAAATACAAGAGGACACACGGATGAACAAATCCATATGACTCAAATTCGAATTTATTCACTGGTATATTTGTCCGAGAGAAAGAGCAAGCCCATACGAGAAATTCGGTTGAAGGGTATCATTCGACTTTGGACCCAGAAATTGCCCCAACTCTCGAACCAAATTCAGAATCATGCCATCGACGAACTCTGCACAGATAACAAGTTTATGTAATGACTGTTTGTAGTTTCAGCATATTAAAGCACTTTTTCGATCGAACACAGGGATTCAAAACAAAAGAAACCTAGCTCATTGTTTGATATTTAAGCGAAGCTAGGAAGAAAATAGGAAGGTGCCAGAATAATTATCTTTTCCCAACATAACGCAGATAGATACATACAGCTTCCTGTGACAGAAAGGGCAAATGAGGGTAAGGGATGCTAAATACCCAGCACTACATTTATTCACTGGTATATTTGTCTGATCTAATCTTCATATTCCGTCTCTTCGTCGTCCTCTTCATGGTTTTCCGGATACCTCCATCCATCCTCTACATTTTCACGTCTTCTTCGGTTTCTTCACTATCTTCTTCCTCAAATACTTGTTCTTTAACCGGCCATTGTTTTTTGGGTATGGGCAAAGTGGCAGCGGAAGGATTCGTGCCTTTCTGCCTGGCAATCTTTGCAGGAGGCATCTTCAAGTTTGGCTTGGCCCTACTTTGTTTCTGACTTTTCCCATTCACTCTCTTTCTGGCATAAGCATCATGATCACTGCCTTCGTCCATCTCGTTGTCGGCATTAGGTGTGGCGTTCTCGGCATTCTCATCCGACATGTGACCCGGATGCTCTCTCCTTAAATGGAGTTTCAGTTTGTATTCATGTATGTAAGCTTTTTCACAACCTTCATAAGGGCAAGCATAAGGGCGGTCAGATGATGCAGAACCATAGGCACTGCCGGCAGACTTCGGTGTTTTAATTATCTTCTCTACAGGCGGGACGTATTTTGCCACTTCTGGTGTAGGGTTCTACCAAATGCAAGGGTGAATATCTCAAGGTTAACAAGATGCCATATATGTCATGTCATATAAAACAGGAACATGTTATGACATCAGCGTCGCAAACCTTTTCATGGTGTTGTGCAATGTGGTTCTTTAGCTTGTACTCATGAGCATATCTCTTTCCACAATCTGGGTATGGACAGATATGATAGTTTTCTTGTGAATGTGTTTTCATGTGACCTCAGATTGAAATCCAAAGAGAATGCCTGTCATTCTCACAATCAAATCCATTAGAACTCGGAACAAATATAAAGCACAAGTAGGTAAACTATATGTGTATGCATATATTATATAAATTAACAAGAAAAGGACTAACAGCATGGGATAGATTTACCACCTTACCACAACCTTCATGTGGGCATACAAAATCTCTCTCTCCAGTGTGAATGAGAAAGTGTCTTTTCAATTTTGAACTATCCAAAAATTTCTGCAGTATTAACAAACAGATACCATATTAACCACCACCAAAGAAAACTATATTTATCAGCCAAAACCACAGAGAGAGAGAAACAGACACCAATGAAACACTTCCAAGGTGAAATTAAGCATTTCCATAGTTCCCAGCTGCTTCATGATATCAGTGATTCTTAGAGGAACTTTCATAAAATAAATTTGAAAGTATCGTGCATCAGAAATAGAAATTTTAAGCAATATACCTTCCCACAACCCTCATAGTGACAAACATATTGTCTATCTCCATGAATGTGTGAATGCTTTCTCAAAGCACCAGCATCAATAAACGTCTTTCCACAGCCTTCATAGCTGCAAAGGAAAAGAACTTCAGTAGTAGGCTCTGGTTCTGGCTCTAGTGCATCCTGCTCTTTCTCCCTTTCATTCAATAACTCCAAGGTGTGCTCTAAACAAAACAAATTGGGCAAGAAAGGTTAGGTTGGACAAAACATGAAGAAGAAGATGACATCAAAAATCGATAATCACTTCACCCCTCCTCTCTAAGACCTTGAAATTTTCCACAGAATCTATTACTAAAAATAAAATTAAAAAACCAAACATACGAGATATGTTATTCTTCAAACCTATGATGTAATGAAAATAAAGTTAAGGGAACCTCGTAGACCAGAAATCAATTGTGAAAAAGGATAGACATATTCCTATGACCAAGCATAGACTGTCGAAGGATTAGGATTGAAGTCCTCACAAGCACACTTTTTTTTTATAGGAATATCAAGCCTCATTAAAAAACCCCTTCTTGATTAATGGAGCTTGAAAGTAAGCTCTTTAATCAGCGGATGGAGGAAAAGAGTGCCTTAAAAAAATTTATTACTCGTACGAAATTACATAAGATTTACAATAACTCCATACTGTTTTACAAAAAAACTTAACAACTCTACTAACAACCAAAACCCTAAAACTCAAACAAAAAAAACCATTGATATAGCCTAACAATCAACCAATCCCCAACTTTGCTAAACTATCTGCCTCCCCATTACACACCCTTGGAATCAACCTAACTGAGTGCACCCTTTCCGAGATGAGTGATGAAATCTCTTTAACTAATGGCAAGATAAAAACAGGAGCTAAAGCCGGGTATTGAATCCATTCCACAGTCGACTTACAGTCACTCTCCACAATCAACTTTCAAACAGGAACCCAACAAGAAGACAAATAGATTTCAATGCCTCTCTTTATAGCCTTTAACTCAGCAACCGGCGGGGGGACCTTGACCTACATTTTCTGAAAAAGTCAGAAGAGTGTTGCTATTCCAGTCTCTTAAAATACCTCCTATACCTCCATCCGTGCCATCAAGTCTAACAGCTCCATCAACATTCATATTCAAAAAATCAACAGGGGGAGGGAACTAGCAAATCACCTGAAAATTCTTAGGTTTAAGAACTTGAATACCAGCTGCAAGAGATGGATCACCAATCAGCACATCCTCCTGAATAGGAAACTTAGGGTACTTGGCTAGAAACCATTTAGATAACCTGAATCTAGTAATAAAAAACAGAGACATCCTGTCAAGGGGAGAACCTTCGAACACCATTGCATTCCTAGCTTTCCAAATCGACCAAAATACTTCTCTCGGAATAAATTTCCAAATCAACGAATTCCCCCTCAGCTCACCCCAGGAACTAAGCAAAGGTGGGTCCTTTGGAAGTACTAAGGCTAGATCCCAAAAGCTTGCTATTTTATTCCATAATTCCCAAACTACATAACACGAAATAAATAAATGTTGCACTGATTCCACGTGTTTCTTACAAAAAGGACAAAGAATATCATCCCCTAGCTGCATTCCTCTGTTCACCAACTCTTCTCTCACTGCCACTTTCTGATGATCACATTTAAACATGAAATAAAAAGCAAACCTCCAATTTTCTCTAAACAACCTCACAGATAAGAAATATCTGTTTCTATTCCAAATCTAAACAAGTCATAACGTTGTGTATAGGAATTGTATACTTTTCCGTTGCAAAAGAAAAGAAATCAGGTCACAATCACAAATAAGTAGCACATAAAAAGAAAAAACATATAGAAAAGAACATAGAACTCACCATTCACCCATTTCAAAATCATGCACTTTCCACCCGTTGCTACAACATCTTGAGGTACCCTAAACAAAATTTTGGGTCACATCATTGGAATTGTCCATAATACAAAGCAAGAATTTGATCACTAAATCATGCCCAAATCTTGGTTAAGATATCAAATTTGCATGCATGCTATAGATAAAAAGGAAAATTGAGCGTCCTTGAAATTCTCAAATCAAATAATAATAGCTCATTCAAATGAAAAATAATTCTGAAACAAAAGAGAGTTCAATTTGCAAAATAATAATAGCAGAAGGCACTGAAAAGTTTGATAACAAAAAGAGGTATAATTTACCATCTTTTGAACCATTTAACAGCGGGAGCCTTAGATTTGAGAAGAGGCCGTCTCTCGTATAGATTGTGAACGTACTGCATCACCATCCGTTATCTTTACAATTACTAGGGTTTCAAATAGCGGTGTCGCGGCCGCTATTTCACAGTAGAGGCGCCATCCGCCACCCTGAAGAACCTAAATAGCGGTGTGAATAAAATTTCACACAAACAGCGGCCGCAAATAGCAGAGAAACGGAAAATAGCGACGATATTTTTGCTAAGACTGCTATACCGAAAGCTTCAAGAAAAACTCCTTCAAAAGAGAGAGCATGGATGAGACAGAGTAACTGAGCAGTAGAATCGAAAACAGAAAATCAAATTAGCACAGTGATGCATATGCAAAGAACAGTTTATGCAAAAATCTCATGGCACAAGTAGAAATCAATCTTCGAGTTACTTTTAGGGTTTCATAAATTACCTTATTTAATTTCCCCGTGCGTCGGAAACTTGAACGTACCAGAAGATGGCCGGGGGGAGGAGGTTCATGGATTTTTTAAAATAAATTTCAGGAAACCATATGATATATATGATTTTTGCTAAGCTACATACATAGTCGTTGAAAATATAGATTAAATGCACAGAATAGGTTATCTGAGTGATTAAGGAACGATTATTATTTTTAAAGATTTCAGGTTCGATATTAGAGATCGTAGGATATTTGAGAATTCATTAGTAAATGATTCAGAATTTTTAAAACAGATACTATCATTTATGAACACTCTATATAATAAAAATATAAATTAAATTAATTAATAAAAATATGAAGTAATAAATTAATAAAAATCATAATATTTAAATATTTAAATTAATAAAAATTCATAAAGAATAATTTAATAGTCGCTCGTCCATATGAGTTTGATGTTATATTTTGAACCCATTTCACACAAAAAAAATTTGAGCAAGCACGTTTAGTTGGTTAATAGATATAGGCATAATTAAGATTACGACATTCAATGAAATTGTTTACGATATTCACATGTTCTAAAATTAAGAAGAAATTCGATTTAATTAAGTATTTTAACGAAGATGGAGTCATAAAAAAATTATAAAGAATTTTTTATTGTAATAAAAGAGCAGAGAAAATTAAACAAATTTTATATTATACATAGTTTAACAGTTTTAGATAATATAATTAATGTTTTTCTTTCGTATCAGATAATGATATTATTAATAAAATCATCTTTATATGTAAACTCAGTAAATAAGACGATAAATTACCCTAAGTAAAAGTAAATTATGAAAATAAAACTTACACTTATCTTGCATAAATTGAAAATCAAGTGTAAATGTGTAAGAAACCATTGCCTTATTAACATAATCCTCTATTATTTAGTACAAAAATATTATAAAATTTAAGTGGTATTATTGATGTTATGGGTTCGAATCGTTATACATGAAGAGGTGTGCGTTGTCAATAATTAAAAAATATTATAAATAAAGATTATATTATAATTATTTCAGACTATTTAAAAAATAAAAAATATTTTTTTATTGAACCATGTCTTTATGTTGTCTGGACTGGCCGGAGTTGATTTTTAATTTAAATGTCATAATTTATAATTAAAATCTTAACTCTCAATCATAGTTCTATTTTAATTTTTTTTCTTAATACAATGTTTAAATTAAGTCACGTTAAATTGTATTTTAAGAGTTTTTCAAAGTTTATGAAATTTTATATCTTTCGATCAATTATAAGAGACCATCGTGACTCTACATCTGATACTCACACTAAATATCAGTATATAAACCTTATGAGTTATGACAAGTAAGAAAAACGACTTATTATCTCATGATCTTCATACTTTGCACATTCTTCATATTATCGTTTAAATATTTATCGTCGATAGTATTGATCAACGATTATTTTTTAATCGAGTACGACTATCATTTAAATTAGAAAAGATAAACCATTAATAACACAATTAATTAATTTGTTTCATTAACGAAACTCAACTTCTTTTCGTAGGTCGTAATAATAATTACGTAGAAATATAGAAAAAAGTGATGAATCCAATAATTTAACCTATTTGAAATTAGGGGCACCTCTTCAAGCTGTTAACATCGTGTGGAAGAAATAAAACGTTTTAATTAGGTTATAAAAAAAAAAATTAAAAAGTGGAATACCCTTGAAACTGGAGGTGGAAAACGTGGACTTTTGCCGGATAAGGGAATTTTATGTGGTGGTAGCCCGACCAACGTAGACCGTCGGCATTGGCCTTTGCTCCACTCATAATTGGTTCGTGTATCTCACGCGCCTCTTAAATTCGTCATCCCCATCCACCCACACAGTGATAGATTCATAAATATTTAAATGCGACGAGTACAAATAACATTCACACCTCTCGAATCCTTCATGTTTAAACTCATAACTTCAATAAATAATAATTGTTTTTACCATTGAATTCGTTTGATTTGTATTATGCTATCATTTCAATTGTGTTTAACTATCCTACTTTAATATACATTTTGGCCCTGGCCTTCTTGGTACAATTTGGCCCTTAGAATTTTTGTCGGATACAATTTGAACTTTAACTTTGATTTTAATACTATACAATTTGGCCCTAACTTTTTTTTTACAATTTTAAGATAATGGTTAAATTGGTCCTTTGCATGGTCTGCATCATCTTAAATGCATCCGCAAGTGTAGCTCAAAGTACACCAACAGCTCTATCAACGGTGAGGATGATAGATGTAAATTCCCCATCTTATACTGCTTACGGGGTGAAATACTAATCATCCACCATTCCCTCAAGCTTATTCTTCTTCTTTGTTTACAATCTAATAATTAATGGTTTGGATGACAGGTAAATTAGGTTTTTTATTTTAAAAAAATAATTATTTAATATTATTTTTGGATATTATTTAATATTATGAATTAGCTTAGATGATTATCTGTTCCAATTTGGAGCGGTTCTTTATTTATTTTTTGTTCCAGTGTAGAAATGTGAGTCCATGTGGGGGTACCAGCTGGCTTGTTAATGGTGGGGGATTAAAATTTATAATAAAGTTTTATATGTAATACATTAACTGTTTTAAACAACTTAATGTACTATAAAGTTAATTGTTTAGGTTTGATTTTTCTATCGTCAATTCTTCAATATAAAAACTGGATATATTACCCTAATATCACTAAACTAATGGTTTGTTTCTATTTTGATCATTGAATTAAAAAATTATTAATAAAGTCAGTAAAACTACTCTAGATGTGTACTTGCGAAGTATAAAATTAGTCGTTCCTATATCTCATTAGGTTGAAATATAGTTGTTCATTTCCCAGTTTTTGGCTGGGATTTAATAATCTAACCTGTATTCTTTCACGTGTGTACAATTGGCATATTTTCTAGAATGTAAAGGGGTGTCAACTTGGTCATTTCAACAAAAATAAGTGGGCAGCTTATTAAAGAGGGGGTGAGCTTTTCTACCTAAACATCACCATATTTTTCTAATATTCATGATATAACACACTTTCTTTCAATATTTCTAAAACTAACACTCATTCGGCTGATATAGAAGGAAGGTATGTTCCCGGGAGGACACTTTAACGGGATTTTTGCTGACAAGAAGGTAGGCACGTTTCAGGGGACGCGTCTTTCATGGGTTTCTGCTGACTGGGTTACCACGCGGGAGAAGGTGCTTTACGGACGCCTTCGCGAGATTCTGATGACACGTTGAAAGGCATGTTTCCGATGGTGCGTTCTATTAATAGGGCAATTAATTCTCACCCGTTTCCCACCTAAATCCACTCCTCCTCTCCCTATATAAACTATCTTAACCCATTTTACCTAATAAATTATCAAATTCTATTAACCTTAAACCACTATCACCTTTAACCCTAAATCTAAACCGAAACCTTAATTTAAAATCAAGTGAAAATGTGATCCCCAAAAGAGCTTTCAAAAGGCTTGCCCTCTGAAATGTGCTTTCTCTCCACATCAACAAATCTCACGAAGGCACTCTCTGGAAATGTATCTTCTCTCCACATCAGTCGAATGGGCGCTAATTTGGAAAATATTGAAAAAGAGTGTTAAAACGGGAATATTAGATATTTAGGGTGATATTTAGGTAGAAAAGCCGAGGGGGTGGGGGTACCCATATGGACAGCAATTCATTATACTATTATTTTATATAAAGAATGTGTGATGAGCTGTCCTACTGCATTAGATGCTTCATTATCTGATGTTTACCTACGCCATGCTTTTATTACCCTTTTCGTTTTTGTCCTTCCCGTAACAGCTGCTGTAATTCGGAAACCAAGTCAAGAAAATACCCCCCCCCCCCAAACTGCAGGTTTTTTCCCCTGCACTTTTACTGCAAAAATGTCCGTAACTCGGTGAAAATGATGTTTTTGTTTGTTTATGCTTATAAAATGGAGGATTTGGGTTGAAAAGTCTTGGAGGTATATTCAGACAATGATCTGGGCAGGACACATCAGTTTCTGTCGGGAAGAAAGAACGACTGAAAAGACACTGTTGTCCACGATGCCGATGGTCTTCGCTACAAAGAACCCAAGGTTAGATAGGGAGTTTCACATTTATTTTGTAAATAAACCTTTTAGAAGAAAAGTGAAATTTTCTCAATAAGAATAAATAAAATTCGATTTATTTAAAAAATATTTTTTTATCTGACCAGAATTTCATAATTCAACCCTTTCGAAAAAAACTTCAAACAAAATTTAAGTCTTAAAATAACATTCATCAATTTGATTAATTCAAATTTTTATTATTGGATTCTACTCTATGGAATGTTTCTCTATTTTCATGTCTACGAGACCCCACGAGTGGGCTAGTGGCATATGGATAGCCCATGTTCCCACTTAGAAGTTAGAAATGAAGGTCCCCCACCTGGTTTGGTTAGCCAGGCTTAGCCCCTGCCTGTGAACCGACCGTACATCTTTAGTTCTCAACACAGTCAATCAAAAAGCAAAACAAACCCCACAAACTCTCAGTCCAGACTCCGCAAGGATAAAATGATAGAGAACAAAGAAACAAAAGAAGAAGATGGATTGATGATGGAAAAACACATTTTACTACAAAAAATAAAAAAAAGATAAAAAAAATTTAAACAATCTCTTCGGAAACCCCACCAAATGGATTTGCAAATCAATAAGCAAACCAACAAGAAGAAGAAGAAGAAGAAGAACAGTTCGGATGAATCCCAGCAGCAGCACCTGCAACATCAAAAACAGTCGGCAACTCCTCCCTTTGTGGTCCCTTTTGATGGCACCCGATCTTCAGCTCCTTCTTCCAGTAACCCTTTTAATATGAGCTCCGTTTCTCAACTCCATCATCATCTTCTTCGTTCCACCACCACCACCACAACTCCGCCTCTAGCGTCGTCTTATTCTTCTTCTTCCACCACTGCAACGAACCCACCATCTCATCTTGTTGACGCCTCTCTCGCTATTGCTACCAGATCTACTTCATGTACGACGGAAACCACGACGACTGCAGCTAACCCTCCGGCGAAACGCTCCATCAAGGACAGACACACCAAAGTCGATGGTCGAGGCCGCCGTATCAGAATGCCAGCTACTTGTGCGGCTAGGGTTTTCCAACTCACGAGGGAATTAGGTCATAAATCCGACGGGGAAACAATCGAGTGGCTTTTACAACAAGCTGAACCGGCGATAATAGCAGCCACCGGAACTGGTACCATACCAGCCAATTTTTCGACTCTTAATATTTCTTTAAGAAGCAGTGGTTCCACGCTTTCAGCTCCGCCTTCAAAATCTGCTCCTCACTCCTTCCATGGCGCTTTAGCTTTGGCTTCTCATCACCACCCTTATGAAGGAGGGTTCGCTCATAGCTCTTTGTTGGGTTTTCACCATCAGGAGCAGCAACAACAACAGCATCTTTTAACGGCAGATCAAATAGATGAAGCTTTACCTGGAGGCGGCGGTGGAGATGGTGGGAATTTAAGCGAGAATTATTTGAGAAAACGTTTCAGAGAGGATTTGTTCAAGGATGAAAATCAGCAGCAAGGCGAAACTGGCGGAGATGACAGCGGATGTGGTGGCAGCAGAGATGATTCTGCCATTAAGGCTTTTAATCCACCACCGCCGCCATTACAACAAGATGCTGAATCTTCAAGTCTACTTCGACCATCGAATATACTTCCTGCTACTGCCATGTGGGCAGTAGCACCAGCACCGAGCAGTGTTTCCGGAAGTACATTTTGGATGTTACCAATGACCACTGCTGGTGCCGTTGGTCCATCAATGGTTTCGGCTGCATCCGGGGCTGATCCATCCGATCAGCCCCATCAGCCCCAGATGTGGTCGTTTGGAACATCAAGTGGGACCACAATGCAAGCACCATTACATTTTCTCCCAAGACTTAATCTTCCAGGTAACATTGAATTCCAAGGTAGTAGAGGTAGTCCTTTACAATTGGGTTCAATGTTAATGCAGCAACAACAACCACCACCCCATTACCTCGGTTTAGGTATGTCCGACACTAATTTAGGCATGTTGGCCGCTCTTAATGCCTACTCTAGAGGTGGTCCGAACATTAACTCGGACCAAAATAATCCACTCGAACATCATCATCAACATCAACAACAACAGCACCGGCCTCAAGGTACAAATAGTGGAGATGAGCAAGACCCTAATAATTCTCAATGATTGAATGCCTTGGATTTATTTCTTTTCCCCTGGAGGAACTGAATAAGTGAAGTATGTGATGAACAGATTGCTCGGTTAGTATTGTTTGTTCTTTTTGATTTTGGTTTATGAGGTTCGAGTTTGTAATTTATGTTTGTGGTCCGAAGGGGGGCCCATAGGGAACAGTAACGAGAGAATAAGAGCTGTTTTTGTATAGGAGGATATTTGTTTTGTGTTTATTATTACAAGGGTTTTTACTATTTGATTTGCAGTGAGTTATTTTTGTTATAAATCCTCAATTGACATGACTAGTTTTGTTTCCATTCGATTCGTGTTAATCTATATATATATATATATATATATATATATATATATATATATATAAAGTGTGTTCTGTCAGAAGTGTGTGTTATGTTACCAAGTTCCAAGCCAATCTTTTTAATTAGGTTTCCACAACTTGTTTGTATGTAAACGAAAGTGGTGTTTATTTAATGTTAGGGTAAATTGTGCGTTTAGTATCTAAACTATCAATTGGTCTATTTTAGTACTTAAATTTTTAATTTTTTTAAATCATACTTAAAGTTTAATTTTGTTTCATTTTAATATCCTTGTTCAAAATTTAATGTTAAGTTTTGAAAATTTTATGAAAGTTTAGGTACTAAAACAGACTAAAAATGATAGTTTAGGTATTAAACGCGATAAGTTTTTAACCGTGGGATCCTCAAATGAAACAAAAATAAAACGTTAGGTGTGATTTAAAAAAAATTAAAAGTTTAAGAATTAAAACAGATTAAAATTGATAATTTAAATACTAAATGTATAATTTACCCTTAATGTTATCATTACACTACTCTAAGCATATGTTTGTTCATGGGCGGTAGGCGTGTATTTTGAAATAACTAATAAAATGGTATGCCTGATTTCCGGGGGGGGGGGGGGAAGAAAAAATTATTTTACTTGGGATGTTGCTTGCCAATGATCCAAAGTGCTTAAAAACATCAATAAAAAAGGGTTAAATGCATATTTCTCCCTAAACTATACCCTTTTACCAAGTTTCCTCTTAAAGTATTTTTCGTACCCTTTTTTCTCTCAACAAAAAATCGTTACTATGTTTCCCCCAAATCGTTAACATTATTTAAAAAATCTCAGACTAATCAGAACACGCTATGTGACATGTTATTTTTATAATTTGTTTTTTAGAAAACATAAAAAAGAAAATAAAATATTTTTTAAATAATAAAATAATTGATGAAATAAAGCAAATGAACCGGTTCAGTTCAATTCTTCCCCCTTATTAGCCTTCCAACCCAAACCCTAGATTATCTCATTATTCACGATAGTTTTTCTCCAAAACACTATGTTTCTTCTACACGAGAATTTCTTCTCTTAAATTCTTGTTGTTATCATCCAATAGTCGTTACTCGTTTTCTTTGATTTTGCATTGAAGCATGTCTACTGGAAGTTCGAAATCAGTATCGAGGGGAAATGTTGTTCAATGTTACTGTGGATTGAAAGCGTCGATTTGCACTTAAAATATCCCTTGGAGCAAAGGGAAGATATTTTATGGTCGTGCCAGATGGAATGAGGTATTCTTTTAACTATCCTTTATTTTTTTTCCTTAATACATTCTTAAATATGTTACAGATATATTTTTTGAATTTTGTCGTGGCAGTAATGTTGTGATTTCTTCCAATGGATTGAAAAGGATTATGGATAATCATTCAATGTTGATGAATTAAGGAGTGAAGTACAGATGTTATTATCTGAAAATAAAGACATCCGAATAGAAAATTATGAATTGAAGAAAATGATAAATGTTGGAGAAGAAGCTTATGAAGACCAAAGATCAGTTAACAACAACAACAACAAAACCCTATTCCCATATACAATGGGGTAAGGGGGAGGTAGGGTAGTAGGTTGCCCCCAACGCCAGGTTGAGAGCAGCTTCCGTGGAAGACCTCCGGCAGACAAAAAATTAAAAATGAAGATAAAATACAGTGCATGTATAAATAAATAAATACATAGTTGAACAGTTTTCATTTGCACATATGTAATGGGAAGTAATCTCTGCAAATAAATTCCTGCGTAAAAATCTCTACATATAGAAAGAAATGTAAGTCTCAGCTAAATTTAAAAAGAGGAAACATGAAAAGAATGATACACAGAAGTCAGCGATAGCAAGCTATAAGAAGGAATAAAGTCCAATGGGTTAAAACCTAAACTAAGGCAACACTACTCCGCTGCCCTAGTTCTAAGCCTTCATAAATTCCAATGACAGAAACGTATAAAAAGTAGAAGTCATGGAAATTACTACAAAGGCATTAAAAAGAAGACAGAGATGCTACACCCTATGGTTGTGACCCACACTACTCAACTACCATGGTCTTAAGTCTCCATACTTTCCTATCAGAGGTAATGTCCTCAGTAAGAGCTAAATCCTTCAAATCAGATCTCAAGCAGTCTACCCACTTCCTCCTTGGTCGTCCTCTCCTTCTTGCACCGTCGGCTGTAATCGACTCTACCAAAGATCAGTTAAGAACATGTCAAATTGAAATAAAAAAGTTTAAGAGTCAAACAATGTTGTACAAGGTTGGATTGATAATATGTTTGGTTTTTGTTGTAATTAAGTTATTCCTTTAATATAACTTTTATGAATTCCATTTATCTATGAATTAATGTTGTTTGATATGAATTTCATTTATGTGTTACTATTGTTAGGTTTACATGTAGATTGCAAGTGCAATGTTCCATTAATCTATGAATTAGTGTTGTTTGATATGAATTCCATTGAAGAAAAAAAATGTTAGGTTTATATATAGATTACAAGTGTAATGTTTCACACATGTAGTTCCACAAAATGCATCAAATTTCATACATAAACTTAACAATATATTTTACATACATAAAAACCACAAAATACCTTAGTTTAACCACACAAAAACATATTGTAATTCCATAAAATACCTTAGTTTCACCACATGAAATACATCAAAAAGTAACAACAAAACACAATGAATGTTTCACAATATTTGTTTTCAAATTATGTCATCTCTAGTTTTCATCCTGATAGGTAATATGGGTTATGTTCTTTCTCCATTTGATTTCTTGGAAGTTGGTTGAGTTTGAAAAAATCTTGGAAGTGGAAAGCCTGGTGGAAGTTGAGATGAAAATGAATGTTACATCATTATTCCAAGTTGAGATAAAACTGCTACAGACTATGATGAAGATGGAGGGTGCATCATTCTTAGAGGCTAAGAAATTGTTACTGGATGAGATGAAGTTACTGCAAACTGAGATGAAGCTGCTGCAAGTTGTTGTTGCATGATTGTTTTAGTATGAGATGAACACGTTGGAGCAGTCTGAGATGAACTATGAGGCAAAAAAATGAAACATAAATAACAATTTACCTCAAACTTGTGTAAACAGAATTGATGTCCTTAAATTAAATAATGCAACTTACATTCTTTTTTTTTTTTTTGAACATGTTCTAGTGTTGTGTCCAAGCTTGCCACAAAAGTACAACTCATCTTAGTTCCATGTTTAGAAAACTTGGCCCCTTTAGGTATTTCCCCTTACTCCATTCTTCTTTTATGTTTGGGTCTTCCAGGAAGTTTTCTTTTTAATGGAGGATCTATAAGGCCCATATTTGTTTCCCTCCAAAAATGTTCAGTAAAAAGTGTTGGTATAACATAATTGTACAAAAACTGGTATGTTTCTTTTTGTATGCATCAGCCACATATGATTCAATGGACTCAACCCTATATAAGATTACATATATTGCATGTGGACACAAAGTACCTGTCAAATCCCAATATCTATATGTGCAATTACAACCCTAACATCCATATCATATGTTTTCCCATTACTCATGACCTCATAACCATGTTACCCATTCCATATTACATGACAATGAGCCCTAATTATTTTGTGGTGTTCAATAATTTTACAAATTTTAGGACAAAGAAAAGACTCTCAGTGTTGACACCTAACTTTGTGTAAACGGTTTCTATTTATCACATAGCATTTGATGTCATCAAATAGAAAAATTGGAGCTTTATACCTTGCATGAAGTATTGTTGAGTTGAAGGCCTCACCAAAGTTGTTGTCAATAGAGTCACATTTAGAATGTGTTTCAAAAAAAAACCTTGGACCAATGTTTGGGATCACGTTGCATCAAACTTGTTAGTGCACTCTTCTTTAACTGACTTATCTTGTTGCTATGCCTTTGAAATACTGCCTCAGGTGTTGACTTACATTAGACTCTGAATAGTTGATGCAATTCCGTCCCTTTGTGTTCATTCCTTCAGTTAGCAAACATGTGTCTAGCACAAAATCTATGCTCAATATTGGGTAATATGAGTTGCATTTCTTCTAGAAGCCCCTGTAATATTGAGACACAATCAAACACATTTAAAAAATATATAATTTCAATTAAACAGTGAAATTAATACATGGTAAACACATACCTTTTGCATATCATTGATAACAGTGAAATTACGACCATCTGTATTGGTTTCCACCTCTACAACAATCTTATGCAATTGGAAAATTTTGGTTATTGTTATCTCTACCTACAACATCTAGTAATTCACCCTTAAACTATCCTTTTATAAAACAACCATCAAGGGATATTACAGGCCTACAATATCTAATAAACACTTATTTCATACCACTGAAATAAACATACAATATTCTGAAAATATGTTTATTAGATAGAGTGGGCCTCTCAAGTACATGATCAAATGTAACAGTGGGGTCTGCTTGTTTCAATGCAAATACACAATTGAATAATCTATTAAACTCATGCTCTACCTACCTCTTATATGTTCTATGGCCCACTTCCTAGCTCTATAATAAACATTCTTGATCAGATCTACTGTCATCTCTTCTTTAGCAAGTCTTTCAATGTCTCCCACTTTTAAGTTGGACATTATCTTCTGTTTACTAACAAAATGTTTCCCAACAAACTTATAATATGCCTTATATTCTTAAATGTAATACTGCAATAATGTTCACTCACTAGTTTTTTAACCTTATAAGCATCTTCATTTTCTCCTTACTGAGAAAAATCGTGAAAGGACACCCCACAACCTTACACCTTGCTCTAATCCTACCCTCTTTATTCCTAGTGTACTTATAATTAAATTTGTTAGCTACTGCAAAAGCCCCCCAATGCGTCCTTAAATTGCTTATGGCTTTCAAAAATCATACCCAATTCAAATATAGGTTCACTACTCTCATCAAAATATGTTTGCTTACATCTCTTACATACAACTTCACATTCATAATCTTTTTCATAACTATCGCCTACCAGCATCGTCAAATGGTACGTAATCAATGTCATCCCCACTACTTTCTTGTTTTTCTTCAACCCTATAAAACTCATTGTTCCAATTTCATCTTAGATCCTCGTCCCCCACGACTCTATCTTTTCTTCTTTCTTTAAATTTCCTTGCATTCTAGAAAATATTGGTTATTTCTTCATCATCATCGCCACTGAGCACTACTTCACCCCATAGATCTTCATATTTAGACTATGTTTCTAATTGATGATAAGTGGAGTCACTTTCATCTTCAGTGTCTTCTTCATCTGCCACTCCATTAATATCACCCACATTAATACCCCTTTTACCAGCCTGCACACTTGGACCACCGACATTATCAGCAATCGACCCACCTTCAATTGGTCCACCGTCATCACCATCAACCACCTCACCTTCAACTGGACCACCATCATCACCATCAAGTGGCCCACTTTCAACTGGCCCACCATCATCACCATCAATTGCCCTACTATTATCACCATCAAGATCACATGCATTTTCTTCATCTAATCTGGTTTGCATACTGTCAGTACCAATAAAATATATATTTCCAACTCTAACCCAAGGTTAACATATATGTGTATCTTTCCTCTACTACTTAAATGTTGAATTAGATTTAAATAACTTGCATTATTAGAACCTAATGTCCTCAAACCTCCATCTAAATTGTACCCTGGTTCTAAATATGATAAATAAGCTATTTTGTTTGTTGGACACTCTGCCTTCTTAACAAAAACAATGATAGTAGAATAACATAAATAGTCAGGATCAATTTTCCTTTCAATCTCTTTGCCCCCAACATATCTAAACTTAGGTTTCCAAGTGAAGGTCCCTCCAAAATGAATTACCAAGGTCTACTCCAACCAATCCATTTTCCCTAAATAATGAATGTTTTAAACATGAATCTTAAGATAATGTATTTATAAAATACACATGTACTGAAAACAATAAACACAATAATGCACATATGTGAACATTCTAAATAATATTAAAATAATGAACATAAATACAAAGAATCTTAAGAAATTTTAACTTTATGTTTTGTCTTTGTTTGTCAACGAGAATCTTAAGAAACATACTTTAATGGCTTAGCGTTTACTTCAACTATTACAACGACCAGTCAAATGGAATATTTTGAAATCTTCACTTATTTTTGTCACATAAAAAAATCATCAATCTAGGGTTTTAGTCAGACTAAATCAGAAGCAAACTTCATCAAAAACAATAAATCAAAAATTTTCATAACCTTATATTTATTTTTTCAGCCAAATATTTGAATTTAGGGTTTTAAACAATCACCTCGACCAATACAGTATCATTCAACCAATCCTCTACGTTGCCAAAATCATTTAAAGTAAGTTAATCGAGTGTTAAAGAAGAAGTGAAACAATAAAAAATGATTTTTTGTAGAAGAAAAGAAAGAGAATCGACCGATTCGTTCATGTAAAGAAGAAGAGGTGGAGACGGTCTGTTGAAGTAAATAGGAACTGAACCAATTCATTTGCTTTATTTCATCAATTATTTATTATTTAAAAAATATTTTATTTTTTTTATGTTTTTTTCTAAAAAAAAACTAAAAATAACATGCCACGTGGCGAGTTCTGATTGGTTTTAGATTTTTTTAAACGGTGTTAACGATCTGGGGTAAACTTTTTTATTACAAAACAGTATGAAAAATACTTTAAGGGATAATTCGGTAAAAAATGGTATAGTTCAGGAAAAATATGCATTTAAGGCCAATAAAAATTCAAGATAAAAATGTCTTTTTACCATCAACCAATATATAATTCTCTAAATGTGAAAACACTTAAAACTAATTTATTGGGATTTGCTGGCTTTGTCTAGGATAGACATGTGAATTAGGAAGGTCAAGTAAGTTTTTATCAAATCAATTTAGATTAAAAATTTTTTAGATTTGAATTGGTACAAATTAAAAGTATTTTAAATTTCAAATCATTTAAGCTTTCTAATAAGATATTCGAATTGTGTCATATCATATTTAAATAATTTTGGATCTTTTCAAATTTTATATATTTTAATTTACAATCATTTTCTAACTGAATAGAAGAGCTTAAATTACATCAAATTGTAAGATATAGAGGCACGGAATCAAACAAAGTAATACTAATCGGGTTCGAGAGTCTTAATTTGACAATTAACGTTCAATCATCCTAATGCAATCGTTGATGTTTGAAACTGTGATCTCTAAGATCAACAATGATTCCTTTAACCACTAAGAAAAGTTCGTTCGCGCTGATTAAATTATTTTAAATTTAAGTTATTCGAGCCTTTCGGTATATTTTCTTAAGTTAAATTATTTAGAATTAAGTAAATTTGAACTCATATGTTATTATTATTATTATTTTTTATTAATGAACTACTATTTTAGTGAAAGCTATTAAAGGTAAAGGAAATTAGTATGTTGTGATATTTATATGTTTCAGGAAATGCTCTCGCGGGACAGTCTTAATATACAGATAAAAAAAGATATTATCGGTTTTGTTATTATTTAAATAACAAAATCAGTAAAAAATTATTAGAAATATTATTATTTTTACATGTTTTGTTTTTAAATCCAGTAAAACGCTACCGGTTTTATTATTTTTTCTATTGATTTTGTTATTATTCAGTATTTTTACCAAAAATATTAAATAAATTGATATTTTACGTAAAAATAATAATATTTTAAATAATTTTTTACCGATTTTATTATTTAAATAATAAAAAAATAATAACAC
The DNA here is from genome assembly GCF_006381635.1 of Hibiscus syriacus. NCBI lineage: Eukaryota > Viridiplantae > Streptophyta > Magnoliopsida > Malvales > Malvaceae > Hibiscus > Hibiscus syriacus. The sequence goes on from NW_024062205.1 coordinate 1,474,373, forward strand.
CTTATTTTAACTATATTAAAATATCGCACTCTAGAACTTTCCGTATGTTTCATTAATTAAACTAAAATTCTCACAACATTCAACCAAATTGTGTGGCGGAGTTATTGCCAACCATACGAAACTTCCTTACCAATCAAATCATCATTAAAGTTAAAAGATAATCATTCATTCTTATGAGTAAATCTATTTCATGGAAATTTTCACCAAAGTTAGCTTTCAAGCTACCTTTCCCATCAATATTAATAAAATTATTCTAATTAAATAAACTCTTGAATGCTATATAAAAAAACGCTAAATTATAAAAAAAATTCATCACTAAACATTACTCTCTTTTTATTTTGCTCACTAAACTTTAAAAATTTTCAATTTTCTTACTGGACTTAAAGCGTTGATTTTTTTAGTCGCTACGTTGTTATATAGTTAACGGCGTTAAAATGATGTCATTTAATTTTTTTTATCAAAAAGATATCGTTTTGCATTTATATAAAAGCATATTTTTAGCGCCACTAGTGAGAAAACGGTTGACTGACCAAAAAACTCAATGTATTAACTACAATGAGAAAATTGAAAAGATTTAAAATACAATGAGTGAAATAAGAGAGATAGTAAAATTTAATTACCAATTTTGTAATTTACCCCTCTTAAATTGATATATAATTTTTAGGGTAAACTATGCATTTAGTATCTAAACTATCACTTTTTGTTCGTTTTAATACCTAAACTTTCAATTTTTTTCAAACTCTAACGTTTAGTTTTTGTTTCATTTTTACACCCCACCGTTAAAAGCTTAATGCGTTTAGTTCATAACCTATCAGTTTTGGTCCATTTCAATACCTAAACTTTAAAATTTTCAAAATTTAATGTTAAATTTTGAACAGAAGTATTAAAATGAAACAAAAACTAAATTTTAGGTATGATTTAAAAAAAAATTAAATATTAAAATAAATCAAAATTTATAATTTATGTACTAAATGAGTAATTTACCCTAAATTTTAATATAATTTAATTAAAATTTTAAATTATCAGCATTATATTAATTATAGGATAAAATACACAAATAGTCTCTTAATTATAAGATATTATTTTATTAAGTCCCTTGACTATTAAAAGTTATAAAAAAAGAAACTCGTCATTTTAATATATCGTTGTACCTTGATCACATAAAACAGAAAGGCCCAAGAAAAAGATGCTTCACCAAAATCAGTCAAACAATGGCTATTGTAATCAGTTCGATATGTCATAATGGAGCAAGAAACCAAAACAAGAGATACTGAAAGTACCAGAGATTACTTAGAATCAAGGTTTCAAATAGCGATTGCGGTCGTATTTTCGGTCATTTTAGATTTACTGTGATTGTAAATGTCGCGGGCGCTATTAGATGCTATTGTGGGTGTGGAGGGTAACTCGGACGGCGGCGAAACCGCTATATCGCGGACGAAATCGTGGTCGTGGAACTTTTTTGAAACCCTGCTCAGAATATAGCTGAAGACATACAACGGATAGAACCAAAACACCTGGAGATGATAAACAAGTAACGGAACATGGTTCGATGAAGTTAACAATTCATAACGAAACAAAAACAGTAAGGAACAATACATATTGCCCCATTTCTAAAACCCTTTCGAACTATCACGCGCATTGCTCAGGGAATGCCATCTTCTCAGCAATGTGCCAATACCTGGTATTAAACTTTAGAGTCCTTACGCATGAATAAGACTAATAGAAGCTGCAGCGACATAAGGAGAAAAGACCAATGATGCCAATGCTGCGACTTAGATTAATGGACAACGGAGTTCAGAGAATGGGACAGCTGTGCCGTTATGCTGGTTGTACCAATAGCATGCAATTCTACAACCACTGCTAATAGTGGCCGGGATAATGTATCTAAATTGTTATCGTGGAGGTGATAGTGGTCGAAGTATCAACGACGACGGCCGCGATAATTGGAAAAGCAGGTGGATTTGCAGGAGAGAGGTGGGGTAACCAAGTTGGGCATTTGCATCAAACACAAATCACTGATATTCCATTAAACCAAACATCAGGACCTGAAGTTTATCCAAAATCTAAATGCAACAAGGGCTATAAAAATGCTTTTTTTGTTAGACAAATTAGAAATAAAGGTCGAAACTCGCATTCGAAAGTACTGAACCGAAACGAAAACTATATATAGATACAAGAACGAACGCAGGAAACAAATCGAATGCCATAAATTCGAACAGTTTACATTATATGAATGGAACCACTTGCATAAAATAATTGAATGAGAAAACCAAGTAAGAAGGCATACAAATTCAAAACACCATCAAATGCAGGTATTTCTTCACAACTGATCAGAGACCTTTGATCAGGCAATATCCAATGTAGTATTGGGATAACAACCGAGTTTGGGAAAAACAAACTGGCATGAAGGAAGAAGAAGAAACAGAGTCGAAAATATTCAAAATAAAAACAAGCAAAAGTACAAATAACCCCCCAACAAAAAAGAATCATCGAAAGGAATTACCTTCCTAAGAAAATGAAGCCATTTAAAAGAAAACTTTGTCCGGTTCTAATCAAAAGTTTTCTCGACCTGCAAATAAAAGAAAGGATTTTATGAAGAAGAGAGCTTTGGGTTACCGGGGAAAAAAATGAAAACAAAGGAGAACAGTTAGTGAAAAAGAAAGCAATGGAAGAAACCTGCTGCAAAGAATTATAACTCTGTGAAGACAACATGCTTCTCTGAAACCTTCCTCCCACAAGAGCGATGCTTGTTTTAGTTTCGTTTTCGCAGTGTTTGCCAAGGGTTTAATCTCTTCCATGTTTTCGGTTGGTAAAGCCACTTATTTTTTTCTTCCGAGTCCTTCGATGTTATTGGGTTACGGCAGGGATTCAAAAAACGGCCGTGTATCGGTATAACGGCCGTTATATCGCGGCTATAACGAACCATTTTTCCCGTTAATTCCCGTTAAAGGGTCCTCTTCGTCTTCCTCGAGAAGAGCTTCCAACCAAGTGGTTGGCGCTGAGCGGAAGCGGGCAAGTTCAGCTCGACTCCCTTCACCACCACTACCACCGCTGGAGCTGATACTTCCGACAGGCGTTGGTTTCATCTGTTTCTCTGTTCAGTGCGAGGGAGTAAGCTTTGTGAACCTATGAACAGAAACAACTTTCCTCTTTGGTTCCTCTTTTTCTATGTGGATATACCCTAAACATAATAAAACTCTCCTCATGTTTTTAACTTTTCTTAAACCGTTGGATTAGCACGGGATGTTTTGGAAAAGAAAGATCCAACAGTGGGTAATAGTAAAGAGTGTGTACAATATTTTGCAGTTGCAAATGCTTCTCGTGAAAATCAAGGACCAATTGTAATTCAGAACAGTTCAGACCAACTGTTATGTGGATGATTCTTGTTTTAATTATTACATAATTGAGTAAATATCGTGGGAAAAGGGTTTGATGTCAAACTGTTAGATGTGGAAAATTTAAGGAGGGTCAGTGTGGATAGTCGATTTGATCATTATTTTAGTTGTCACATTTATATTTTAAATTTTATTATTTATTCAATATTTTTTATTTTTTTATTTGTTATGAGTTAATATAATATTCTTAAGAAATTTATAAGTAAATATAAAAATAATTAATGATGATAATTATGTTTATGTATTAATAAAAATCTATAAGTGTTACAGAATACTCTAAAAATCATTAAAAATGATTTCTACAATTATTATTATAATTACTATATTTTATAATAAGTTGTGCGAATTTAAAAAATATTCACGTCCGCGACACCCGCAGTGACCGCAATAGCCTCCGTTACATTCGCGACCGCGATAAACGCAACGCGGCCGAAAACGCGACCACAACCACAATTTGAATCCCCGTTACGACTCACAACTCACGTTCGGCTTACGTAGTGTTCAAGTTATCTCATGATTATTTTAGACAACGTCTCATTGTGATAAATTAACAAACCGTTAATATTTTAAAGTATGAGTTTTTTTTACTTTAAAAATGAAACATGGAAGATCAAAATATTTAAAAAAATAGCCAAAATGACTGTTCAGTTAAACATTAAGAATCTTCAAAATCTCCAAAAGTAAGAATAAAGGTTAAAATGACCATTTTAATAAACGTTTGGGCTAATTTTGACATTATAGCTATAAAAAAAATTAAACTATAAATTTATTTTGTGTCTAAAACGTGTCCATTATAAAAAGATATGTTACATCTATTAAAAAGATAACTTGTGTATACATAAAATCTTCGTTGAGAAATTTACCCAAAAAAATCAAGTGTGTGATCCAGGTCGATTCAAATTAGTCATGGCAAAACTTTGAAACAAGGGGCAACCAAAAGGAAAAAAAAAGATAACGCCCAATAAATATTTGTCGCATAACATGAACATCCGTTCATCTTCTTCCGTATTTTCATTAAAGCACAGGGAATAAGATCAAAAGATAAGGGATTGTATTGAATTTGATTCCTTTATGGGGCTTTCCTGGTTGGCACGGTGAGAATCCAATGGACAGAGTTGGCAGAACAAAGCAAAATATAAAACACTATGTATAGCCATAGCCACTGTGCTCAACATTACACAGGGCCATATTTCCTGTATACAAGGCAAAAAAACTTCAATCTACACATGCTTGAAGCCAGAGGGAGACGGCCAAAGAGCCAAAGATATTCTCACCTCCTCCGAATAATGAATATTACAAGTTAGCATCAAACAGGTTTCTCCGGGTCGCAGCTATTTCGAGTTTTTGAAGGAAAGGCAGTGACCGACGTTAGAATTCGGATTACGATATCCCCCTACGTATCCTGCTGCTTAAGAGGGATGCCTTCGCCAAAACCATCCTCTTCTTCATTCTTTAACGTCCTCATTGACAAAGATGTTGACAAACCTGGACCTGATTAAACGTAATTCATTAGCACGATAAATGTTTCTTAACTACGTAAAACATTCTTCCTCTTCCAACAGGAGTTCATGATTCAGGGTTCCTGAGAACATACCATCAACCATATCTTTGGTTTTATGCAGAAGAAAAGTTCCTGAAAGGATTGTCATGAACCCGCATATCTCTGTTATGATCTGAGTTGGACTCTGCCCATCCCAGTCCTGATATAAGAAGAATTAAACTTCAATCAGGTAATTTCAAGTTCTGTCCAAATAAAAAACTGAGATATAGAATGCAGTTATCAAGTAAGCTGCTCAAACTTCAATTTAAAAGTAAAAGGAAGCAGCTGTAAAGGCGCAGCAGCAAACTAGAACATCGAGGGAACCAAATAGGAGGTCACTTTCATATCATAACAGTCATAAACAGGGCCACTATATGAAGGAATTGCCAGAATCACCAAAAGATTCCGCACTGCACATAAGAGTTCCCTTCCCCTAAAAAAAGCATACATCATACGTATCGGGTTAAGCAACTTGTTGCATGCTGAAGGCAATTTAATTGAGATAATGCCTGAAAAAGGCTTGTGGGAGGTGATAGGCAGTATCAAGATATTTTGAACATGATAGTAGCTTTTTTGAACCATTCTGATACCATCAATGACTAGAAAATTACCTTAAACATGATTACACTAGCCAAAATGGTCAGTGAAGTAAACATAACATAGTATATGGGAGAAACCTCAGTAGTGTTGAAAGTATCAAGTGCATGCAATTATGAAGAAAAAATACAAATAAAAAAAATCAAGGTTTGAGGAAACTGTTTCCCAGAGAAAGAAAATCATAAATAGATAAATTTCAACTGATTTAATGTTTAGACCAATGATACAGAAAACCATATACAAGAACATTCATAAGCAATTTTTGACATGAAAATGAACAAGGCTTCCATTTAAAATGATAATATTACATTCTCTTTGTTTTCTTTGTTTGAAGGGCCATGTCAAAATTATTCATGAGAAAAGGGCAAGAGTATACATTGAGAGAAAGAGAGAGTAACAAAAGGGAAAAAAAGAAAAGTAACCATTACCTTGTTTAAATAATTCATTTGGGTAAGAACGCAAGCAATCACAACTAAAGTAAGGCCCATGTTTAATTCCTGAAAAGGTTAACTTCAAGACAATACCAACTGCTTTAACACTCATCACCAGTCAAAGGCCAATATTAGAAATAACCATCAGGTGGGGGGATAACATCGGAATGAAAACAGAAATAAGTCATCAACAGCTTAGTATTGATGCATACAGAAATAGAACTGACAAGAGAGCAAACTCCAATGTAAACCATAATATGTGTCTGTCCATATTGTGGAACAAATTGGAGTATAAAAACAGCTGTTAAGACCAAAGCTGTGTAAAGCAGAAACCCTGAAAGAAAGACCAAAGAGGAACTAAGATTATTTTCTTTAATTGCAGTTCAACAATTTACAGCAGAAAATATGTAAAGAGCTAACAGCAATATTATTAAGAAAATGAAACCTGGCTCTGTAGCAAGATCCCAAACTTTGTAACTGATTCAATCTGACGTTCTTGGGGAGCATGCAATACAATTGTTGTGGAGCCTACAACACACAAAACACAACCAAGAATCCTAAAAGTATGTAATCTTTCCCCCAAAATGACATGTGCAAGTGCCGCACTGCAAGAGAAACGATGATTAGCTATCAACAATAAAATCTCAAACCTAAATTTGAGTAAAAAATTACATTGTCTGATAATGATGCTGAGCGAACCTAGAGGAGTGACCAGTATAGCTGGTGCAAATGCATAAGCTGCAAAATTAGCAATTTCACCCACGACCACTGTTGCAAAACCAGTTACCAGTGTTAAAGTAAACCACTTTCTTCTTCAACAATCATGAACCTCAAGCAACCAAACAGCTCATTAAATTTAAAGATAATGCAGGGTTTAATTAGTCCTTATAAGTACAGAATGAAATAATATATTTTTCTATATATGCATGATACACAATTGAAAAGCGCATCCAGTTTTTAATTCCTGTTAGATAGCATCTATAAGATCATCTTTCAGGGATAATATCTGAAAATAAAAAAGTGAAAAGGAACATAAAGAAAGAGTTTTCAATATGAATGAAAAACCCAAGAGATATGAAGTTAATGATCAATGAGAAATCTATAAAACTTACTTGTTATCATGCCTGCCCACCAAAGCCGCTCAAGCAAGTAAGAATACCCTCCAACTCCAGCATAAGAACCAATAAAACAGTTTCATTTTAGCATAAAATAGCAATTCAGTATAAAACTTTGATGGAATTGCAGTACCTGCCCTGTTGCCAGAAGCACCAGCTTTCTTCAAACCCTTTTTCTTAACGATGAAGCTTGCCCCGATAAATAAACTCGAAGAAAGCGCTAAAACCAACCCCTTAATATTATCCGAGGACATACCCTCGCTCCGCTCTCGGACGACCGCCATACTCTAACCCTAAACGTTTAAAAGAAAATTTTCGAAAACCTTGATTCTCAGGGGAATGCCGCCCTATTCTATTTCACCGGAACATGGACACGATCCTAGATTCGCTCTGAACTCGGAACAAGTCTAAAAAGACGAGTTCATGGATGTAGAAGGGAATCGCAATTCTACCCGAGATTTGAATCCAATTTAAACCGAAACCATGTCACGAGAACACCGGTTAGCTGATTTTGGCCGTATGGTGGGATTTGGTGGGAAAAACATAACAGAAGTAACTGTTTTGAAGGGCTATCTTGGAGAAAGATTTAAAATTATGGTAAACTATATAAATGGTCATTGTTGTTTGAGTAAATTTTGTTTTTCTCCACTGACATTTCAAAAATAAAGATTTAGTCATTAATATAGTCAATTTATAATAAACTAATCACTCGTTGGTAACGATCGTTACCAGGATAATAAATTGCTGATGCGGAGTCGGTGATTATAGAGTAGTATTTATTCTAAATACTCTCAATCATTTAACGCTCAATTATTTTACTACAGTTGTTGGTACTCGAACTCATGACCTCTAGGAATAACAATAATTCTTTTAACCACTGAGGTCGTACGAATTTATTGATAAACTTTCAATTTATGATTAGTAATTAGCTCCATTCATATTTATATCACTACTCAAAGTATTTGCAAAGGCATTTTAGATCAGAATTACAGCTTCTCCTACAACAACAGAGTAAAAAACAAAGGCCAAGCGTATTATAAAACACACAGCATGTAAGATTATTACGTAGTACTAAATTATGCTAGCACCGAATTGGTTGATGACCAAATACAGCACCAAATATTTTAACCGTCTTCTCCACTTGGACACGATACTTAACACTCCCGGCTTCTTCTTTGTCCATGTAAAACGCAACCCTGTCGCCGACACAAAGCCGTTTGCTGCAAACGAACTCTCGCCACCCCTTGGTAAGAACCGGCTTACGGTACTTTTTGTCGTTCTTTCGAGTGTAGATTCGGAACTTCCAAACACGGCGGCGCTCGTCTCGAACATGAAAATCCACCATATGCGCATTGCCATCCAGGGGAGGGAAGGACTTGAGGGACTTGCTGGGGAGGGTCATTCGTTTCTCGATGTCAGTCTTCTTTAGACTCTTTAACACGATGGGTGCCATTGATGAAGGAGGAAGGACTACTTGCTTAAGCTTCTTGATATAGCAGAAACGAAGGGGGGCTTAATATAGAGAAGAGAATATCCCTAGCAATCAGGTTTTCAGTGTTCTGATCCAATATAGATTTTACACGTGGCCCCTGCTTCGAATGTGCGTGGAAAAAAGGTCTCAAAATGATGAAAATATTTGTCAGTCGGCAGTGGGTAGAGCGATTTTGCAGCGGTTTCGGAGAGTGGCTCGCGTTTATCTTCTCTCTTCCTTTCCTATTCACATGTCGATATCGTAATGTGTTAAAGTTGTATATTATAGGCAGGGTTTCAAAAAACGTTCTGAAATCGGGATTTCGTCCGTGATATAGCAGTTTTGCCGCCGTTTGAGTTACCTATTACACCCGTAATAGCGTCCAATAGCGCCCGACGGCCACAATCATAGTAAATTCGAAATAACCGAAAACGTGACCGTGACTACAATTTGAAACCCTGATTATAGGTTCTTTACAATGTTGGTTGATGTATTTTAATGAATAATATTGATATGATATTTAAGTCATGCGTAATTAATTCTCGAATCTGAAATTTTACTTCTGTAGTGAACGGATCAGCAAATAGCTCGAATCGGCACACCTATGAGCCAAGGCAGAGCAAAAGAAACAGTATTTGATGAGCCAAAACATAAGCAAAATAATTAGAACAGTTTTGTCCACTTTTTATTTATTTATATATATTTATTAACAACATTCAATATTTATTTAAGAGTTAATTGCGTCATATGTATTTAAACTGTACTCTCATTTTAAATTAATCCTTAAATTTTTAAATATTTCAATTTCAACCCAAAATATGACTCTCATTCTAAATTAATCCTTAAACTTTAGATCATTTCAATTTCATCCCCAAACTATGGTTCCTAAACTTTTGCATCATCAATTTTATCCTCAAATTCACCCACATATGAATCCGTTTCAACCATAGTTTAACCTAAATTTATATTTTTTCAAACGTATAATAGTATAACTTGGTTTAATGATTTTATTAACAAGGGATATGATTAGTATAACGTATAATTTAGGATTAGATCGAATGTTTAAAAGTTTGGGGATTAATTTAGAATGAAGATCGTAGTTTGGAGATAAAATGAAATATTAAAAGTTTAAGTACTGATTTAGAACGATAGTCATAGTTCATGGATGAAATTGAAATATTTAAAAGTTTAAGGACTGATTTAAAATGATTCATAGATTGGGGATGTATGATGCAATTAACTCTTTACTTAAAAATAAATCGTTCATAATATTTTATCCTCTAGCTCAGGGTCGAATAAAATATCACTGTCCGCTTTGACAATGGCGGCTTGTTCTTTGTCCATGTAATTGTGTAGTAGTAGAAAACTGGGCGAGTCGGCAGTGGGTAGCGCCATTTTGCTATATTTTCTGATTGCCACTCGCGTTCATCTCTGCCTTTTCGGAAAATCAATTTCTTAATGTGCGAAATTTTCTAACATTCGAGAATAGGGATGGATATGGGTCGGCGCGAGAATAAAGGATCTTCCATTCAAGACTCGACTCGATCAAAATAAAATTTTGTTCGATCCGAACCTGACCCGACATATAATTTAGAAATCCGGTCCGATCCGATCTGACCCAAAATAATAAAAAATATTATTTTTATTTAATAAAAATAGTGACTTAATTGAAAAAATATATATATAAGGGTATTATTGTAATTATTTTTAAATATATAAGATAAAATTATATTTTTTTGTGTCGTGTCGGATATTTTTCACCCTAAACCCGACTCCGACCCGAATATCACACTTAAAAAAATCTGACCCGAACCTGATTTTTTAAAAAAAAAACATGACCCGATCAGATTGAGTCGAGTTGAAACCCGTCGGGTTCGGGTCCAATGTCCATCCCTATTTGCGAATACGTCATAGGTGAGGTAATGTTATGCTTACGTCAACATCGAGATTTATTATGAATAGAAGCGGATATTTGATTTAATTAAGTGTAGAAACTTCCATACATGGGACCAACCTTGTGGTGTGTCCAGCAAGAGTCGGAGGTATTTTACTCAGTTTTAGCAATGTACTCGCGCGATGTTTGCCAACAGCGAACAGCCATATCACGCTGACTTGCGTTCAAAAGAGAGAGCAAAGCTAGGAATGAAACTTAATGTAACGGATTTTGATTTATCCAATTTGATGAGGTTGATTTTTTAAAAAAATAAATAAGTTAAATTTGGATTAGGTTAGGTTAGATTTTATAGAAGCTGAAGTCGAATCAAGTCGAGTTCAAAATTTAAAGTAAAAATTCTTCAATTCGATTTGACTCAGTGTAGTAATATAATTTTTATATAAATTTTCGGATAATTGTTATACTGTCATATCTCTATATAATTTTTAGTTAATTCCATATCTTTTTGAATAAAAATATTTTATATATATATGAGACAAGATCCGTTTACACTATGTAAAACTAAAAAGTTTTAAACTTTTTTAAGATCGTTGGACGAGGTGAAATCAAATGTTGAAACTAACAGTAAAAAAATGAAAATATATTCACTGAAAAAAAAACAAAGAATTGATCTTAGCCTTTGATTTTCCCTCATCCAACGATACTAAAAGAACGAAAACTGTTAAATCGTGCATAACTGGAAAAATTTCTGATATTTCTCATATATGAAATGAAAGTAAACATTGGTTTATATACAAGAAGTCTATGAAACTTAAACTAGCTTAACTACTTTAACAAGAAATAACTAACTCTCTAACAGAAAAACTAATCATACAACTTAACAAAAAGTAAAAGAGTTTTAAATATTGTAAGTGGATCCTAACCCTATATATATATAGATATATGACTAGGATCTAATTATATAGTGTAAAACATTTTAGTTTTACACATTTAAATCAATAGTTAAAATTAACTCATTGTTCTTTTAGTGAATATATTATCTTCTCATTTTTTACCGTTAATCTCAGCCTTTGATTTCCCCAAATTCAATGGTCATAAAAAAAGTACAAAACTTTACACTATATATAAGTGGATTCTAACCCATATATGCTGGTTTGTGTAACACCCCATTTTTATCCCAAATTGAAAACCCTATAATTTGGGGAAATTTGTTCAAATACCTAAATTGGACTTAAGGACTAAATTTAAATTTTTAGGAATTTCATTGGCCTTTTTGCAAAGAAAATAAAAATTTTGGGTCTTTACCCGCTAAATCAGATTTACCGTCTCCTCCGTCATTACCCGCTAATTTTGAATCAACCCGTGTTACCGGAATTAACCGTGAGTAATAGTTAATACCTTAGCTCCAATATGTTTTTGACTTTGATTAGGTTAATAAATTATTATTAAATTATTCCGTAAGAATTGGTTTTAGTCTGACCCACTATTCGAGCTGATCGTGGGAGACGTCATGATTGTCGTTATAGTTATTTTGTCAAGGCATGTTTCTGTACGACACTATATTTATTTTGTACTGATCAATTGATTGATTTGAAATTGAAATGAAAGCATAATTGTTTGCATTAGATGCAATTCCGATAAATGCTATGTAATGCATGTTGATCTTTAGGATTCAAACTTTATGTTATGCATTCAAATTATGTGATTATATAAATTTTTTTTATATTTGGATCGGATCATATCAGAAATCAGATATATATCATGTTATAATATCATACTAGACTGAGATTGATAGAGAAAGTTCAGCATGTTCATATGACGGTGTGAATTTCACATCAGAATCCTCCTTTCTAGTCAGACCCCATTTCGGATGATGTTAGTAGAGATGTTATGGAAAACCTACTTTTCGGACGGTGTAAAATGTATGAGTACATATTCATTTGCATATTAATCGGACTGTGAATATTTTTTAATATTTTTTATTGAACCATATTATGTTTTTGACTTGTGATGTGAGACTTGTGACTACTGTACTTTAGAGACACACTAAACCTAATAGCTTACACCTTTATAATTTTTTTCGATACTCGTTGTCGCAACTGACCCCTCGGGGGGAAAGGCTGACCATTTTAAGGTTGGGAGTTACAACGATAGGGTTTTGAAAATGTTTTTTTAAATGATTTTAAGAAATATTGGGAGTCACCACCAACCATTTTAAGTAGCAGTTGGAACACTATAGAAACTGAGTAATTTTAATAAAACATTTTATTTTTATCAAATTACTAGGTTTAGGGTCTTTTAAAACCAGAAAATAGGTTCGGGAGTCAGTTACGTGTGGGGAAGAGTTAGCACCCTAAATCGCCCAGAAATTGGTACCTAGTTGATTATCCTATTTTAAAATTTTAAATTTAGAGTTTGAAGTTTTATTTAATTTTGAAATCATTATAGATGTAAAGTTGAAGAGGGTGCTCGTTTATTAAATCCAATAATGTTCACCCCTAGCATGAATGTAGGAGATCAGTTGTTGTGCCCAATAACCAGACACTGCCTCAAAATTTAAAAAATAAGGGGTTTTGAAAAGGATGTCCATCTACTTCGGGAATTACCAGCAGTCACCCCTAAGCATAATGCGGTTGATACATCATTAACTCCTTATTAAATCAACATTGCCTTGTTATTTGAAAAAGAAATACATTCAATCAACAAGTTTAAGAACCAAATTATGCTAGGTGAGTTTATTAAAGGATTCCTTAACCTAAAGTGTTAGATTATGAAATTAAAGAACCTAATGAAGTCTCTAATATTAATCCTATTATTATTTTTTATCAAATTATTGAATTTCATAATCAATTTGAGCGATCGAGCATTTTCATGCGAAAACCCAAATTGAATCATCCCCTAATTAAGGAACTAAAATGAAAATAAACCTAAGGTGTAGACTGTAATTGTTAACCTAATCAATTATGTCAATTTGGAAATCCTAATTAAAGTTTAAGGGCTAGAATGTAAAAATTCTAAAAGAAAAGTCGAAAAGAAAAATGAAGGACTTAAAATTTATAAACGGTGACATTGAATATCCTATCAAATGTATTTTTGAGGAGAAAATTATAGTCGGATACACTATTAAAAATTAGAAATCAGTCAAAAAGAAAATTGATCAAGCTAGAGGTCGACATATATTGCCTACTCCGAGTGTATTTTCAATGCATTTTTAGTCAATAATTACAAGAGATCCTAAGAACTAGTTGAAACTCAACTCAGTAGAGGGTTTGTTTATCATCTTACTTGCGAAAAAACATATACAAAATATGCTAGCAGAGACTTGGTTCATGTCGGAAAACGACCCCAAATACTCTAACAGCTTTATAAACTTGGACACGATACTCAACACAGCCGGCTGCCTCTTTATCCATGTAAAACGCAACGCTGTCATCGACCCCAAGCTGTTTGCTGCAGACGAACTCTCGCCACCCCTTGGTAAGAACCGGCTTCGGGTACTTTTTGTCCCTTTTGCGAGTGTAAATCCGGAACTTCCAAACGCGGCCGCACTCGTCTCGGACATGAAAATCCACCACGTGCTTATCGCCGCTTAAAGGAGGGAAACACTTGAGGGACTTGCTCGGGAGCGTCATCCGTTTCTCTATATCAGTCCTTTTCAGACGCTTGAAGACGATTGGCGCCATTGATGAAGTACCGAGCTTTTTATGTTTGGTTGAGAGAAAATGGGTGTGTAAATACATATATATAGAGAGAGAAAAAGATCCGAGCTTTCTGCAATTTTTCTTCTATGGGACGCTCCATTTCCCTGCCCAACCGTGCGATTTTCTGTTTCTTGTTGTTGATGATCGAAAGTCTGATTGTAAAGTGGAAAGATAGTGAAAAGATTTATCAATGGGGAGTGAGTCGAGCGATTTTGCTCGAGTTTCTGGTTGCGACCCGCGTTTATCTTGTTTCATTTTCTTTTTGGTTTTATGACGATATTGTCGTTCTACTATGAATGAGTTTACAATTTAATTATTATATTTTAAGAATTTATAATTAGATCATTCTATTTATTGATTGTAACAGTCCTATCACTTTGTCATTAAGTGCATAATATATATTAATTTTTTTAATTTATTATATTTACAATCGACAAATAAATTGATCTTATTGGTAGACGAGAATTTTGAGGTGTTTGTTTGCAAATATAGAGAGAGAAGAATTCTTCTAAGAAGACAAACAATGTATCTGGAAATTAACCTTATCATACGATTGCAGAGGAGATCAAAGCAGTATAACGTTGAAACTTTGGATAGATTTTTATCAATTTTGAGTGGATTTCATGAAAAATGAAATTGAGAAAAAATACGAGAAAAAATATAAACATTTTGATATCAATTTTGTCGCAAATTGTGATACAAGATCGAAATAGTATAGGGTCTCTCCAAAAGAAATGGAAGATAATAGCAATGTCATCTCTCCAAAATAGTTTATCAAATTTTTTATTTTCTAATTTTTTTAAAAAAGACTCTTGGTGATGGGCCATAATTTATCCAATTCAATTCAAAATATTACATATTTTGCTATTATATTAATTCAAAAAAATAAAATAAATATAATTAAAACTTATGAAATTAATTCAAAATATTAAAATAGTTACAATTTTATTTAAAAATAAAAAATTCATTAAAAATATTTAGAAATAGTTATCAAATTAAAAAAAAATTGGTTATCAAACTTAAAGAGCTTAATCACCCCTTAAGTTTGTGTTGATGCAAACTGAAAAGGTTCAGATTACATTTTTTTAGCATTAAAAGGTTTAGATTATTATTATTTAAATTAATCATTGATATTCGATCTATTTACTGACTAATCCAGATCAACTTTTACAAAAACTTATTATGGAGGCGATTCTTCCGACCCAATTTGGTCAACGTTAAAAGGTTCAGATTATTTCACCGTCCA
The DNA here is from genome assembly GCF_006381635.1 of Hibiscus syriacus. Taxonomy (NCBI): domain Eukaryota; kingdom Viridiplantae; phylum Streptophyta; class Magnoliopsida; order Malvales; family Malvaceae; genus Hibiscus; species Hibiscus syriacus. The sequence continues at coordinate 1,489,763 of NW_024062205.1, forward strand.
TAGTGTCGATGATCATCACAAATAAGATAATTTTAGAAACTTCAAAATGACCAATCTTGCCGCTTCTGGCGAGACTTGGAGGTTTTGTCCATGTACTCTCGCGAAGAAAACAAAAAGAAAAAGAAAACCCTATGATTCTTTATCCATTTTTTATTTGTGGTGACCTACAAATTTGATCACCACCTATTTTCATACTTTCATTTTGATCAATCGATTATTTTTTTTAAAATCATATGTATCTCCTTTTGATCATCGTTAAAATATTAATAGTGATAATGACATAAAATCATAAAATGATGTCACGTCATCTTTAGAAAAAGATAAAAATCATCATGTTAATAAATCTGTTTATTTTTTAACGATAGATAACCAAAATGAAACTAAATATATAACATTAAATATACTTTTAAAAATATAATTAAGTGACTAAAACAAAATTACGGGAATTGAACGACTAAGTACATAATTTATCCTTTAATTCATTATCCTCCGCCACAAAAATTATCCTCAAGCAAACGAAAATTGAACGGCAATCTATGTGAAGAAAATTATCCACTAAAGTATAAGATCATATTAATGCTATACATCAGGAAATGAAATTCATGTTCATACAAGTGTTTTACAAGCCTAACAATCAATACTTTATTTGGGAAACCCCTGTCGTGGATCGAAATTTCCTTGAATCTTAACTCAGTAGTTGAACCGCTGCAATGCTCGGAATTTTCTCTCGCAATTTTTGTGTAACAGCCACTCTCACGGTCATGACCCCCGCGGCAGGACCCGTGATTCGAACTTTCACTATTGGCTCCTCGATGGCGACTAGTTCAAGAGATCCACCCGCTGCCCCGACCAGGTAGGGCCTAATCTCTTCAAGTACCTGACATGATATGTAAATTCATAATTACTTCAAGTGCAAGCCAAGATACTCGATGCGCAATATTTAACTCGAGTATTTAATTAACAAACAAAGGGATGCATAGTGCATACACCAAACAGTTCATGGAAAAAAGTACCGAATGGTTGTAAATAGAATGCAAAACCAGATCAAACAACCATCAAAATAATGTTATACATTGATCAGGTATTTAAAATAAATAGAATGGGTCAGAAAACTCAACAAAAAGGGAACATAATCTCTACTGTGTTACTATGTCAATGCATGGCAGCAATAACCATCTTGGCCCTAAATTTATATCATCCTCGGATATATCTGTTCTCATTGACGTACTTGATGTTTTGACCAGCAAAAACCATTACATAGTGCTGAAACAACATTACAGAAATGCTTTTGTACAATCATCTTAAATCCATGGCCCTTAATATAAAAGAGCTAGACTAATCTTTCAACTCTTTATATGCATCCAAATATTCAATCATCGAATTTGGTTTTGGGAAAGTAATAAAGGCTAGCTAGCCAAGACTTGACTAATAAAGAAAAATAAGTTGACCACAAAAAAAAAACCATACATGGACCCAGTTACAGTCATTTAGATAAAACTACATATACCCACAGTAAGCAGTACTCAGGAGAGGTGTTAAACTTTGAGCAAGTACCATCAAAAGTTAGCCAGAAAATAGAAATTCAAACTACTTTTCACCACAAAAATATTTTAACATTCTTCAGGTAAAGAATGGAAACAGTTATCCTCAAAGATTTGAAACAAATCTTGAGCTATGGTGCTTACATCCATGTCTATGTCATCAAGGTTCATAATCATATCCCAGCTTACTGCTTCCATTGATTTAAAAGATTTCAAGAGAAAAATATTCCTTTACCATTTTGGCTCATTCTCTCACTCCCTTTTTCCCTAGTGGAAAGTTAAAATATGAAGAGAGAGAAAAAAACCTCTCTTTATATGGTAGTAATGAAAAGAAAACAACATAAGTTTCAAGAGCTAATAATGTTAAAATGAAATTACCATCTCAATGTTTTCTTCATTCAGCTCAAGGCCAGTTTCTTCATCAGTTATTGGTTCCACAGCAACAATTTCAGGTATCTTTTCCATTAAACGTTTTTCAATACCCATCTTCATCGTCATCACAGAACTTGGGCAAGAGCCACACGCTCCTTGGAGCTTCAACCGCACAACATTACCATCAATCTCGTGCAATGCCACATTCCCCCCATCGGCAATCAGATATGGTCGAACTTCATCCAACACACTCTCTACATTCTCCGCTGTCAATGGCAACTCCAAGGCTGGATCAGGAGTTGCGACAGCCTTTACAACTGCATGAACTCAAAACAAAGCAAGCTTTTAAGATTTGGAACATGTTTAGAGATTCAACGATTCAAATGGAAATAGGAAGAATACATAAACTATCTAAATCAAAAAGGTATTTAACTTTTCAAAAACCATGCAATAAACATGATAGAAACCAGGGTTTCAAATTACGGTCGCGGTCGCGTTTTCGGTCATTTCGGGTTTACCGTGATTGTGACTGTCGCGGGCGCTATTGCGGGTGTAGCGGGTAACTCGGCCGGCGGCAAAACCACTATATCGCGGACGAAATCACATTTTCGGAACGTTTTTTGAAACTAGAAACTTATCGCGTCTGACATATGGTGATAAACCATATATTTAACTAAAGAAAATAATATAATAAAATTTCTTAACATAATCAATCCCAGAAATTCGGAGGAAGAAGAACAAATAAAGCAATTCGCAATTAATTGTATATTTTTAAAATTAAAAAAAATTGAAAAATAATAAGAGCCAGCTCCTACTATCCTAAATAGGTGCACAGAGCTAAGTTCAACATTCAAGCAACTGCAACGAGATAATTTTCTCTAAGAAAAAAAAGGCAGCAGATTCCAAGAATAACCTAAGATTATAACAATCAAATTGGAACGAACAAAACGGACCTTGCCTACGCCATGAGCAGCGCGGCGCAGGATTACGCCCTTTCGCGAGCAAGAAGCGGACGCCAAATAAGCTAGATGGCTGGGAAAAAAAAAATCAGAAAATCACATTAAAAATCCGAAAAAAATTGAATTAAACATTTAGAAAATAACCCAAGTAGAGAGATACGAACCTTGGAGGTTATGGCACGAGAAGAGGAGGGTTCTTGATGGGGCTTGCAGCAATATGTAGGGCTAATAACTACGACTTGCATCTCCAAATCAAATTTGATTTTGATTTGGAATAGTGGACTTGAAATACTAACAATCAAATAGATTTGAGATTAATAACCTCTTCTTCTTGCTAAAACTTCAAAGATGATCGAATTTCTGTATGGGATTCTGTTTTCCAGTTTACGCCCAGGAGGCGGCGTATGTATTTATGTGGTTAATGGTGTTTGTGGCAGAAATCCCCGAAACGCAAACCAACAAAAGCCGTGAACTAGTTTACGCCCAGGAGGTGGCGTATGTATTTATGTGGTTAATGGTGTTTATGGAATTCTCTTTAAAAATATACATAATTATCAAAATTTGTCTTTAAACATTTATAAAAATTATTCTTTTAAAAAAACCATTTATTGAAATTATTATTTTAATTCTTTATTTTTTTCTTTAGAAATATTTAAATTCTTATATTTTAAATTAAAATTAAAATGATATCAATTAATTGGTTCATTGTCAATACATATTATTAAATGTAAGATTTTCACATAAACATAGCACATAATATGTATGTATCATATCATCACCTTAGATGATATGATATTCACGTCGTCACCTTGAATGACACTATACATGTGATATCATTACCTTATATAACATTATATATGTCATGTTTTTATATTAGATAACATAATACATGTGTTGTCATCATAGTAACTGATGTACTATATTCATGTTATCACCTTAAATGATATTGTATATATTACATTAATAATATAATATATGTGAAAAATCATATTTGACATACGTTGATCATTAATAACAAAAATAAACTTTTATCTAACAAGAATCATTTTAATAAAATTTAAAATATTAAAAATTAAAATATATATATTTTTTTAAAAATATTCATTCAGAAATTGAGATTTAATATTGATAATATGCCTTAAAAATAAAAATAGTTTTAAACTGTGGAGTGTGGGCCTCGACCCCTTGGTATCTTTCTTAGTCCAACAACCCCAATAGAGGGCTTGTCCGCCAATGTACATGCTCACTTGTGCTCAGTTGGGGAACCACCTCAAAATCACCATAAGGGTTTGTTGGGACCCCTTTTATCACATCCACCATACCCAAAAGTATGCCTAAATTCTATAAGACCCATAGCATATTAGGGCATGCATGTTTCACTTCAACAAGCATATACTTTTTTTTAATCTAAGATGATTATAAGTGATAATATTTGTTCTAAAGATATTTTAAGTCAATTTTATGTATACTTTAAGCACTTATTTTTGTATTAAGACAAAAAAGAATTATCTCTATGAGTATTAAAGAAATTAGTTAAGATGGAATGAATAACGAATGGGGGGAATTGATCGTATTATTTGATGTTTTTAGAAAGATGTTTAGAATATACGACATTTTTTAGGATATATGTTCTTTGAATGTTAATTTTAGTAGAGTATCAATTTAGAAGACGTTGTATCTTTCATACGTTTTCTTAAAGATCAGGGCTGGCTCCTAACAGGAGCAACAAGAGCGATGGCTCTGGCCCCCTCTTTGAGGGGTCCCACCTTTTAAGAAAAATAAAAAATTACAATTAAAAAAATAATAAATGCGAACCAATTTAAACTCCACGACTCCACCAATCTTCAACATTTTTCTCTCACTTCATTTAGTTATGAATTTCTTCTCCTTAAATTAACTCTAAAACTTCTTCAAATCTTCAGTAACGTTAACTTTTTTTTTTATTTAATCTTACTAATTAAACCCCAAAGATCCAATAAATGCGAACCAATTTAACTCCACGACTCCACCAATCTTCAACATTTTTCTCTCACTTCATTTAGTTATGAATTTCTTCTCCTTAAATTAACTCTAAAACTTCTTCAAATCTTCAGTAACGTTAACTTTTTTTTTTATTTAATCTTACTAATTAAACCCCAAAGATCCAAATATGATAGCCAATAGCAAAGACCCAGAGAAGTACCCAAGTGGCCCCATCACACGAGCAAGGGCTAAGGAATTTCAAGCAGCTATGGAGAGTATGTTTACATCACGTTTGGAATGTGATGAAAAAGGAATAATAAGGGAGGAATACTTTACTTTGCTTATGCATGAATTTGCATGAGAATTTAAAGTTTGCATAACATTCATTGCATTTAATAAGTGTGTTGTTCATTCAAGCATGCATTGCATTTAAATCATCTAGTTCATTCATCAAATTAGTTCTTTTATTATTTTAACTCTTAATTGTTTCATGCATGTTTTCAATTAAATATTGAATAAAGTTCACCTTTGTGTCTAGGTGCATGAGAGAAGTTAAATGGTTTCATCATATGCAAGAATGTCAGTCAGAATGTATTCCAATTCTGGATGCAATAAAGATGTGTTTGGTTCTAGAATCAATTGGACATTATTCCTCTATCTCTTAGCTTTCCAACACCTTTTGAATCACCTTAATCCGATATCGGGAGCTTGAGATATGATCGATTTATTGAAGACAGTGCATGCTAGAATTTTGATACGAGAATTTTATGCATGGATGATTTGGATGAGTTTGAGCCAAGGGAGAGTCTTTTCAACTTCAGCCAAGTAACAAGCCATTGAAGAACTCTTAATTCACCTATTAAAGGCATTCAAAGCTGATTGTTATCATCTAAGTTCAAGGGCTGTTCATATCTTCAAGGGAGCATGCAATGAAGGGTGATTTAATTCACTTATCAAGACAATTTTCAGCATGGAATAGCAAGAGTCTTCCACCCGGCTGTTCATATTCTTCAAGGGAGCATGCAATGAAGGGTGATTTAATTCACTTATCAAGACAATTTTCAGCATGGAATAGCAAGAGTCTTCCACCCCTTGGACGAAATTAAGGCCAAATTCAGCTTCAAATTGTCTAGATTCATCCCCAAAATGATCTAGAATATTCATCCAACTTTGAAGATAAGAAGACAAATCATTCAAGTGCATTTTATTGCTAAATTGATGAGAATGTTTTCATCTTTTGAGTCTTTTCATATGCTTCTTAGAAATACAATAAATAAATACCTTTGGGATCATTTGTAGGGACATATTTTGGAATATATAAAACATCTTTGAGAGGTTGCTTTCATTCTTGTTCTCTTGTAGAACTTTATCGGCTTCAAGATAGTCTTGTAGTCTTCATCCATTTCCTTTTGTTATAGCGTTGGTTCCTAGCTCATATATAGCTAGTGGGTCACGTTCCATACCCTACCATTTCGATTCCAATTTTTTTATATTGTTGGTTCTTAGCTCCAAATAGCTAACGGGTCACAATCCGCTTTATCCTTACACAGTTTGCCACAACAACACCATTTGCCATGACAACGCCATTCATACTTCACCATCTATTTTCATTATCATCAAACCACAACAACCATCACTCTTCCATCACCTTCAAACAACTTCCTCATTCTTTTCATTCCATCATTTCAATTATTATTTCATATAATTTCCTTCTTATGTTTATATTTATGTAATTTCAGAGTTCAAGCTATCATTACGGGGGTTTTTTTTTACTAGAATCACGATCGGACATTCACATATATGACTTGAAACATATAATCGAGATCATATCATTTGGTATCAGAGCTAGTCGATTCAGTAAGTGTATCATTTTTTCTCTCTTCCGGGTCAGTACAAAATCAAAAAGAAAAAAAGTCAAAAAGAAAAAAAAAGTTTAAAGAGGGAGGGAGTAATTCTTTTCATCTTTAAAGAAAAAAAATTTATATTTACTTCATCTTTATATTCAATTGTTCAATTTTTGTTACCTTTGCTTACCATCTCTTTTCCTTGTAGCCAATTCTTTTCACTATCGTTACTACCAAACCATAATTGTTTCAGCCGAAGTCCACTAGACCTTGTAAGCCTTGAGAAAGTTCCCAAAAGGACTTGAAATCAAAGCACGAGTGGTAAAAGGCAAGAGTGATCATTAAGGGTAAAAGCCATCCCGAGTGAAACACGAGTGAGAGTGATTTTTCTTGGAGTGTTTGGTGAGGTTTTTTTGTGTGTGAGGTTATTGTTTTATTACTAATTATGTCTCATCATTCGGGAGACAATTCTCAAGTTACAGGTACCGTTGAACCAAACCTACAAATGCAAGCCATGGTGCGTGAATTGACTAGGATTTTGAGGGAAGAGTTGGAACCTCTCCATGAACGTATTGACCGTATTGAAGAAGAGCGTACTCAAGGATTTCGAGAGCAAGAAGATGTCAATCAAGGAGGAAATGAAGAAGTGAAAAGACCAGAAGAAGATCGTGCATCACAACAAAGAATGGGAAATCGAGGTATAAGGCCCCAAAGGTTTCATCCATTAATGGGTGATAATCTTGTTAATATCAAGATTTCCATTTCCACCATTCCAAGGCAAGACGAATCCCGAGGCTTACTTAGCATGGGAAAAGAAGGTAGAGCACATCTTCGGGTGCCATGATTATTCCGAACTCAAGAAGGTAAAACTCGTTGCCCTTGAGTTTATGAATTATGCACTAATATGGTGGGATCAATTGACATCAAGTAGGAGACGCAATGAAGAACATCCTATCACTACATGGGATGAAATGAAAGCAGTGATGCGAAGGCGATTCATTCCAACCCACTACCATCGAGAGTTATTCAACCGTCTTCAAAACCTTTCACAAGGTAACCGAAGTGTTGAAGATTATCACAAAGAGATGGAGGTGGCCATGATTCGAGCCAACATCGATGAGGATCGAGAAGCCACAATGTCAAGATTCCTAGCTGGACTTAATCCGGACATTGCGAACGTTGTTGAGTTGCAACATTATGTGGAGATGGAAGACATGTTGCATATGGCCATAAAGGTAGAAAAACAACTCAAAAGGAAGGGTGCCACACGATCTTATGGGAGTGCAACTTCAAAATGGGGGCAAAGTTCATACAAGAAAGACTCCTCCATTGCCATCCCACGAAAGAGGAGGACCGCTCAAAGGAAGTAAGCCCATTGCCGAAACCAGAAAGGGTAAGACCGCCGCCACTCCAAATCGTTCTCGTGACATATAATGTTTTAAGTGTTTGGGGCGTGGACACATTGCAAGCCAATGTCCAAATCGCAACACCATGCTTCTTCGAGATGATGGAGAAGTTGAATCGGAACAAGAAGATGATGAGAATGAAGATGCTACTATTGATATGGAAGAATTAGAGCATGCCGTGGAATGAGAGGTCCTTGTTGTCAAAAGGGGTCTAAACATGCAATCCAATGGAGGAGATGAACAACGTGAAAATATCTTCCATACTCGCTGCCACGTTGGAGGAAATGTATGCTTTGTTTATTGAGGAGGTAGTTACACTAATGTTGCTAGTACCTTATGGTAGATACACTTGGCTTGGCACAACAAAGCATCCACACCTTATAACTGTAATGGCTCACGAGGAGGAGAACTAAAGGTGACCAAACAGTTCGAATTGCTTTCTCCATAGGCTCAACGATGGAGGAGAACTAAAGGTGACCAAACAAGTTCGAATTGCTTTCTCCATAGGGAAGTACAAAGACAAGGTGTTATGTGATGTTGTACCAATGCACGCAAGCCATTTACTACTTGGAAGGCCTTGGCAATTTGATAGGCGAGTGATCCATGACGGTTATACCAACCGGTATACATTCACCCATGAGGCAAGGAAGATCACTTTAGCTCTACTTTCACCAAAGCAAATACATGAAGACCAAATTCAATTGAGAGGAAAATTTGAAAAAGCCAAAGAGAGAGAGACCAAAATGGAGGTAAAAGCAAAAGAGTGTGATCAAAATGAGGGAAGGAAAATTATCATTCTTTCTAAAGAGAGAGAGTTGAAAAGGTGTTTAATGACGGCAAAGGAAGCACTTGTGCTCATGTACAAGGAAATTTTTTTTAACACTAACTACCTTGATTAAAATTTGCCTGCTTTTGTTGTGTCTTTATTGCAGGAGTTTGATGACCTATTTCCGGAAGAAATACCAAGTGGGTTGCCACCTATTCGTGGCATAGAACATCAAATAGACTTTGTTCCTGGTGCCGTCATTCCAAACCGACCAACATACCGAAGCAACCCCGAAGAAACTAAGGAATTACAAAGGCAAGTATCTGAGTTGATTAAAAAAGGCTACGTGAGGGAAAGCCTTAGCCCATGTGCCGTGCCGGTTCTACTTGTGCCAAAGAAGGATGGAACTTGGCGCATGTGTGTGGATTGTCGAGCGGTAAACAAAATTACAGTAAAGTATCGTCACCCTATTCCTCGCTTAGATGACATGTTAGATGAGCTTAGCGGTTCTAACCTCTTTTCGAAGATTGATCTTAAGAGTGGTTACCACCAAATACGAATGCGGGAAGGTGATGAGTGGAAAACAACATTCAAAACGAAGCAAGGTCTTTATGAGTGGTTGGTTATGCCTTTTGGCTTAACTAATGCACCAAGCACATTTATGAGGTTAATGAATCATGTTCTTAGGCCATTCTTGAGTAAGTTTTGTGTGGTTTATTTTGATGACATTCTAATATATAGTAAAACCATGGAAGAACATGTTTAACATTTGAGGTCAGTTTTACTTGTTTTGAGGAAGGAAAAATTGTTTGCTAATTTACAAAAAATGTACGTTTTGTACTGACAGGGTTGTTTTCCTAGGTTTCATTGTGAGTTCTGAAGGTTTGGAGGTTGACAAAGAGAAGGTTAAAGCCATTGAAGAGTGGCCACGACCAACAAGCATTTCTCAAGTTAGGAGCTTCCATGGACTTGCAAGTTTTTATCGGAGATTCGTCCCAAACTTCAGCATCATAGCCGCCCCACTAACAAGTGTTATTAAGAAGAATTCTAAATTCTTTTGGGGGAAGATCAAGAGAAGTCCTTTAATAGAATTAAAGATTGTTTAATACATGCCCCTTTACTTGCTCTACCTGATTTTAATTTAACTTTTGAAATTGAATGTGATGCATCAAGTGTAGGAATTGGAGCAGTCTTGTCTCAAGGTTGACGTCCTATAGCCTATTTTAGTGAGAAATTAAGTGGAGCTACGATTAACTATCCTACCTACGACAAAGAGATGTATGCTCTTGTGAGGGCAATGGAAACATGACAACACTACCTTTGGCCTAAGGAGTTCATCATTCACACCGATCATGAGGCGTTGAAACATATTTGGGGGAAGCATAAACTCAACAAAAGGCATGCCAAATGGGTAGAGTTTCTTGAAACTTTTCCATATGTTATCAATTACAAGAAAGGTAAGGAGAATATAGTTGCCGATGCATTGTCATGAAGGTATGTTCTTTTAAACACTTTGGAATCTAAGTTGTTGGGTTTTACTTTTATTAAAGACTTATATGTTTCTGACTCTGATTTTGGGGAAATTTATAAAGCTTGTGAGAAAGGGACGATTGATAAATACTTTAAGCATGATGGTTTTCTATTCAAGGAAGGGAGATTATGCGTCCCTCAAGGTTCCATGCGAGAATTGCTCACTAAGGAAGCCCATGGAGGAGGATTAATGGGACATTTTGGGATAACAAAGACTTCGGCTATACTTCAAGAACATCTATATTGGCCCAAAATGAAACGAGATGTGGAAAGGTTATGTGAGCGTTGCATTACTTGCAAGAAGGCCAAATCTAAAGTCATGCCACATGGACTTTACACACCACTACCCATACCGGAAGCACCATGGATGGATATTTCAATGGATTTTGTGCTAGGGCTTCCTCGCACAAAGAACAACAAAGACATCATCTTTGTAGTTGTTGATAGATTTTCCAAAATGGCTCATTTCATTCCCTGTGACAAAACTAATGATGCCTCACATATTGCTACTTTGTTTTTCAGGGAAATTTTAAGGCTACATGGTATACCAAGAACTATTGTGTCTGATCGGGATGTGAAGTTCTTAAGCCACTTTTGGAGAGCCCTATGGAGTAAGATTGGTACTAAGTTACTATTCTCCACCACTTGCCACCCTCAAACGGATGGTCAAACTGAAGTGGTGAATCGAGTACTTTCCATGTTACTTCGATCTATCATTCGGAAGAATTTGAGAACATGGGAGGAGAGTTTACCACATGTGGAGTTTGCATACAACCGTTCAATCCATACTACTACGGGGCGTACGCCTTTCGAAGTGGTGTATGGGTTTAATCCATTAACACCGATATACTTGTTACCATTACCTGCTGATAAAATTGTGAATAAAGATGGACTTAACAAAGCTGAGTTTGTTAAGAAGCTTCATCAACAAGTAAGGGAGAACATTGAAAAACGAACTAAGCAATACGAGCAGCAAGAAAATAAGGGTCGTAAGCGAATTACTTTTGAGCCAGAGGATTGGGTGTGGCTGCACATGAGGAAACAAAGGTTTCCGGCACAACGAAAGTCCAAATTACTGCCTCGGGGAGATGGACCATTCCAAATAGTCAAGAAGATCAATGACAACGCCTATCAATTAGATCTTCCAGGTGAGTTTAATGTCAGTGCAACCTTCAATGTTGCTGACTTGTCTCCTTATGATATAGGTGATGATTTGGGGACAAATCGCTTTAAAGAGGGAGGGACTGATATGATAGCCAATAGCAAAGACCCGGAGAAGTACCCAAGTGGCCCCATCACACGAGCAAGGGCTAAGGAATTTCAAGCAGCTATGGAGAGTATGTTTACATCACGTTTGGAACGTGATGAAAAAGGAATAATAAGGGAGGAATACTTTACTTTGCTTATGCATGAATTTGCATGAGAATTTAAAGTTTGCATAACATTCATTGCATTTAATTAGTGTGTTGTTCATTCAAGCATGCATTGCATTTAAATCATCTAGTTCATTCATCAAATTAGTTCTTTTATTATTTTAACTCTTAATTGTTTCATGCATGTTTTCAATTAAATATTGAATAAAGTTCACCTTTGTGTCTAGGTGCATGAGAGAAGTTAAATGGTTTCATCATATGCAAGAATATCAGTCAGAATGTCTTCCAATTCTGGATGCGATAAAGATGTGTTTGGTTCTAGAAATCAATTGGACATCATTCCTCTATCTCTTAGCTTTCCAACGCCTTTAGAATCACCTTAATCCGATATCGGGAGCTTGAGATATGATCGATTTATTGAAGACAGTGCAGGCTGGAATTTTGATACGGGAATTTTATGCATGGATGATTTGGATGAGTTTGAGCCAAGGGAGAGTCTTTTCAACTTCAGCCAAGTAACAAGCCATTGAAGAACTCTTAATTCACCTATTAAAGGCATTCAAAGCTGATTGTTATCATCTAAGTTCAAGGGCTGTTCATATTCTTCAAGGGAGCATGCAATGAAGGGTGATTTAATTCACTTATCAAGACAATTTTCAGCATGGAATAGCAAGAGTCTTCCACCCCTTGGACGAAATTAAGGCCAAATTCAGCTTCAAATTGTCTAGATTCATCCCCAAAATGATCTAGAATATTCATCCAACTTTGAAGATAAGAAGACAAATCATTCAAGTGCATTTTATTGCTAAATTGATGAGAATGTTTTCATCTTGTGAGTCTTTTCATATGCTTCTTAGAAATACAATAAATAGATACCTTTGGGATCATTTGTAGGGACACATTTTGGAATATATAAAAACATCTTTGAGAGGTTGCTTTCATTCTTGTTCTCTTGTAGAACTTTATCGGCTTCAAGATAGTCTTGTAGTCTTCATCCATTTCCTTTTGTTATAGCGTTGGTTCTTAGCTCATATATAGCTAGTGGGTCACGTTCCATACCCTACCATTTCGATTCCAATTTTTTTATATTGTTGGTTCTTAGCTCCAAATAGCTAACGGGTCACAATCTGCTTTATCCTTACACACTTTGCCACGACAACGCCATTCATACTTCACCATCTATTTTCATTATCATCAAACCACAACAACCATCACTCTTCCATCACCTTCAAACAACTTCCTCATTCTTTTCATTCCATCATTTCAATTATTATTTCATATCATTTCCTTCTTATGTTTATATTTATGTAATTTCAGAGTTCAAGCTATCATTACGGGGGTTTTTTTTTACTAGAATAACGATCGGACATTCACATATATGACTCGAAACATATAATCGAGATCATATCATTTATTATTATGTAATAGTTCTGCGCATTGTTTTTTTTATCCTTTAGTTTTAAAATTAATTAATTACGCCTCTATTGCTTAGGGACACCTTTTTTAATTTTTGCTCCGGGCGTCGATAATGATCAAGACGGCCCTGTTAAAGACGTCAGGTAATCCAATCATTTTCACTAATTTACTTCATCCTAAATGAGAAAATAATTTTCATACACTCTATGTACGTCATCCTTTTTTTCACCATATTATTTAAAAAATATCTTTTAATTATGTTAAATTTAATATTTAATCCATTTATTTTAAATTGGCTTTAATTATTGTAATTTTTTTATTTATTAAACACCTAATCATGAGATCAAAAAATAATGAACATGAATATTACTCTAACAGAAACAACTAATAATGTTATTGATTTAGATGGCATTGATAGAAAAGAATTAAATGGTACAAAATAGAGGTATTAAATATTAAGTATTAATATGATGTAGGGACTAAAACCAGAATTAAAACTTATGATGGCATTACGTGCGGCTATCATAAAAACATAATTACTTAATTAGGAACTTCCCTAATAAAACGTGAAAAACTCAAAATTTAACACATAAGTGAGAATCACGGTCGTCTGTGTGAGAAGATAATGGAAGTCAACAATGTTAAAATTTAAAATAATAATAAATCATAAATGTCAAAATGGTAAATTATAATTTATTAAAAAATAAAAAAAAATTAAAAAAAATGATTTGATTAAGCTAATGTGATTACAAAGTAGTATTTATTTTAAATATTCTCAACCATTTGATGATAAATACTCAATCACCCTACTGCAGTAGTTGGTACTCGAACCCGTAACATCTATGAATAAAAACAATTCCTTTAACTACTGGAATGAGTTGATTTGTGCAAGGGTATAGAAAATTAGTATGTATATAAGGTTTAGATTCGAATGTGAGTTTTAAGCTTCAATCGAGTTAAGTTTAAGAAAAAAAATTCATTTCGAGCCTTTTCGAACTGCTCACGAGCTTCAGTTCAGGATTTCGAGTTCGAGTCGAATCGAGCTCAGCAATACTCGAACTCGACTCGGCTCGTTTACACCCCTACATCCGCCCCTAGTTATTGTGGCCTTACTTTCCAACCATATTTAAAAGTTGAATTCTTGCATCAAACTTTTTTTTTTTCATTTTCCATCCATTTAAGTGTATTGTTATTTATTTATATTTAAGATTTAATCATATCTCATTTATTTAGATATATAAACATGTCAAACATATATATATATATATATATATATTTCAGTCACATCATACGTCCACACAAATATATTTTCACGTTGAGACTGTTCGAAATATATCTATTTACTCAGACATCATACATCAATACTATTAAACTATCATAAATTATACATATAACATGCAAGTACAGAGGCAAATTAAACATGTGCATGTAGTTGAATTAGTAAAGCTAGCATGATTTTAATTTCATATATATACCAACAATTGGTACACATGTCATATACTTTTATTTCGTACTTGTATGCATACTAAATCTGCTTTCTATACCTTACATTTATATATCATTAATATTTATACGTACAAAATACTTATTTTATTAGGCAAGACTTAAGAATTTTATATCTGAACATATTTAGGAAACATCATAAACCATCCGAATCAATTGTACAAAATATAGTCATATCTCGAATAATTTGAAGGACTAAATATAATCATATCTTGAATAATTTGAAGGACTATTCACAAACCCTAACACATCGTATAATAAGGTGATATATAAAGTGCACTCATTTGCTTATGAATTTCCAAATTCATATTTTTATGGGATTTATAGTCATATGTTTGAGAAATATTTAAAAAAAATATATATTATATTTTAAATTAAAAATATTTAATACATATTAAAAGACTCGTACTAGCGAGAGACAATAAAAAATGATCTATTATTATTATATGAGTTTGATTTATCATCTAAAAAACTTTTAAATGAATCAATATTTTAATTCTTATTATAGTTTTGATTTATCATCTATATTATAATTATACGTCAAAAATATTATACCATAAAATTTTAGACTATACAATAGTCTAAGGTAGTAGGTGGGAGAAGGAAATAGGGACGTATTTTCCCTAAGTTACACGAAAAGTGATCTAACCATTCGATTGGACAATAATTTTGGGCTGAATGCAAACGCAGAGTAAAATACACGAAATTTTTTATATACATTCAACTAAAAAAATATTAGTTTATCGCGGCCGTCTTTCGGTTGGGCTTCGACTTGGATTAAACGAATTTGAGTCGCCATCGACCATTTTTAAAAACAATTAGGTGGGTCGGACACCATCTTACCTTATCTGCATTATACCAGAAACGTGTCGGGTTCGAGAGTCGGTTACAATCAATGAATGATTAACACCCTTGAACCGCCCTTTCGGTACAAATTAATTTGTCGGTTGTCTTAATTGCGAAAATCAAGAATTTAAATTAAAATTGAAATATTCGATTCGAATTAATTACATTTAATCGATTGAAACTCTTCTATAATAAAAAAAGTCAAAAATGTTAGTAAAAACATACGTAAATAAATAAGGAATAAAATAAATAAACGATAAATTAAGGGAATATATATATATATAATATAAAAATTAAAAATTAAATAGAAAATTAAATTAAATTAAATAAATAAATAAAAAAATAAGAAAAATAAAAGAAAGGAAAAGCCCAAAGGAAAAGAATAAAATAAAATAAAAATAGAATAATATATATATATATATATATATATATCAAATAAAACAAAAAAGAAGAAGAAACAAAATAGAAAGAAAATAATTAAATAATATAAAAAGAGTAACAACTTAGAGGATCAAATTGAGACCAATTGAAATTAATGGCTTAAATCGGAATTAAAAAGCTGTAAAAGTAAAAAATAAAAAATAAAAATTTAGGGGCTAATTCACAAAATATAAAAATATAAATAGGGACTAAATTGATTAAATTAGAAATCTGGAGGCAAATTTATTAGTGGTGACCAAATTGAATTACGACTCAAACTTATAGGGACGACATAAAGGATTTAAAAATCTTTTATTTGCACATTAGTCATCGGTATATAAATACCCAAAAACACTTCTATCCCCTTCATTCTCACTATATCTCAGAAATTCTATCTCTCCCAACTCTCAAAACTCTCTCAAACTCGATGGAAACATGGCCACCACTCCGGTGGCCAACTGACGATCGCCGCTGCCGGTCGCAGCGGCTGGTAAAACCTACCCCTTAGAAAAATACTTCCCTTAAGCCGGTACACCCAAATCCGAGACCCAAAACACCAAAAACCACCCATGCTGGCGTAGATCTAAAAAACCTCTTCGGTTTTTCTCACCTTTCCGATGACCGTTCGCTTTTTCCGGTGATTTCTTCTTGGTTCCGACGCGCACTTGGTTTTTGCTTTTTGTGTTATATTTGCATGTGGGTTTGGCTGCTTGTGTTTACTGCTTTTGTGTTCACCGTGGTTCGGTGTTGATGTTAGTGTTTGCTTTCACGGTTAGGTTGTTGTGTTTTTGGTTCTTGGTTCTCGATGGTTCTCTGTGTCGATGGTTTGTCTTGGTTTATTGTGATGTTCGATGGCTTTCGATGATATTGTTGTTGGCCGTGGTTTTATGGTTTCGATCGTTCTACTGGTTCTCGATGACACTTCCCCCGCTCCTGATCGATTATCATGGTATTTATAATCCCCCACCGACCGTTGTGAGTCCCGAAAAAAGGGGGGTCGTTGTTGTCGTGGTCGATCATCCTGGGATGGGTCAGTCCCAGGATTCTGGCCGATCGTTTCGGTGTTGACTGTTGGCCTCGCGCGCCCCCTTGACTCCCCCATGTGACGCATTGATTGGCACCACTTTAGGGATTCCAAACCCTAAACTTTGACAGGCTGAATCAGGCCCATATCTCTCAACTGAGACCCATTGGATTATTTGGACCTAACAAAAAAAAGAGTAAATAATAAATAAATAATAAAAATAAATAACATAATAAAACGAAATATATATTATATATATATATATATATATATATATGATATACTATATAATATATATATTTTTAAAAAATTTGTTTTAAAACTATATGACATATATTTCAAAAAATATTTTTAAAATATATAATATATTTTAATTTTTTTTCAAAACTATATATTATATATAAGTTTTCAAAAAATGTTTTTAAAACTATATTTTATATAATTTTTCAAAAATGTTTTTTAAAAACTATATATTATATAATTTTTCCAAAAATGTTTTTAAAAGTATATATTATATAATTTTTCAAAAATATTTTTAAAAACTATATATTATATAATTTTCCCAAAAATGTTTTTAAATGTATATATTATATAACTTTTCAAAAATGTTATTAAAACGTTTTAAAAGCTATATAATATATAAATATTTTCAAAACGTTTTCAAAACTATATATTATATATATTTTAAAAATATTTTCAAAACTATACAATATATAAATTTTCGAAAATCGTTTTCTGAAAATTATATATTATATTTTGTCAAAAACATTTTCACAAGCTATATTACTATATACATATATATACATATAATAAAACAAAAATATATAAAACAAAATAACTCCGGGCGAAAATGAGTGTCTACATAGTCTATTAGGTTTTAATTATATATAAATGGGTTAACTACATGATTGATCAATTTCGTTTATATTTTATCTACTTTTCTTTACTTATTTTAAAAGATATGATATTTGGCCACTTTCATTTTTATTTAATTAAAGATGTGGTCACTTATGTTTTTATTTAATTAAGATGTGATCACTGAGGGGTTAATCGTCGTTACATTTTTTAATGGATGATGATATGACACAATGAATATATAAAATTAAAAAGGGTAAACTACACAAATTGGCACTAATGTTTGAGTAAATTTTTGTTTTCCTACTAAAATTTCAAAAATAATAAATTGGTCACTAAAACATCAAATAGTTCCTTATGATTCTTCTATTAATGGGCGGTGCAGAGTAAGGAGATGAAGAAACTGCTTAGTGGGGCGTTGTTGAACTATATTTTGATATAACAATTAAGGCAAAATGTTTTTGGACTTGAATTGAATTTATTCAAAGTTTTTCAAAGTTTTAAAAAATAATTCAAAGTCAATTTATAAGTGGAATTAAGCACAAAACATTTTATGGACAAGTAGTACCGATACTATTCTTACAGTATCAATACCTCATGAACAGTACTGATACTGTTCATATGGTACCGATACCAAAGGTAAGGGAAGTATCGATACTCACTAGGTAGTATCAATACTACCAATATTGCTCAAATTCCAGAATACAAAAATGGTACCGATACCCAAAGGGGTACCGATACTACTCTACATCGTAGTATCGATATCATGAGCATAATATCGATACCATCAGGCCCCAATGGCTAGTTGATTTAAATATAACAAACGTAGTACCGATACTCCCTTTAGGAGTACCAATACCCTCTGTTATGGGCAGCTTTAATTTGCACAAAAATTGATCCCCCAACGGCTCCAAAACACTCCAAACGGCTAGAAACGGTCACAACAACATTCCAACATATAAAAACAAGTTGATGACACTAGAAGAAGGGTAAGAAACATTTATCCAAGCAATCAAACATAAGAGAAGAATTTTTCATTCTTATTTTCATTTCTCTTGAAAATATTATGTTTGTGTGAGTTAAATTCTTGTAAACACCCTACATTTGAGAGGTTTATTTTTTTTTATTTCTTTTTACCTTTTGTAAAGGGGTTTTGGTTCTATCTTAGCAAATTCAAAATATAGAGAGTTGTAAAGGTTATCTCTTGATCCTTTAAAAATAAAGAACAAATTAGTGAATTTGCTAGAAAATCCTTAGTGAGGAGCTAATGTAGTGGATGCAGACTTGGTTGATAAGTCAAACCACTTTAAATCCTTGTGCCAAATTTTTCCATCTTTGTACATTTTCGATTGTTCAATTGAGCCTCTTCAAATCCTAACAATTAGTATCAGAGCTTGACTCATTAGAAGGTTTAACAACCTTGAGACGATCCTAGAAGAAGCTCTACCGTTTCTTGACACAATCGAGAAGATAACTTCCACCTCCGGCTCGTTCCACATGGAAGACTCCCAACCGATCAACAAGCCTCCATATTTCAATGGAGCCAACTACCGTCGTTGGAAGAAATTAATGAAGCTATTTATCCAATCCAATGATCTTGATGCATGGGAGATAATCGAGAACGGCTACTCTTCTCCAAAGAAGAAGAAGAATGAGTGGAGTGCCTAAGAACGAAAGAAAACTCAACTTAATGCCAAGACTATGCACATGTTGTTTTGTGCATTTGGTCTCAAAGTAAATGAAAGAGTTTCTTCTTGTTCAAGTGTCAAGGAGCTTTGGAATAAGCTCGAAAAGCTTTATGGAAATAAGAAAGAAGAATCAACAAAGGTGGCGTCCTTAATGGCTCGTGAAGAGCCCAAGGTATATACTAACTCAAATGAATTAAATTCTTATTCTTTTAATGAGTTACAAGATGCATACGATGAATTATTTTCGGAGTTTGAGACCATGAACTCCAAATACAAGAAATTGATTTCTAAATATGATTTTATTTTGAAAGCTAAAATGGATTTTGAAAACCAAAATGAAATTTTGAAAAAGGATTTAGAGCTTTCACAAATGAAAATTGAAAGAAAAAGAATGTTTTGATTTAAAAGTTAAGCTTGAATGCTTAACAAAAGAAAAAGAAATCATTTTAAATAATTCATCTAGTTCCGTAATGACAAAATGCTCACATTGTCATTATCATGGTCACAAGGAACATACTTGTCCTTTGAAGAAAGTAAAATGTTTTAAAATTAGACAAGTATGGGTTCCTAAGGTAACAAGGGGCATTGAAACTAACGTCCAAGGATCCAAAGCAATTCGGATACAAAAATCCAAATAAATGTCTCTTGTAGGTGTGTGGGAGCAATGGTGATGAAAATGAAGAAATTGAGATGTTCTAGCTACACTTGAAAAATGAATGGGTAACCTCTAAGCTTAATGCTTTTGTTTTGGTTATTTGGTTGCTCATTTAGTTTATGCATGCATGAATTTTGATTTTAAATGAGTATGCAATGTTTTTAATCTCATGTATGATAAAAAAGTTTTATGATGAACATTTTAAATTTTTAATGATTTTTCATAATTTTTAGTTCATCATAATGAATTTTGGTCAAAATTGATTTTCAATGCAAATGATATCTCTCTAACAATTGATATTAACTTTTCAAATGCTTTGATTTTACAAATTTTAAATTTTTGACCTAAATTTAAATGTTTATGCATGTGTTTTAAATGTTAAAGATATCTCTCCAACAATTGATATCAAAATTTTCAAATGCATAACATTTTTGAAAGCTTTATGCATATGTACTTAATTTCAATTATTGGTATTGCATAAAGTATTTTAGACTTGGATATATTGAATTTCATATGCTACTAACTTGTTTGTTACTCTTTGTTGAAATTCAATTTTGTTTAAGTGTCAAGATTTTAAAGCTAATTTTTGTTTGGAATGCACTTTTTTAGGGGAAGCTTTTGATTTTTTCAAATGATTTTATGATAAAATTTAACACTTAGGGGCTGCTTGTTTACTTCATAATGATTAAGAGCAGAATGATTCAAATGTTGAATGATTCAGAGGCTTTGAATGGTTTGGCTCTGAATGTGACATGTTGTTTGATAACTGGCTCTGAATGATTCAGAATGTACTTCTGTACTGAATCATTCAGCACTGTTTTGCTGAATCAGTCAACACTGAATCATTCAGAGGTGCGAAACAAACGCGCTGAATAGTTCCATTAAGAGGTAAACAAGCATCCCCTTACTCTCCAAAGTTATTTTAGAACTTTAAAGTTGAATTAATTTTTATATAACGAAAAGGGGGAGAAGAATGAGTTTGAAAAATTCAATTTCTTAATGAAAAAGGGGGAGTTGAACATTTTCACATATTTTTCCAACAATTGATATATTTTTCATTAAACATTTTATTAAGGGGGAGTTTTGCCAAAAACAATTTTTCAAATGTTTTGTTATATTAAAAAAGGGGAGATTGTTGAACTATATTTTGATATAACAATTAAGGCAAAAATGTTTTTGGACTTGAATTGAATTTATTCAGAATTTTTCAAAGTTTTCAAAAATAATTCAAAGTCCATTTATAAGTGGAATTGAGCACAAAACGTTTTTTTGGACGGAAATATCGATACTCACTAGGTAGTATCGATACTACCAACATTGCTTAAATTCCAGAATGCAAAAATAGTACTGATACCTAAAGGGGTACCGATACTACTCTACATAGTAGTATCGATATCATGAGCATAGTATAGATAACATCAGGCCCCAATGGTTAGTAACAACTAGTTGATTTAAATATAACAAATGTAGTACCGATACTCCCTTTAGGAGTACTTATACCATCTGTTCTGAGCAGCTTTATTTTGCACGAAAATTGATCCCAACGGCTCCAAAACACTCCAAACGGGTAGAAACTGTCACAACAACATTCAAACATATAAAAATAAGTTGAGGACACTTGAAGAAGGGTTAGAAACACCTATCCAAGCAATCAAACACCTATCCAAGCAAGCAATCAAACACCTAAATAATTTTTTTATTATAATCTGGATATATACATGAAAATTTTATTTTGATTTAATTATATACATTCAACTAATTTTTTTGATAAAATCAACTAATTTTATTCAAAATAGAAAATATCTCAAATTACAATAAAGATTTACAATCACAATCGTAAATTAAGCATATAATTAGGAAATTTTCCTATAATCATTGAAACAAAACTAGTAACTTAAGATCACATAAGGATCATACAAGGAAAGATTAAATCTAACCAAGAAACTTGAACAAAGATAGATACAAACATATCTGATTGCATTAGAAAACGAACAACAAAAGGGGGATCAAGCTATTGAAAGACCACCGTCAAACCATAAATCAGACTCCAGCGACGTGAAAAGCTATCCATGAACGCAAATCGGGTATCCAAATCCAATCCGAGTGTCTAAAGTAGGGAAGATCACAAGATATCAGATAAGTGTCATCTTGATCAGTCGTGGCGATGCCAAATCAACTCTTAGAAAAAAGATAAATAAAAATGACCAAAGAACAAAAAAAAATACCAAAAAGTATAAGAAAACGTGCAACACAGGTAGACTTATTGAAAAAAATAAAAAAAAGATATGATATAGAAAATAAAAAGAAAATAAAGAATACCGACGGTCGACAACCAATATTAAAGTTTGTGCCGCTGTCGATCAACAAAGATGAAAAAAAGAGATGAGCGGCACACGAATGATAGAAAATTAGGTTTTTTGGATTTTCAAGATGTATATACATTCAACTAAATAAATGTTTTAGTTTATTTAAATTTAAATAAATTTAATTAGTGCTATATAAAACATGTAAATAACTAAATATCAAATGTGCTATTTTTATAAGAGAAAATAACCTCAGTGACCAAAAATGCCTTATAATATACGATTTTAACCAACTTTTTTTTGGATTTGCCAAAATGACCAACTAAATAGCAATGCGATCGATAATTCGCAACGCGATCTCCGGTATCGCAAATCAGTTTCCAGATTCGCAACGCGATTCTGACTATCGCATTACGCGATTACGTAAATCGCAATGCGAATTAGGAAAATCGCAATGCGATTAGGAAAATCGCAATGCGATTACGTATTCGCATTGCGATTTTCCTAATTCGCATTGCGATTTACGTAACCGCATTGCGATTTACGTAACCGCATTGCGATTTACGTAACCGCATTGCGATTTTCCTAATCGCATTGCGATTTACGTAATCGCATTGCAATTTTCCTAATTCGTACTTCGATTTACGTAATCGTATTGCGATTTAGTAAATCGCAACGAGATTCTGACTATCGCAATAATCAATTTCAAATTCGCAACTCGATTTCTGAATTCGCAACAGGTTTTAATTTCGCAACACAAATATTTTGGGTATATAAATACGCAGCAGCAACAACTCATAACCTAAATCCCTAAATCGCAACTCATTCCATCTCCATCTATCACTCTCTTCGGCGACATCCGTTTCTATATCCAACGATATCCTTCCCCATCCGGCAACAGGTTTTAGTTTCGCAGCTCGTTTGTTTACTAAATTAATTTACAATAATGAAATCATCTAATGTTGATCATGTTTGGATAGATTTTTGTTTTGGAGGGTCATGGGAGAATGTTCATGGTGTTTTACAATATATGCCTTTACCCATGAATCTTCAACTAAAACTGTCATTAAAAAAGTTAACTTACAAAACTCTAATGTTACGTGTTGCAAATAAATTGAATTTAGAGCCCCTAAGTGGATTTAGGCTATCTTATCAGAAAAATGGTAAAGTTTATTTGTTAACCGATAATGAAGATGTTGAACGATTCATTGCTTACATTAGTGTTTCAAATGATGATGTTACATTGTATGTTGTTGAACCTAGAAGTAGTGAAGTTGGGTCAGTAGCGGGTAGTAATCAACTAAGTTTTTCAACCCCAGTTTATGGTGCTCAAAATTTAATGGTTCCACCACAATTTCATCACCAAGCAAATATTGTTTCACCACATTTCCAATACCAAATACAATCTCAAAACCCACAACCTTTCCCTAATCCAAATCCCAATCAACTTTCAGCACCAAATTCTGGTTTTCGTATTGACCAGTTAGACGATGATGAGCCAAAAACAAAAGTTGTAAGTACTAGTCAATATTCGAAATTTGATCTTGGTCAATACCCGGACTTTGATCTTGGTCAATACTCGGATTTTGATGATTTTTCAGAAGAAGAAACAGACCCTGCGTGTAATGATTTTGATATTGGTCAATACCCGAATTTTGATGATGAAACAGCCGTTGCCGAGGAAGATGTTGTTGATGATAATGAGGAGGAAGTTACGATTGTAAATGAGCATGTTGAACATCCATTCTGTAATTCATATAACACTGAAGAAGAAAAAGAAGAAGAAGAAATCCCCAAAGAAAAGTCCCCGAAGAAAATGCCACGGGAGTATAACTGGAATATGCCAGAATTACTTCAGATACCGGAAGAAGAGTTGGTAAAGATAGCAGTTGATTGTCACACAAAAATTATTCGTATCAAGAAAGATGATTGTTTTGATACAAAGGAAGACTTGAAGATAGCTTTGTATACGAAATGTGTGGAAGATGACTATCAACTAAAAGTTAACAAATCAAGCAAAGATCGTTTCGAAACAAGGTGTATGATTGACAAAAACTGTATGTGGCGTATGATTGCAAAGAGGATAAAAGATTGCGAAATGTTTCAAGTTAGGACTTTTATTGATAAAAATACATGTTCAAGAACCCAAGTTTTTCCTCACCATAGACAGGCAAACAAAAAGGTGTTGGGTGGTTTTCTGGCTGAGTTAATGTTTTTGAATGGTAGGGTATATCGGGGACATGAAATTATGACTGACATGAATGCTCGGTTCAATATTAGTATCTCATATTCTCAAGCTTGGAGAGCCAAATGTTATGCCTTAGAATTGTTGAGGGGTCGCCAGAAGCATCGTTTGCCCAACTGCCGGCTTATTGTCACAATTTAAAGCTGAAAAATCCTGGGTCGGTAACTCATATCAAAACAGATAGAGATGGACGCTTTGAGTTGCTGTTTATCGCCATTGGTGCTGCGGTTAGTAAATCAATATAATTTTGTTGACTCATTTTTGTTAGTTACATGCATTTCACATTTAAATGATTATATTTATTGTGTATATGATTTTGTAGATTCGTTCGTTTATTAATTGCATGCGCCCAGTTATTATAGTTGACGGAGCACATTTAAAAGGTCGATACCTTAGAGTAAACTTATTAGCAGTAGCCATGGATGCTAACAATGGGATACTGCCAATAGCTTACGGGGTTGGAAAATCTGAAACCTCTGATTCATGGACATGGTTTATGGGGCATCTTAGGGATTGCATAGGTCCTATTCGCAATCTGAAAATCATATCCGATAGGGCAAACTCAATTGACAACGCTGTTAGAAGGTGTTTCCCAGATGTTTTTCATGGACTTTGTGGTGTTCATTTGTATAGAAATCTAAAATCAAGGTCTGCTGGTATAAAATATCACAAATGGACATACTAGAAGGCTGTAAAAGCTTATCGGGAAGTGGATTTTAATAAGAATATAAACTGTTTAAGACGTGTTTTGCCTCAGTGTGCTCAAACACTAGAAGATGTCAGGTTTGAAAGATGGTCAAGAGTACATCAACTTGGAGCAAGATATGGTTTTATGATGTCTAATAGTGCAGAATCAATCAACGTTCTAAGTCGTCATTCCCGGAAATTACTCATTACTATGTTAATGGAGTTTTTTTGAGCCTCTATTCAACAGTGGTACTACAAGAAAAGAAACCATGCATGTATTATTTCTTTAAATTCGTAACTTATCATATATTTTACTAAGTATTATTTATTTAAATTTACAGGAACATTGGAACATCGTGTTACACCATGGACATAAAAAAAGATAACGAAACGTGTTGTGAAGTCAACTTCATGGAGAGTTGAACCATGTTCAAACACTTTGTTTGAAGTACTGGATAATAACTTAAATGGGCTTGTCGATCTAAATGCAAAGACGTGTAGTTGTATAAAATGGCAAACATCTGGTTATCCGTGTGGCCATGTTATAAAAGTTTCTCTTCATCTAAACCAAGATGATTCAAGCGCATACGCTATGGATTGCTACACTACAGAAGTATATCGACAGACTTATGGCGAGATTGTCTACCCTATTCCACATCCTTCTGAGTGGGACATACCAGACTTACAAACAGTTTTGCCACAGCCATGGACAGAAGGCTACCTGGCGACCAAAAAGTCACGATCGTATACTGTCTAAGGGTGAAGAGAAGAAGAGATCGACATGTAGTCGGTGCAAGGAAAGTGGTCATACAAGGTTGACATGTGGATCACCAGTGCCATCACAATCATCTTTTCCTCTACCAAAATATGGATCCTCATCAAAATCCAAAGCTCATATGGTGTCAAGCAAAAGGCAATCAAAATCGTAATCATCTTTAAAATCCCAATCACAACTGGTTTCACCTTTTGGGACTGTTAACTTAGGTGATTTTTAAATGCAAACGTTGTATTATGTGGATTTTATGTGTGAACTTTTAACATGTTCAGTTAGGCATGTATTAGTAACTTGAGTTTGAAAATTGCTATGATCTGTTAAGTTGTTATCACTTATTAGGCAATCATTTGACTATCGCAACACGGAAATGACGTTCGCAATCATCTTAATGTCTATCGCAACACGGAAATGACTATCGCAATGCGTAATGAAAATCGCAACGAGAGAATCGCAATGCGAAATGAAAATCGCAACGAGGGAATCGCAAAACGAAATGAAAATCGCAATGCGAATTTAGTTTCGCGTTGCGATTTTGTCGTTGTGATTTTCATTTCGCGTTGCGATTCTCTCGTTGCGATTTTCATTTCGCATTGCGATAGTCATTTTTGCCTTCAACATAATGCAGATTGAAATCAACAAAATCAACCATTACATTTCAATCAATTAAACAAACACAAATAAGAATTATGTTCACATCAATTAAACAAATCAACTTTTACAAATCATCTTTTACAAATCAATTAAACAATCGAAAAATAAGCAATAATTCTTATTTCCTCATCTACTATTGAATCAACTTTTGCAGCCATACATCATTTTCACGCAGCTCACTTCTGAGATTAACCTGCAGAAACCAAACATTTGCTCAAACAACACTTTCTACACATCTAAAACCTACAAACAACAAATTATTGAATTCTAGGTACTTAACCAAACATTTTCAAACCACAAGCCTATAAACTTACCAATTGTTTATGGACATTTTTATAACGCGGATGCAGGTAGGCACGTCTCGTATATATAGATCTCTATAAGCCGAAACCACAAGCCTACTGCAGCTCTATCTCTATCGGTGGGAGGTAGATACTTTATACTTCATGTGATCAAACGCTCCAACGCCAAGCATACGAGAGGACCACAGTCCCCTCTGGGTCCTTTCATTTTTTGTGGTGCGGTCTCGTCTCTGCTAACTATAATATTGAGCTTCTTTGGCTTCTTGTTTC
Source organism: Hibiscus syriacus (assembly GCF_006381635.1). Lineage (NCBI taxonomy): Eukaryota > Viridiplantae > Streptophyta > Magnoliopsida > Malvales > Malvaceae > Hibiscus > Hibiscus syriacus. Next base: position 1,517,156 of record NW_024062205.1, read on the forward strand.
CAGAACGAGTCCAATAATTTATCGCATCCAAGAATTTAGCCAAATGAGAGCTCCATCCCTTAATAATATCTCTTAAATCAACCAATGATATGTAATTTATCATGCTGTCATATACTATTGCCTTAAGGGATGGAGCTGAAGCTCGACGAGAAGCCAATGTTTACGTTCCAAAACAGGGAAAACACATGCATCATAAGTAATAATTCATTCATTTGCGCACTTATTTATGATACCTTTAAACTTAATCTAAAAAAATACTAACCTTATCGACCTCCCACCATGCAGGATAAAGTTTAGCTTGTCCATTACCCAACGCAAATGATTTTATCTCGTTGATTCTTCAAGTGAACGGCGTTAAAAGAAGTCGGCATAATTGTATATCGTGTATTTCTTTTATTTTCCTTAAGTTTCCTAATATTAGAAGATGTGACACCCACGCATCGATATGCTGTTTTACAAAAAAGACATATATTAGTAACTTACATAATTTTAAAAAAAATAATCAAATTGAAATATAAGAAAAATTACGACTTACCCCTCCATCGAAATAGCCATATCTTCGACCCCTAATAATACGCCCCACCAAGAGATCAAGCAAACAAATAGATATCATCGTTGAGCTTACATAGTCATGAAACACCTGGCTCCGCTCATGTAAATAAAAATCAACTGCGGTCTTAGCCCAAAGGGTGTTATCCAAAATTGTGTCCGGTAGTTGTCTCATCTCCACTTCAGATACCGGTATGGTACTGGTCGGTAACTCATACGAGAGCCAACTTGAATCCATCATGTCCGACACGTCAGAGGTTTTCTCAAGAATCCTACATATGACGCCATGTGAATCGGGCTCTTGAATGGTGGGAGGGCCTCTTCAACGATACAGTGGCCTCTTGAACGGTGGGAGGGGACTCTCGAGGACCCGACGTAAAGCATCCACCTTATCGGGCCGCTAAATAATTAAATACAAATATCAGTAAATAAACAGACATGATATTTAAACAGTGAAAATAAAGACAAATATGTTTCAAACTTGCATTGAATTCACCCAAGTCATTATTCTATCATAGTTCACAAAATGCATCAGATAACAAAGGCAAATATGTTTCAAACTTGCAACACTGTCAACTTAGTATTTGTCTTTGTCTATTGGTTGAAGTAATGCAATTCATTCAAGTTTCAATTTGCAGAAGAAGAATAGTTTCTGGAACTTAAAATCGCAACGTGAAAAATGACTATCGCAACGCGAAACCAAAATTCGCAATGCGATTACAGTTCGCGTTGCGATTTTGGTTTCGCGTTGCAATTTTCATTTCGCGTTGCGATTTTCATTCTCTCGTTGCTGGAACTTAAAATCGCAACGTGAAAAATGACTATCGCAACGCGAAACCAAAATTCGCAATGCGATTACAGTTTCGCGTTGCGATTTTTGGTTTCGCGTTGCAATTTTCATTTCGCGTTGCGATTTTCATTCTCTCGTTGTGATTTTCATTTCAACCAAAAGACAAAACAGTATTACTAAATTAGTTTCAAGAATAAACTATTTCTTCTTCTTCTGCAAATTGAAACTTGAATGGATTGCATTACTTCAACCAAAAGACAAAACAAAGACAAATACTAACTTCAGAGTATTAAAGAATACACAGTTTAGCAGAATTGGCAGCAAACGAACAAATTTACTTTCAACCAAAAGACAAAACAAAGACAAATACTAACTTCACAGTGTTAAAGAATACACAGTTTAGCAGAATTGGCAGCAACCGAACAAATTTACTTTCAACCAAAAGACAAAACAAAGATAAATACTAACTTCACAGTGTTAAAGAATACACAGTTTAGCAGAATTGGCAGCAACCGAATAAATTTACTTCAACCAAAAGACAAAACAAAAGACAAATACTAACTTCACAGTGTTAATAAACAATTTAGCAGTATTGGCAGCAACCGAATAAATTTACTAAGCAATCTAAGTGAAATGGTTAATCTAAGTGAAATTACGAGTAAATTTATCATCAAGTTAAATATGGAAAATCTTAAACTTACCTCGTTGCGTAGAGTATGAACCTCATTATGCAACGATACTACCATCTCACGTAGAGCGGCAACCTCACCACGTAAAGTAGACACCTCCACACGCCATGCACCATCGTTATCGCGTAGAGTACCGATCTCCTCACGTAAGGCATTGACCTCATCACGTAACTCCCTTGACTCATCCCGTAGAGGTGGAGAAAAGGGAGATAGAAGTCGTGGCATCTTTGCCGGTCGCCTATCATGAGGTGATGGTGGAGAAGAGGCTCGATGATGTGACGGGATAGGTGATGGCTCTCGTTGTAGAGGTGTATAGTCGGGTCGATCAGGTGATGGCTCTGGGTGAGGTGATGGCTCTCGAAGTGGAGGCTGCTCATCATTCGTGCCATCAAGAAAACGCTGACTAGCTTGCCACCAATCAGTGGCAAGCTCAGCCTCCGTGGGTGTCAGTCTCATTAATGGAGTGTTGGCCTCTTAAAAATATAAAAACTCAAACAAAGTTAAACGTCTACTATTAATAACTTGTTTATATGATAGTATTATATTAACTTACATATTTATTGTCGCATATGGTATTAAGTCTTCCCAATCCAACAAATGTTTCCTCTTCCAGGAAATAGCCCTAGGAATATCATTTGAGGTTTTTAATACATATGTCTGCATGCTGGGGAAATCCTCGAATATCCAAATCTACAAACAATATAATAACAAACATTAGTAATTGTTAAATAATTAATTATAATTTTGAAAACATTGTATAGAAATTCTTACCTTAAAGGCCCAAACAAAGCCTGACAAAGTGTATATCGACCCATCGCCCCGCAAACTTTTGCGGTCATCAAAGGCAGACGACAACTTAGTCCAGGTAGCTTTCCATATATACGAACCCCACGGAAACAGATTCCATGCATTTAGGTCCTCTACCAATAATATTAGCTCCTGAGGAATAGGTTGTCTGGCCTCTCTGCCTAAAAAGTTGGCATACAAAAGTAGTAGAAGGCATACTCGGACAACATCGACGTTATTCATCCGAGTAAAACCATCTTTCTTATTAAACAATTTCTTCAGGTCGTCGACGTGTAAGTTCGGCTTCTCTATTGACTCATCAGGAAAAACCCTGGATAACCATGATGGGCGGGTGATATGACGAGTGTACCGGCCTACATCATCAAGTCCGAATCGTAGACCAGTGATTAAGCAGAACTCCTTCCGCCCAAAACAAGTATACGCCGGTGGAAAATGAAACCATATCTCTTCCTCACCAAGTTGTATACTGTCGGGTAGATCGCTAGTCATGGTCTGAAGCCACAAATGGGTCAAATTAGCATCTCCACCCAGATGCTGTACTCTCAGCCATGGCCCGAAACAGGTTTCCTCAAACAATTTTCTTTGTGCAGGTGAAAGCTTCGAAGCAATTGTAGTGGCTAGGCTAACTTTATTCCTTAATGTCAATGAAGCCGAAAAAATTTCTACAAAAACAATAAACATACCAAGTTAGATATACCAAAAACTACACTGTAAATATATACCAAAAACAATAAACATAAATAGTAGTTTATTCTTGAAACTAAAATTTGCAACACTGTTTTGTCTTTTGGTTGAAATGAAAATCGCAACGAGATAATGAAAATCGCAACGCGGAAATGACTATCGCAACGAGAGAATCGCAACGCGAAATGAAAATCGCAACGAGAGAATCACAACGCGAAATGAAAATCGCAATGAGAAAATCGCAACGAGAGAATCGCAACGCGAAATGAAAATCGCAATGCGATTTTGGTTTCGCGTTGCGATTATCTCGTTGCGATTTTCATTTCGCGTTGCGATTCTCTCGTTACGATAGTCATTTCCACGTTGCGATTTCATTCTCGAAATTTCTTCTTCTGCATTACTTCAAAAAGACAAAACAAAGACAAATACTAACTTCACAGGGTTAAATACTAAACAGTTTAGCAGTATTGGCAGCAATCGAATGAATTTAATAAGAAATCTAAGTGAAATGGTTAATCTATTATTGAAATTACCAGTAAACTTATCATCAATTCAATATGAAAAACCTAAAAATAATGCAAAAATTTCAAAATAAAATAATTAAAAAAAACTACCCTCGGAGGTTGATTTTCCATTTCTGAATGATTGTGAGGGATTTCTGACCGTGAATGGTTGTGAGGGATTTCGTCGGTGATGGGGACGGAAAATCTTCGAGATGGGACGGATTTCGCCGTAGAGAGTGAGAGATGGAGATGGGACTGAGTGTTGTGATTTTAGGTTTGAGGTTATGAGTTGCGATTACTGTGGACAGTTCAGTTTCCTATATATTAAGAAAAAATTCGTGTTTGGAATTTGAAAAAAAAATACGCGTTAATATGAATGGCGCTATGTAAATCACATTGCGATAGTCAGATTCGCATTGCGATTTACGTATTCGCATTACGATTTTCCTAATTCGTATTGCGATTTACTTAATTGCGTTGCGATTTACGTATTCGCATTGCGAATTATGAAAATCGCAACGCGAATACGTAAATCGCAATTCGCAATGCGAATTAGGAAAATCGCAATGCGAATACGTAATCGCATTGCGATTTTCCTAATTCGCATTGCGATTTACGTAATCGCATTGTGATTTACGTATTCGCATTGCGAATTAGGAAAATCGCAACGCGAATTTGGGAAATCGCAATGCGATAGTCAGAATCGCGTTGCGAATCTAGAAACTGATTTGCGATACCGGAGATCGCGTTGCGAATTATCAATCGCATTGCGATTTAGTTGGTCATTTTGGCAAATCCAAAAAAAGTTGGTTAAAATCGTATATTATAAGGCATTTTTGGTCACTGAGGTTATTTTCTCTTTTTATAATAGTTTAGTTGATTTGTACGAGTTGAATTAAATCAAAATTCCATAAATAAAATTAAAATTCATGTCATTATGTATTTTATCAAATATATTTAATAGTTTTTCTAAAAATTTCATAAGTGGTACTTATACTTTGATAAAATCTTTAATGTGATATGTTTTTTCTTTTCAAAATATATATTTTGATAATTAAAAGTACCTATATGCATGTTATTATGATATTTGAACTTAATAAATCTATAAAAAGTTAACTAATAATATTTTTTACTTAAAAAATAACTAATAATATTTTAATAGTATTAAATTCAAGTATATGTTCTAAATGAAATTATTTCTTGACATACTGGGTTTGAATACAATGTCTACAGTGGTGTATGAACTCTCATTGTCGAATTTCTTAAAAGTCTTTTGAATAGATACTATCTTATATTCATCTTAGACTAATAAAAAATAGTTTGAGATTGAAAAAAATCAAGGTGTAAGTTAAAAGTTTGTGTGTTAAAATATCTTAAGTTAAATTATTAATCAATGGGAGGGAGAAAACAATTTTTTTTGTTAATTAAAGGGTTAATAAGGATTAAATTGAACTACTTAAAGTTTTAAAGAGACTATAATCGAATTATACCATTAACCAAGGCACCGCCACCCTGAATTTGCCCCTGCTCAGAATCGTAAAGTAAACGCTTGAAGAATCAACGGTCTTCTCTTCCATTTTTGGCTTCAAATCTGGTTATTCCACAACCTTATCTTTTAGCTAAGTTCTTGGTGGGAAATTTATTGGTAATCAATTGCCGTTAAAATGGAGACCATCGGCGCCGTCGCTGGAGTGGAAGCCTTGCTAGAAATGGAGGCCATTGGTGGCGCCGTCGCTGAAAGGGAAGCGCTCGGCGGAATGATGGCCGTAGCAGACTTTGAACCCGATTTTTCAGTCAACAAAAACGAAATAAAAGCCGCCAGCTCATCTTTCCTTTTCATTCTCCTTTTATCTCTCTTCCTCGTAACTTTTCTGGGTTTTATGGTTGCAAGAAGAAGAAGAAATACAGCCAAAGACCAACCCGATGAAGAACAACAACAGATGCTACATACAGACACTAATTCTCACCAGTTGGAGACCGACACAAATCATAACCCCACACAACACAGTCGACATTGTTCATGTCTATATACTCTGAAAACAAAGGTTAATATCATGCACGTGCGATACATCTGGTTGTGAACCCTACTGATTCTCTCTTCTTTTAAATCTTGTAGTTCATTTTTGGGACTTGTCTTGCTTTCGGGAACTTCGTTCTGGAGATTCCTTCGGCAATCATGGGCCAGATGGGATCGGAGACAAAGCCTACTTATGCTCTCATCATCATGTTGTTGTCCTTCACGTCGATGCTTATCTGCTTAGTGGAGCTTGTCTGCAAAGGAAAAAGTCAAAAGATTACATGGAAATGGAGATCACGCAGTAGGAGAATACCATGGTTTTATCATCCACTTCCTGCCGACACACCCTTTGGTACATTCACTGATATCATCGGCTTGATTTGTGCAATGACTCAGTGTGTTGTTACAGCAATAAATTATGTCTTCTGCGTTCGAGATCACTCGAGCCCTGTTAAGATACAAGTCTGGCCTCCGGTTTTCGCCTTCGGTCTTCTATGTTCTAAATTTATGGGAAGCTGAATGAAGAGGATGGGGCATCGGATGAAGATGCCGGTAACGTTACCGTCGTCGATCATCTGATGCCGGAGCCGTTTACGCGGCTGAACAGTGTTGTTGCGATGTTGAGAAAATGTAATGTTTTTCCCTAGGGGATTATTGTACATAATGTTGACATAAATGAGTTTAATGATATTGGTGTCGCGGCCGTCTTTCGGTTGGGTTCGGAATTGGGCTTCGACTTAGGAAAATGGATTAGGAGTCGCCACCGATCTTTTATTTTAAAATAAACGGGTAGATCGGATACTTTATTTCTTACCTGATCTGCATCTTACCAAAGATGTGTTAGATTCGGGAGTCGGTTACAGTCAAGGAAGGATTAGCACCCTTGAAATATCCTTTCGGTACTATGTAATTTTCAGTTGTCTTAAATTAAGAAAATTGTAAGTTTAATTAAAAAAATAAAAGTACGATCACAAATTACTTACCATAGTTTTAAATGTGAACCTTTAAAAAGATAGAAATATTAGATTTGTAGTGAAATGCATGATTGAATTAATATGAAAATTATAAATAAAACGAAAAAAATAAAAATAAGACATAAATAACAACAAAGAAAAAATGAGATTAAATAGAGGAAAAATAGGAAACCAAAAACAATAATAAGAAAATGATAATAGACAATGGAATAAAACAAGACTAATAAAAAAATGAAAGAAAAACATTTATAAAAAAATAATCTGTAAAAATATATATACAATAAAGTAATATCTAAATAAATAAAAAAAGGAATATATAATAAAAAGAAAAATACATAATGATAATAAACGTACATATATATATATATATATATAAAATTAAAATATTAAAAAACTAAAGAAAGACTAATGGATAAAAATGTATATATATACTAACGTACAAAAAAATAGAAATAAAATAAAAAGAAAAAGAAAATAATAATAAAATAATTAAAGGATTAAATCGTGATAAAAATCAAATATGAGGGCCAAATTAAGAGAAAAAGTGAAGTGGAAATCGGATTTTGGGTCGAAATGAGACCTTTTAAAACAGAAGGGGACCAAAAGGGCATTTTCTCCCTTTAATCTCAAAACGCGCGGACCCATTAAGGGTCATGGGTCGGGTCTAAATGCTCCTCGGGTCATATAAATACCAACTTTTGGCATAAATATGCTTCATTTTCCATTTGGCACACAAAAACCCCCTTGTTATTCAAACTCTCTCAAATGTTCATCCTTTTGGATGAACTGCCATTGTGGTTTCCAGAACCTGGTGGCGCGCCGCCTCGCCGGCCGCCTTTGATCGACGCTGACCGTCAATAATCGACGGTGAAAGTATTTTTTTTATTTTTCAAAAGCTTTTCGTACACTCGGTTTAAAAATCAAAATGATTTTTTAAAAAAAGATCTCGGGGTGGCGTAGATCTAAAAAATGGTTTCGAACGACAACCCCTTTTTATCGGCCAAAATAATTTTTGTGGTTTTGAATCGAGAGAAAAAGCAAGCAAGAATGCAAAGGTAAAAAGCGAGTGAACAAAGGTAAAAAATGCTACCTTTTTATTTCCCTTCGAAAAGCTTTACAAATGCCTTGTGATTTTTCGGGTGTTTTTGTGTGCAACTCTCTGTTTGCTAGTAATCTCTTAGTAATTGTGTCCATTGTGTTGAATACAAGCACATATTTATAGCCTAGAACATATTCTATTTTTAGAGATAGAGTCCTAATGAAACTAATATTCTTGGCTCGTTGGTTGTTGTTTGTTGAGCGAAATGGCCAGCGTAGAGCGTATTCGGCGGAGGCTGTTGCGAGGAGGGAGGCGCGACGCTTGGAGAGAAATGGCTGGAAGTATAGTGGGTGTTGAAAACAATTTTGTTTTGATATAACAAATTAGTTTAAATGAATTTTAAGATTTTACAAATGATTTTCTAAAGTATATTCGATTCAATTAATCGAATATCAAATTATTACTCCAAGTCTTTTAAGATCAATTTCAAACCTTACTAAATGTGTAAAATTGTGTTTTATACTTAATATATTTTTGAAACAATTTTCACAAAGTATTTTGAACCAAAATCAAGCCTAAAATCAATTTTTTAGAGTGATGCACCGATGCACCATGAAATAAATTCAACATCGAATGCATTTCATGCATCGATGCACATACCTTGCACCGATGCACCAGCCATGCATCGATGCACTCTGGCTATTTTAAAACATCGAATGCACTTGATGCACTCTTAATGCACCGATGCACTAAGGATCCAACGGTCAAAATATTTGAATTTTACATTGATGCACCGATGCACCATGGGTATGCATCGATGCACTGACGCTCCCAACTGCTTTAATTAATTGTTTTCACACTTAAACGGATCTATTGACTCCACTAATCATCCCCAACGTTCAGAAATGATTCAAGGTGTATTTAAACAAGCTTAGAAGCCACTGATCAATAACAAGGAAACATCAAGCAACTAGAATCAATAGAGAATCAAAGAGAAAGCATCAAACCTCAAGTTTGTGCATTTCAAGCCTATTTTTCATTCAATATTCATTTTGCTTTTAAGAACACTTAATGTGCTCAATTGTATTTATTCTTGAGTGTTCTTTCTTTGTTCTAGAATTGTGCAAACATATTTGCCTTGTGAGGTTTTTCTTGTGAGTTTGCAAATTTGTAATCTTCTCTTTGAGAAAAGAGTGTTCTCAAGAATTGGGGTATATTCTTGAGGGAGTTGTAAGGTTATCTCTTTGGCCTCAAAAGAAAGAACAAATTAGTGAATTTGTTGGAAAATCCTTAGTGTGGATAGCTAAGGTAGTGGACGTAGACTTTGGTTGATAAAGTCAAACCACTTTAAATCACTGTGCAATTACTTTCAATTTTCTGCAAAAGCTTCCACAAAATTTTAATTGCCAATTCACCCCCCTCTTGGCTGATTCTATCGATCGATTAACTCAATAATTGGTACCAGAGCCTCACTCATTTGAATGTTTAATCGCCTCTTGAGTCGATTCGGGAAGAGTTACATCGATTATCAAGTCATCAATGGCCTCCACTTCAAATTACGACTCCGGTCTCAATTCGATGCCCGCCAACAAACCTTTTTTCTTCAATGAGGCTAACTATGCCTATTGGAAAAATAGGATGATGTACTTCATTCAAGCAAGTGACATGGGAGCATGGAATGCCGTAGAAGAAAGATACATCAAGCCTCTCACTCATCCAAGATTGTGGAGTGAAGGAGAGATAAGAATGTTCCAGCTCAACTCCAAAGCCATCCATATAATATTTTGTGCTCTTGGACCAGATGAATACGAAAGAGTTTCATCTTGTACAACTACCAAAGAAATATGGGACAAACTTCAAGTCACTCATGAAGGTACCGATGAGGTAGAGAAATCTAAAATTAGTATTCTAACACATAGCTATGAAAATTTCAGGACGAAACAAAATGGAGATATCAAAGCTATGATGGATAGATTTTCAACGATTGTCAATGGTCTCAAATCATATGGAGAAATCATTTCAAATGAAAAGCTTGCGAGGAAGTTAGTCTACTCCCTTCCAAAATCGTGGCAATCAAAGAAGACAGCAATCATCGAGTCTAAGGATCTAACGTCCTTAACTCTTGAAGAACTAATCGGTTCCCTTCTCACTCATGAAATGATGCTTGAAGATGAAGTGGACCTCGATAAGATGACGAGACACCAAAGGACGAGAAAATTTCATTATTTGACAAACGATTCAGAAAGTTGATGATGCCCATCCGAGGAAGAAAATTCAAACGTCATGAAGACGTCAAAACTGAATCGAAGGAGAAAGACCCGATCATTTGCTATGAATGCAAAAAGCCAGGGCATGTCAAATATGATTGCCCACAATTGAAGAAAAAGGGTCAATCCAAAAAGAAGCACAAGGCTCATGTAGCTATATGGAGCAATGAAGAAGGTTCCGATGAAGAGGAACAAGAAGTTGCAAACTTGTGCTTGATGGCTATCGGGGAAGATTCTAAGGTAACCTCTAACTCATTCGATTTGGATGAATTATCTTATGATGAGTTATTAGAGGGTTATAATGGGTTGGCTTCGGATTATAAGACTATATTTTCAAAATACAAAAATGATATTTCAAAATTGAAAAACGAAAATAGTCTTATATCCAAGACCAACAATGAGCTTGAAAGTAAGATCAAAGAATTGCAAATCAAAATTAATGATTTTGAAAAGAAAAATACTGATTTGCATAACTTACTTTCAAAAGTTTATGATGATCATCAAATAAGATTGATGATCTTAAACTTCTTTAATAAGGTTGAAACAAAAAGTTTGAAAAAGGTGAGAATTCAAAATCCAACTTGTTAAGAAAAGTTTTAGAAGCTACAATCATAGAAGTCCTCAACGAACCTTGAATGGTAAAATTGTTAGGAGTATGGGGTCTAAAGAATTCATTACTACTAAAGATAAGGATGTCCTTTATAAATGGATACCAAAGGGGACAAGGATTTTAGAAACTAATGAATATCCAAAAGAATTTGGGTACCAAAAATTAAAAATTAATCTATGTTTGTAGGAAAAGGAGCATTGCTACAAGGCACGAGAAACAAATCCAAATTCATGGTACCTTGATAGTGGATGCTCGAGACACATGACCGGAGACAAAAGCCGGTTCATAGAGCTTAATGCCAAAAATGGAGGAGAAGTGACTTTTGGTGATAATTCAAAAGGTCACATTGAAGGTATTGGTACTATAGGTAATATCTCTTCCATACAAATTAAAAATGTGTTATATGTGAATGGATTAAAGCATAATCTATTGAATATTAGTCAACTATGTGATAAGATATTCAATGTCATGTTTGAAATTAATGGTTGTAAAGTCGTTGACATTGCATCTAATCGGGTTATGCTTGTTGGTCATAGAATAGGAAACATATACATGGTGCATTTAGATTCTACTGATATGACTAATTTGTGCCTAGTTGCTAAGGATGAACATGATAGTTGGTTATGGAATAGGAGACTAGGACATACTAGTATGAGTGTTTTGCAACGGCTAATTTAAGGTGATTTAGTTCAAGGGTTGCCTAAGCTTAAATTTGATAATGATAAAATCTGTGATGCTTGTGCTAAAGGAAAAAAAAAAGCGAGTTTCTTTTAAATCCATTAATGATGTGTCAACTAGTAGAGTATTGCAATTGATACATATAGATCTTTTTGGGCCAACTAGGACTACTAGCTTGGGTGGAAAACAATATGCATTTGTCTTGGTAGATGACTACTCTAGATATACTTGAGTTCTATTTTTAAGTACTAAAGATGAAGCATTAGAAAATTTCATCACATTTTCAAAAGTAATACAAAACGAAAAAGGTTACTCTATCACTAGTATTAGAAGTGATCATGTTACTGAATTTGAAAATCTTGGATTTAATGAGTTTTGTAATCTAATGGTATTAGCCATAATTTTTCAGCACCTAGAACCCCTCAACAAAATGGAGTTGTTGAGAGGAAAAATTGAACTTTAGAAGAAATGGCTAGAACCATGCTTTGTGAAAATAATTTGCCAAAATATTTTTGGGCGGAAGCCACAAATACCGCTTGTTATGTTGTAAATCAAGTAATGATTATGCCAATTTTGAAGAAAACTCCATATGAAATTTTCAAAAATAAAAAGCCTAACATTAGCTATTTTCATCTTTTTGGATGTAAATATTTTTCTTTGAACAACAGTAAAGAAAACCTTGGCAAATTTGATGCTAAAAGTGATTAAGGAATTTTTCTGCGTTATTCCTTAAATTCTAAAGCTGGAAGGATTCTTGTTTGAATGATGATGTAGGTATTATAAATACAAATGACGTTAGACATGACATTGGAGAATCATCATCAAAGGAAGAAACGAAAGATGAGGAAACTCATGATCCTCTTGAGAATCCAACCATTGAAGAAAGGGAAGTATCTTACCCAAGAGAGTACAACTATGTCAAGGATGATGAAATTATAGGTGATCTATCCAAAGGGGTAACTACTCGATCTTCTCTTAGAAATATTTGTAATTACGTTGCATTTATTTCATGCATAGAGCCTAAGAACATCAAAGAAGCATTAAAAGATGAACATTGGATTATGGCTATGCAAGAAGAATTAAATCAATTTGAGAGAAGTAAAGTATGGACTTAGTTGAAAGGCTAGTAATAAATCTACTGTAGGTACTAGATGGGTATTTGGGAATAAGCTTGATGAGAGTGGTAATATAGTGAGAAAAAAGGCTAGACTTATAAGCTTGATGAGAGTGGTAATATAGTGAGAAAAAAGGCTAGACTTGTTGCTCAAGGGTATACTCAAGAAGAGGGCATAGACTATGATGAAACATACGCTCCCGTAGCTAAGATGGAAGAAATTAGAATGTTATTAGTATTTGCATGTTTCATGAATTTAAATTATATCAAATGGATGTTAAAAAAGCACTTTATGGTTTAAAACAAGTTCCTAGAGCTTGGTATGAAAGATTGTCAAATTTTTTAATTGAAAAAGGTTTTTCAAAAGGAAAGTTTGACACTACATTGTTTTTAAAGCATAAAGGTAAAGATTTATTAGTAGTTCAAATTTATGTTGATGATATAATATTTGGTTCTACTAATGCTGTTCTTTGCCAAGAATTTTCTAAGCTAATGCAAAGTGAATTCGAGATGAGCATGATGGGGAACTCTCATTTTTCTTGGGACTCCAAATCAAGCAAGAAAGATGGCATCTTCATCAATCAGCTAATACGTCAAAGATATGCTCAAGAAGTTTGGGCTGGAAAATGGGAAACCTTATGACACTCCAATGAGCTCATCAACAAAGCTTGTCTTAGATGAAGAAGGTAAATGTGTGGATGTTAAATTATATAGGTCAATGATTGGTTCTTTGCTCTATCTACCTGCAAGTAGATCGGACATTAAGTTTAGTGTTTGCTTATGTGCTAGATTTCAATCATGTCCTAAAGAATCACATTTACTAGCTGTCAAGAGGATCTTTAGATACCTTAAGGACACTCATTGTATAGGACTTTGGTATCCTAGAGACTCTAGCTTTAGCTTGCATGCCTTCTCAGATGCGGATTATGGATGATGCAAATTAGATAGGAAAAGCACCTATGGTATTTGCCAATTTCTTGGAAATATACTGATTTCGTGGTTTTCAAAGAAACAAAATTGTGTTGCATTATCTACCACTGAAGCCGAATACATTTCAGCTGGTAGTTGTTGTGCACAAGTTTTATGGATGAAACAACAACTTTTTTATTATGGAATTGAAGTAGGTACTATTCCTATCAAGTGTGACAATACTAGCGCTATTTGTCTCACTAAAAATCCCATCCAACACTCTAGAACTAAGCATATTGAAATTAGACATCACTTCATTAGAGACCATGTCGATAAGGAAGATGTAGTTCTACAATTTGTTGATATTTTGCACCAATTAGCGGATATTTTTACAAAACCTTTAGATAAGGAAAGATTTTGGACACTTAGGAGAGAATTAGGTTTAACTGACCTATCTTTACTTAGTGTTTAAAATAATTTTAGCACTTTTAAGAATAAATGAAAAATGCTTATAATGATAATTTTTTATTGCATTCATTGCTATTAGTTAGGGAGTGTTTATGTTATTTGGTGAAAATTAATGTTCAAATGTTGTTTAAAGAGAAATTTGATTGATTGAACATGATTAATTTTCAATATATGAGTTGCCAATACCACTAGAGCTAATTAATTTAGCATTTTAAGTGTTTAAAATGGATTTTTGACATTTTTGTGCTTCATGCATATATACACTTAACAGTGCATCGATGCATCCCTTTGAATGTGCATCGATTCATCTTGCTGATGCACCGATGCACGCCTTGAATGTGCATCGATTCATCTTGCTGATGCACCAATGCACGCCTTGAATGTACATCGATGCACAGGGTCATGCATCGATGCATCCGTTGGGTTTTGGGTTAAAATGCCTCATTTTCTTCATTTTTTCATACCCTAAACCTAAAAACTCTCCCACCGTTCGTCCCTCTCTCACTCTAAATCCTCCTCTTGCTTAAAATCATTAGAAAATCATCTGTTTCTTTGTGCTGTTCATCTTCAAAACCTGCTTATATCATTAAATCGTGCAAAACAACTCCTCATCCCTCTCAATCCGAATTTTCAAGGTAATATTTCAAAAACCTCTATTTTATTGATTTTTGATTTTAGAACTAGTTTTGATTAGTTCTAGGATGAACATTATATCAGGCATTGATTGTTTGTTGGTTCTAAACTAGATTTTACTACCAATTTCGTCAAAAACAAACAATTTTCAAGATTTTTTCTTTAAATTTTGAACTTAATATATATATATATATATATATATATATATATATATAATTTTGAAAAATTAGTAATTTTTTTAAATTTAATTATGTTGTTTTCATGAAAACTATATTATGATTAAATAGTTTTCAAAACATGCCCATTAGGATATGGTTTAGAGAACCTTGAATTATTGAGGACTCATTTGAGTTTTGGGATTGATTGTGTATACATGTGTTTCAAATTGCAGGTGCTATTGCTTATTCCAATTTCCTTTAATCATGTCAAATCCTAAACGACCTAGGTCATCTTTGAGTCGATCAAACCAAAACCGTCATCCCGTTCCTCAACCTCCTAATCCCGTTCCTCCTCCACCTTCATCTCTATTAGGATCTTGTTTTAACATGCCTGAGCGTCGTAGAGACGAATTGTACTCTAGGTACAGAAACTCTTTCCAAACTTATAGAATCCGTGAAGAGCGTATTCCTTCGCTTCAAGCTATGGTTGACATTGATTTCGAATACCTTCTGATTCTTAAAACTTGGAAGTTTGATAAATTGTTTAAGCTTAAACCTATCGTCTATCAACAATTGGTCCGTATTTTCTATTCCACTGCGGTGTGTATTCAAAATGAAACTCAATGTGGAACTATAGCCATTAGATCCTATCTTTTAGGCCAATATATTCATATTGACTCCGAGACTATAGCTTTTCGATTTGGGTTAGATGATAGTGGTGTATATAATGAGAATGAAAATGTGGAATATCCCTATTTTCCAAACTCAAGTGTTAGTACTCTACGATCTCATCACGATCGTTTTCTCCATTTGATGATCTCTTGGTGGTTTAGACCATCCGGAGGTAGGTACTCCACACTTCGTTCTAGAGATTTATGGTGGATGTATTGTCTTAAAAATAAAATCAAAATAAATCTGCCCCACATTATATTCAGTCAACTAGTAGACATCATAAACATTGTTCCTTCAAAACATGTTGAAACATTGATTTATGGATGTCTTCTTAGTAACCTCTTTATCAAACTTGGTCTATACGTCTCTCTCGACAATCCTATCCCACTCCAAAATCAAATCAATCTCACATCCTTGAAGAAAGCGGATTGGAAACAAGACAAGGTAACCGGTCAATGGGTTTTTAGACCCGGAAAACAAACTCCGGGAGCTAGTTCCTCACGAGCTGCTCCTAGCTCCTCTCGTGCTCCTCTTCCGGCTCCGGCTGATGACGATGATCCTAAATTTCAACAACTTATGCAAGACATCGATGATCACGTACCTAATGATGAGCCTGCACCGGAACCAGCTCCACAAGAAGATCAAATGCCTCCATATTTTCATTCGTTTTTAGAGACATTTGATTTACGATATGCGTCCATGGATTCGCGCTTCACATTCATTGAGTCCCAGCTCTCTACCTTGGGAGCTCGACAACAAGATGTGAATGATCGTTTGGATACACTCACGCTTGAGATGAGAGCTCGTTACCCTCCTCCTCCTCCCGATCCTTCGATGGATGAATAAACTTATCTTGCTTTGATTATTTTTGGGTTTGAAACTTGAATTTAAAATTGTTAAAACATTTTGGGTTGTCTTTCTTTGATTGTTGGATGTTTGTTTGATGGATATTTGAACTTTTATTGGTTTGTTTCAATATATGCATCAGTTATTTTTTAGTTGAAATATGACCAATTTACCATTTCACATTTTATTATGAATATTGATTATGAACACTAATGACTAACCTCTCTTTTCATCTTTGATCTTAGCAGCTTAAGCTATATTCAATTAAAATGTTTAATCAATTGGCTATGTTTTTCAAAGCCTTCAGTTTTTGAGTCTTTTTGATTTAACAAAAAGGGGGAGAAATGTTAAGTGTTAAAAAATGTTTTTAAGGGAGAAGTGTTATAGTAAGGGGGAGTAATTTTTCAAAATTGATTTCAAATTTTTAGAAAATCTTAAATTAACATAAATGTTTTGTTATATAAAAAAGGGGGAGATTGTTGAAAACATTTTTGTTTCGATATAACAAATTAGTTTAAATGAATTTTAAGATTTTACAAATGATTTTCTAAAGTATATTCGATTCAATTAATCGAATATCAAATTATTACTCCAAGTCTTTTAAGATCAATTTCAAACCTTACTAAATGTGTAAAATTGTGTTTTATACTTAATATATTTTTGAAACAATTTTCACAAAGTATTTTTGAACCAAAATCAAGTCTAAAATCAATTTTTCAGAGTGATGCACCGATGCACCAATCCATGCACTGATGCACCATGAAATAAATTGAACATCGAATGCATTTCATGCATCGATGCACATACCATGCATCGATGCACTGAGGATTTTATGAAAACATCGAATGCATTTGATGCATCGATGAACCAGCCATGCATCGATGCACTCTGGCTATTTTGAAACATCGAATGCACTTGATGCATCGATGCACTCTTAATGCACCAATGTACTAAGGATCCAACTGTCAAAATATTTGAATTTTACACTGAAGCACCATGGGTATGCATCGATGCACTGACGCTCCCAACTGATTTAATTAATTGTTTTCACACTTAAATGTCTCTATTAACTCCACTAATCATCCCCAACATTCAGAAATGATTCAAGGTGTATTTAAATAAGCTTAGAAGCCACTGATCAATAACAAGGAAACATCAAGCAACTAGAATCAAGAAAGAATCAAAGAGAAAACATCAAACCTCAAGTTTGAGTATTTCAAGCCTATTTGTCATTAAATATTCATTTTGCTTTCAAGAACACTTAATGTGCTCAATTGTATTTATTCTTGAGTTTTCTTTCTTTGTTCTAGAATTGTGCAAACATATTTGCCTTGTGAGTTTGCAAATTTGTAATATTCTCTTTGAGAAAAGAGTGTTCTCAAGAATTGGGGTATATCCTTGAGGGAGTTGTATGGTTATCTCTTTGGCCTCAAAAGAAAGAATAAATTAGTGAATTTGTTGGAAAATCCTTAGTGTGGATAGCTAAGGTAGTGGACGTAGACTTTGGTTGATAAAGTCGAACCACTCTAAATCGCTGTGCAATTACTTTCAATTTTCTGCAAAAGCTTCCACAAAATTTTAATTGCCAATTCACCCTCTCTTGGCCGATTTCGTCAATCGATTAACTCAACAGTGGGTTTCCCCAACAAACCCTAATTTACACCAAGTCGAGGGGCTGGTTCAGGTTCGGTTCACGGGTCCTGAACCCAGGTTCGGGTCACGTGTGCAGTTGAATCTGGACCACTGAAGCATTTTGATGGGCTTTATAGTGGATCACTGTTGGCACATTTGTAATGGCTTTGGGCCTGCAAAATAAAATAACCATAATGAATATATTGATATAATATATTTTTATACTATATAATATATACAATATAATATGCATATATTATATAATATAATACACATACACTTATACATTAATTATGTGACATGAATTAACGTATAAATGTAAAGTCGAACGAAAATGCATGTCGACAGCTGCCCCTCTTTGACCTTTTTTGTGGAACGAAAAATAGGATAAAGATAAAAAAAACACATATTTTCGTTCGGTGGGGTCAAAAATTGACTATGATATTTCAATTAAGGATAACTCTCTGTTAAATTGAGTTGCGGATGGCTCATTTGTTGCAAAGTCGGGTCCATCTTGAAATGATATGGGATTGAAGCCGCAGTTCAAAATTTTGAATAGAAATTTGGCTTATCGTTGCCCAACTGTAGTCAACTTCTGTCTTCTTCTTGACTTGAAAACCTCGACCGCAACAGGAAAATAGTGTGATTGATGTGTCATTGAGCTGAATGGAATCGAACTCGATAATTTTGTTGACAGATAGCCCTTTTTTCCTTGAGCTATGCTGTAAATTTTTCATGCCCTTGAGCTGAATGGAATCGAACTCGAAGGTTTTTGTCGGCAGATAGCCCTTCTCGCCTTGAGCTATGTTGTAAATGATGTGCATTGGAGCTGAGTGTAATCGAACTCGAAGGTCTTGGTTGACAGATAACCCTTCTCGTCTTGAGTTATGTTGTAAATGATGTGCCTTTGAGTTGAGTGTAATCGAACTCAAAGGTCCTTGATTGGCAGATAACCCTTCTCGACTTAAGCTATACTGCAAATGTTGTGCCTTTGAGCTGAGTGTAATCGAACTCGAAGGTCTTTTATTGGCAAATAACCTTTCTAGCCTTAAGTTATGCTGCAAATGATGTGTCTTGGAGTTGAGCATAGTCGAACTCGAAGGTCTTTTGTTGGTAAATATCCCTTCTTGCCTTGAGATATGTTGCAATTGATGTTCCTTGGAGCTGAGCGTAGTCGAACTCGAAGGTCTTTTGTTGGCAGATAGCCTTTCTCGACTTGAGCTATGCTGTAAATGTTGTGCCTTTGAGCTGAGTATAATCAAACTTGTAGAAAACATTTTGATGTTTCGATATAACAAACTAAGTTTAAATGAATTTTAAGATTTTACATATGATTTTCTAAGTAAATTCGATTTAATTACTCGAATATCAAAATATTATTCCAAGTCTTTCAAAGATCAATTTCAATCCTTAATAAAGTGTAAAATTGTGTTTTAATCTTAAAATATTTTTGAAACAATTTTCAAAAAGTATTTCAAACAAAAAACGAGCCTAAAATCAATTTTTCAAAAGAGTGTACCGATGCACCAATCCATGCATCGATGCACCATTGAATAAATTTAACATCAAATGCATTTTATACATCGATGCACATACCATGCATCAATGCACTCAGGGTTTTATGAAAAACATCGAATACATTTTATGCATCGATGCACAGGCCATGCATCGATGCACTCTGGCTTGTTTGAAATACCGAATGCACTTCATGCATCGATGCACTCTTAGTGCACCGATGCAATAAGGGTCCAATGGTCGAAATATTTGAATTTTGCACATAGTGTACCGATGCACTAGCCCTATGCATCGATGCACCAGACGCTCCCAACTGTTTTATTAATTGTTTTCACACTTAAACGACTCTATTGACTCCACTAATCATCCCCAACGTTCAGAATCAAATGAAGGAGTATTTAAACAAGCCTAGAAGCCATTGATCAACCACAAGAAATAACAAGAATCAAGAATCAAGAGAGAATCAAAGAATCAAGAGAGAATCAAAGAGAAAGCATCAAACCTCAAGTTTGAGCATTTCAAGCATATTTTTCATTCAATATTCATTTTGCTTTCAAGAACACTATTTGTACTCAATTGTATTCATTCTTGAATGTTCTTTTCTTTGTTCTAGAATTATGCAAACACATTTACCTTGTGAGGTTTTTCATTAAGTTTGCAAATTTGTAATCTTCTTTTTGAGAAAGAGTGTTCTCAAGAATTGGGGTATATTCTTGAGGGAATTGTAAGGTTATCTCTTTGGCCTCAAAAGAAAGAACAAATTAGTGAATTTGTTGGAAAATATTTAGTGTGGATAGATAAGCTAGTGAACGTAGACTTTGGTTAAGAAAGTCGAACCACTCTAAATCGATGTGCAAATCTTTTCAATTTTCTGCAAAAGCTTCCTCCGAATTTTTAATTGCCAATTCACCCCCCTCTTGGCCGATTCTATCGATCGATTAACTCAACAATTGGTACCAGAGCCTCACTCATTTGAATGTTTAATCACCTCTTGAGTCAATTCGGGAAGAGTTACATCGATAATGTAACTCCGGTCTCCACTTCAAACTTTAACTCCTGTCTCGATTCGATGCCCATCAACAAGCCTCATTTCTTCAATGGAGCTAACTATGCCTATTGGAAGAATATGATGATGTATTTCATTCAAGCAAGTGACATGGGAGCATGGAATGTTGTAGAAGACGGATAATCAAGCCTCTCACTCATCCAAGATTGTTGAGTGAATGAGAGACAAAAATGTTCCAGCTCAACTCCAAAGCCATCCATATCATATTTTGTGCTCTTGGACCAGATGAATACGAAAGAGTTTCATCTTGTACAACTACCAAAGAAATATGGGACAAACTTCAAGTCACTCATGAAGGTACCGATGAGGTAGAGAAATCTAAAATTAGTCTTCTAACACATAGCTATGAAAATTTCAAGATGAAACCAAATGAATATATCAAAACTATGACGGATAGATTCTCAACGATTGTCAATGGTCTCAAATCATATGGAGAGATCATTCCAAACGAAAAGCTTGTGAGGAAGTTAGTTTACTCACTTCCAAAATCGTGGCAATCAAAGAAGACGGCAATCATCGAGGCTAAGAACATAAAATTCTTAACTCTTTAAGAGCTAATCGATTCCCTCCTCACTCATGAAATGATGCTTGAAGATGAGGTGAACCTCGATAAAATTGACGAGACACCAAAGGAGAAGGAGAAGAACGTGGGAGTTACTTTCAAATCAACAAAAGATGAGAGTGATTCGGATGAAGATGACGATGACGAGGAGATGGCATTGTTTGCCAAACGGTTCAGAAAATGATGAGGCCAAATCGAGGAAGAAAATTCAAACGAAATGAAGGCTTCAAGAATGAACCAAAAGAAAAGGACTCGATCATTTGCTATGAATGCAAAAAACCGGGGCATGTCAAATATTATTGCCCACAATTGAAGAGAAATGGTCAATCAAAGAATAAGCACAAGGCTCACATGGCTACATGGAACGATGAAGAAGGTACCGATGAAGAGGAACAAGAAGTAGCAAACTTGTGCTTGATGGTATTAGGGGAAGATTCTAAGGTAACCTCTAACTCATTTGATTTAGATGATTTATCTTATAATGAGTTATTAGAGGAATATAATGGGTTGACTTTGGATTATGAGAAATTGTTTTTAAAATAAAAAAATGATATTTCAAAATTGAAAAATGAAAATAATCTCATATTCATGACCAACAATGATCTTGAAAGTAAAATCAAAGATTTACAAATCAAACTAGAAGAGTTTGAAAAGAAAAATACTGATTTGCAAAATTTACTTTCAAGAGTCAATGGTGATCATCAAAAGGAAATTGATGATCTTAAAGCTTCTTTTGGATAAAGTTGGATCAAAACATTTTGAAAAAGGAGAAAGTTCAAAAACCAACTTTGTTAGAAAAAGTTTTAGAAACTACAATCATAGAGGCCCCCAAAAAACCTCTAATGGAAAAATCGTTAGAAGTATATAAGTTCCTAAAGAACTCATTACTACTAAAGAAAAGGATATCCTACACAATGGATACCTAAGGGGACTAGGATTTTGGAAACTAATGAATATGGACCCAAAAGAATTTGGGTACCAAAAATAAAAAATTAATCTATGTTTGTAGGAAAAGGAGCATTGCTACAAGGCACGTGAAACAAACTCAAACTCATGGTACCTTGATAGTGAATGCTCAAGACACATGACCGGAGACAAAAGTCGATTCATAGAGCTCAAAGCCAAAAATGGAGGAGAGGTGACTTTTGGTGATAAGTCAAAATGTCACATTGAAGGTATAGACACTATAGGTAATACCTATTCCATACAAATTAAGAATGTTTTATATGTGAATGGATTAAAGCATAATCTATTGAGTATTGGTCAATTGTGTGATAAAGGATTCAATGTCATGTTTGATATTAATAGTTGTAAAGTCATTGACATTGCATCTAATCGGATTATGCTTGTTTGTCATAGAATAGGAAACATTTACATGGTGCATTTAGATTCCATAGATATGACTAATTTATGCCTAGTTGCTAAGGATGAGCATGATAGTTGGTTATGGCATAGGAGACTAGGACATGCTAGTATGAGTGTTTTGCAACGGTTAATTCAAAGAGATTTAGTTCGAGGGTTGTCTAAACTAAAATTTGATAATTACAAAATCTGTGATGCTTGTGCTAAAGGAAAACAAAAGCGAATTTCTTTTAAATCCATTAATGATGTATCAACTAGTAGAGTATTACAATTGATCCATATAGACCTTTTTGGGCCAACTATGACTTCTAGCATGGGTGGAAAACAATATGCATTTGTCTTGGTAGATGACTATTCTAGATATACTTGAGTTCTATTTTTAAGTACTAAAGATGAAGCATTAGAACATTTTATCACTTTTTCAAAAATAATCCAAAACGAAAAAGGTTACTCTATCACTAGTGTTAGAAGTGATCATGACACTGAATTTGAAAATCTTGGATTTACTGAGTTTTATAATTTTAATGGTATTAGCCATAATTTTTCAGCACCTAAAACCCCTCAACAAAATAGAGTTGTTGAGAGGAAAAATCGAACTTTAGAGGAAATGGCTAGAACCATGCTTTGTGAAAATAATTTACCAAAATATTTTTGGACGGAAGCCACAAATACCGCTTGTTATGTTGTAAATCGAGTAATGATTAGGCCAATTTTAAAGAAAACTCCATATGAAATTTTCAAAAATAAAAAGCCTAACATTAGCTATTTTCATCCTTTTGGATGTAAATGTTTTGTTTTAAACAATGGTAAAGAAAACCTTGGAAAATATGATGCTAAAAGTGATGAAGGAATTTTTTTGGGTTATTCCTTAAATTCTAAAGCTTATCGAGTATTTAATAAAAGAACTTTAGTTGTAGAAGAGTCTATACATGTTGTTTTCGATGATAATCCCCTTCCGATGAAGGATTCTTGTTTGAATGATGATGTAGGTATTATAAATACAAATAACGTTAGACATGACATTGGAGAACCTATCTTCACTTAGTGTTTAAATTAATTTTAGCACTTTTAAGAATAAATGATAAATTCTTATAATAATAATAATTTTTTATTGCATTCTTTGCTATTTGTTAAGGGGAGTTTATGATTCTTAGTGAAAATTAATTTTATGTTCAAATGTAGTTTAAGGATTAAATTGATTGATTGAACATGATTAATTTTCAATATATGAGTTGTCAAATACCACTAGAGCTTATTAATTTAGAATTTTGAATGTTTAAAATGGATTTTTGACATTTTTGTGCTTAATGCATCGATACACTGAACAGTGCATCAATGCATCCCTTTGAATGTGCATCGATACACCATGAAGGTGCACCGATGCACTCCTTGAGTGTGCATCGATGCAAAAGGTCATGCATCGATGCATCTATCGGGTTTTTGGATAAAAACCCTGTTTTTCTCTTTATTTTCTCAAACCCTTAAAATACTCTCAAAACCACCGTTCACCCCCTTTCTCACTAATCTCTCATTTCGCTTCAAATGAACGTAATTTTAACGGATTTCAATCGTTCTTCATCTCCTAATCCTGCTTTTATCATCAAATCGTGCAAAACAACATCACATTCCTCTCAATCCGAAATTTTCAAGGTAATATTTCAAAACCTCTGTTTTATTGATTTTTTAACTTAGAACTAGTTTTGATTAGTTCTAGGATGAACATTATATCGGGCATTGAGTATATTATGATTCTAAATTAGATTTTACAATCAATTTCGTCAAAAACAAACAATTTTTCAACATTGTCTTTGAATTTTTGAAATAAAAAAAATGATATTTTTGAAAATTATTGTTTTTGATTTAATTGTATTGTTTTCATGAAAATTATATTTATTATGATATTTCTAATGTTATTTTCGAATAATTTTCAAAATCATGCCCATTAGGATTCGGTTTAGAGAATCTTGAATTATTGCGCACTCAATTGAGTTTTGGGATTGATTATTTTGCATACATGTGTTTCAAAATTGTAGGTTACATTTCTAATTTCGTTTCCTAAATCATGTCAAACCCAAAACGCCCTAGGTCCTCTTCGAGTCGTTCTAACCGACCCACTAATCCTATTCCTCCTCAACCTCAAAATCCAAACCCGAATGACCAAAACATGAACATTATAAGTTCCTGTTTCAATATGCCTGAGCGTCGTAGGGATGAACTCTACCATAGGTATATGAACTCCTTCAGATCTTACAAAATCCGGGAAGAACGTATTCCCTCTGTTCAAGCCATGGTAGACATCAACTTTCAATACCTACCGACTCTCAAGTCCTGAAAGTTTGATAAACTATTTCATAGTAAACCAATTGTCTATTATCAGTTAGTCTGCATTTTCTACTCTAATGCGGTATGTATTCAAAACTAGACTCAATGTGAGACTATAGGAATTAGATCCTACCTTTTAGGAAAATATATTCATATTGACTCCGAGTCTATCGTTAGGTAATTTGGGCTAGATGACAATGGTCTATACAATGAAAAAGAAACTGTGGCATATCCCTATCTTCCTAACGCTAGTGTTAGTACTCTACGATCTCGTCACGATCGATTTCTCCATTTGATGATCTCTTAGTGGTTTAGACCATCCAGAGGTAGGTACTCCACTCTTCATATTAGGGATTTATAGTGGATGTATTGTCTCCAACATAATAAAAAAATCAATTTGCCACAAATCATTTTCAGTGAACTAGTAGATATCATAAATGATGTCCCTTCTAAACATGTCGAAACTTTAGTTTATAGGTGTCTACTTAATAATCTTTTTATCAAACTCAGTCTTAACGTCTCTCTTGATAATCCATTCCTCTTCAAAACCAAATCAATTTCACCTCCTTGAAGAAAGTTGATTGGAAACAAGATGAGAAAACTGGTCGATGGGTTTATCGACCCTCTAAGCAAACTCCGGGAGCGAGTTCTTCACGAGCACCTCCTTCTCCTAGCTCCTCTCGTTCTCAACCTCCACCGGCACCAGCTGTAGACGATGATTTCAAATCAAGGGCTATTTCAAGATATTGACGATCCCGACAATGCGCCGGCACAATAAGAGGATCAAGTGCCTCCATATTTTCGTTCATTTTTGGAGACATTTGATCTACGGTTTGCTTCCATCGAATTCTATTTAACTGCAAACAACGAAGCGGTGAATCATCGCTTAGACACTTTGGAAGCTCAACAAATGGAGTTTCAACGGGAGATGCGTAAACGTATGGACGCTTTCACTCTTGAAGTACGAGCTCATTATCCTCCTCCTCCCGACCCTCCGATGGAGTAGATCTTTATTTTTCCATGCTTTCTTGGTCTTAAAATTTGGATTGATAAACATTTTGATGTGTTTGGATTATTCTACTTTGGTTGTTAAATGTTTGAATTTGTTTGGAGTTATGATTTGGTTGATTGGATATTTGAACCTATTATATATATATTTGGTTTGGTTTTAACTTTCTCATTTTGAGCTTAATGTTTATTAATTTTTGCATCATTTACATATTAGTTGCATTATGACCAATTATGCCATTTAACATTTGATTATGAATATTGAATTATGAAACTAATGTCTAACATTCTCTCGATCTTTGATCTTAGCAGCTTAAGTTATATATATATATTTATAATCAATTGGCTATGTTTTTCAAATCCTTTTTTAAAATGATTTAAAGTCTTTTTGATTTAACAAAAAAGGGGAGAAGTGTAAAGGTTGTTAAAGGGGAGAACTGTTAGAGTAAGTGGGAGTAATTTCAAACTTGATTTCAAAATTTATTTTCAAAGAAAATCTTAAAATTACACAAATATTTTGTTATATCAAAAAGGGGGAGATTGTTGAAAACATTTTGATGTTTCGATATAACAAACTAAGTTTAAATGAATTTTAAAATTTTACAAATGATTTTCTAAGTTTATTCGATTTAATTATTTGAATATCAAAATATTACTCCAAGTCTTTCAAAGATCAATTTCAATCCTTACTAAAGTGTAAAATTGTGTTTTAATCTTAAAATATTTTTGAAACAATTTTCACAAAGTATTTCGAACAAAAAATGAGCCTAAAATCATTTTTTCAAAAGAGTGTACCGATGAACCTATCCATGCATCGATGCACAGACCATGCATCGATGCACATTGGCTTGTTTGAAACATCGAATGCACTTCATTCATCGAATGCACTCTTAGTGCACAGATGCACTAAGGGTCCAACGATCAAAATATTTGAAATTTACAAATAGTGTACCAATGCACTAGCCCTATGCATCGATGCACTAGACACTCCCAATTGTTTTATTAATTATTAATCATCCCCAATGTTCAGAATCAATTGAAGGAGTATTTAAACAATCTTAGAAGCCATTGATCAACCACAAGAAATAACAAGAATCAAGAGAGAATCAAAGAGAAAACATTAAACCTCAAGTTTGAGCATTTCAAGCCTATTTTTCATTCAATATTCATTTTGCTTTCAAGAACACTATTTGTACTCAATTGTATTCATTCTTGAGTGTTCTTTTCTTTGTTCTAGAATTGTGTAAACACATTTACCTTGTGAGGTTTTTCATTAAGTTTGTAAATTTGTAATCTTCTTTTTGAGAAATAGTGTTCTCAAGAATTGGGGTATATTCTTGAGGGAATTGTAAGGTTATCTCTTTAGCCTCAAAATAAAGAACAAATTAGTGAATTTGTTGGAAAATCCTTAGTGTGGATAGCTAAGGTAGTGGACGTAGACTTTGGTTAAGAAAATCGAACCACTCTAAATCACTGTGCAAATCTTTTCAATTTTCTGCAAAAGCTTCCACCGAATTTTTAATTGCCAATTCACCCCCTCTTGGCCGATTCCATCGATCAATTAACTCAACATAACTCGAAGGTATTTTATTAGCAGACATCCCTTCTAGCCTTGAGTTATGCTGCAAATGATGTGCATTGGAGCTGAGCGTAGTCAAACTCGAAGGTCTTTTGTTGGGAAATAGCCCTTCTTGCCTTGAGTTATGTTACAAATGATGTGTCTTAGAGCTGATCGTAGTTGAACTCGAAGGTCTTTTGTTGGTAGATATCCCTTCTCGCCTTGAGTTATACTGCAAATGATATGCCTTGGAGCTGAGTGTAGTCGAACTCGAAGGTCATTTGTTGGCGAATAGCCTTTCTTGCCTTGTACTATGTTGCAAATGATGTGCCTTGGAGCTGAGCGTAGTGAACTCGAAGGTTTTTTGTTGGCAGATAACCCTTCTAGCCTTGAGTTATGCTGCAATGTGTGCCTTGGAGCAGAGCGTAGTCGAACTCGAAAGTCTTTTGTTGGCAAATAGCCCTTCTTGCCTTGAGCTATATTGCAAATTATGTGCCTTTGAGCTAAGTGTAATCGAACTCGAAGGTCTTGGCCGACAGATAACCCTTCTCGCCTTGAGTTATGCTGCCAATAGTTTCTTTAAAAAATGGCTTCCCTTCACGGGTCTAAGCTGGTCATAATTCTTCAGGTGGTTCCTCTGAGCGGGTCTGAATCAAGTGATATGATTTTTAGATGATTCCCTTCACATGAAAGACCACTGATAAATTCTATCAGCCAGATATCTTCCGTCGTGGAATTGAAATCTGGCTTGAAAATGTTACCTGGAATTGGGCTTCGACTTGAATAAAATGGATTGGATTCGCCACCGATAATTTATTTAAAACAAATGGGTTGATCGAACACCTTATTTCTTACCTGATATGTGTCTTACTAAAGATATGTTGGATTCGGGAGTCGGTTACAGTCAAGAAAGGGTTAGCACCCTTGAATTGGTCTTTCGGTATTACGTAAATTCCAGTTGTCTTTAATTAAGAAAGATGAAAGTTTAAATTAAAAGGTAAAATAACGATCAAAAACTTACCTCTGATTGATTGAAAATATACCCTTTAAAAGTTAAAAGATGTGTTAGTTAGAAAAAAATGAAAGTAAATAAAATAATGAAAATAAAATAGAGAAAATAAAACAAAGCAAATGAGATAAAGAGGAAAAAAATAAAGAAAATAAATAAAAATAAAATAAAAAATAGATAAAGTAAAGATAAAAAGGTAAATAAAATAAATGGAACTAAGGAAAACAAAAGAAATAAAGGATAGATAAATAAATACAATAAACAAAATAAAGATAAAAATAAAAAAATAAAAATAAATAACATAAATAAAAAACATAAATAAAAAACATAAATAAAAAAACATAAATAAAATAAAATTATTATAATAATAATATATACATAACAAACAACTAAAAAGAATAAGAAAATACAAATAAAAAAAATAAATATAAAGGGGATAAAAAGATAAAAATAAAGAATAAAAAAATAAAAGGGAAAAATAAATAAACAAATAAAATATAAAAAGTAAAAATATATAAGAATGATTAAAATAGAAAAATAATAATAATAATAATTCCAAAGTATAATATAATATAAACAAATAAAAACCCAAAAAAAAGAAGAAATATAGAAAATAAATATAAAAAATATAATTAAGTATACATATAATAATAGGGGTTAAAGTGAAATAAAACAAAATTGGATGTCCAAATTACAAGGTAAATTAATGTAAAACTAACATTTTGGGGCAAAATAAAATATGTAAGAAATGAGGAGGACCAAAACGTAGTTTACCCACTTTCGCTTAAAAACACGCAGGTCAGAAGGTAGATGGGTCGGGTCGTGGGCGGTCCAACGGGTTGGGTATATAGCCCAACCTCTTAAATACATTTCCATATTTCCACTTGATCCAAAGTGGATCAAAGCCAAAGAGAGAATATTCTCTCAATTTTTCATCCGAAAATGATAAACACAGTCGTGGGTTCGATGAACCCAGAAATCGACTGCCATGCGTCGCCTCGTCGACCGTTTTTTCGAAAGCTCTTCTCGCGTAGATTACGAAAATCCAACTCGTTTTTTAAAACATGCCTCGGGGAGTAGTGGATGTAAAAAGAAAATTTTCGACAGACTATTTCATCGGCGTTTTGGGTATTCAAATCGGAAAAAGTAAGCATGCAAGGATGATGAAGCGAATAAGGTAGAAATTTCTACCTTTTTATTTCTTTCAAAAATGTTACAAATGCATAGAGTGATTCGATATTCCTCTGGTATGTTTCGTTTGTTTTTGTGTGTGATTTTTGCCTCCAGTAATCGTTGTATATTCTAAATTACATGATTTTATAGTAGAAGCAAATCATATTTTTAGGAATTTTATTCCTAATAAAACACTAATGTTTTGTGTTTGTTGTGGGTTGTTGGTGGTTATCATCGTTGGCACCGTGAAATGCGGAGGAGAAGCGTGCGGCCATGGAGAGTCTTCGGGGGTAAAGTACGGTGCTGATGGAGAAGAGGCTAGGGTTCTGGAAACCCTAGCTCACTAATACGGGTCGAGCTCGGTTCGGGCTGCTCCAGCGGGTCGCGTGTTCTGGAAGCGGGTCAATCTTGGGTTGCTGCACTAGACCCGGGTTGCTGCAGTTGGGTTGTGCGTAAGGCTTGGGTCTGGTGCTCTGTTTGAATTGGACCTTGGGGTTTAAGTTTAACATTGTAACATTGGGCCTGATACAAGAAATAAAAAATGTGTGATATGTATCATATTGTATAATATAATTATAAATCAATAAATATATTATAGTAGTATGATCGTAGTAATATTAATCGAGGATGAAATTTGGTGTCTACAATCGGTAGAAGGCTTTTTTTAACATGATGTACAACATCAGTCGACGCTAAATGCAAACACCATTGCTCACCAGCTTGGGATGGAAGCAAATCATAATCAAACACAAAGCACTCAACATCATTTGTATACTCACAAAAGTTGAAATTATGATATTTTCGGTTAGGGACGGAGTAAAATTAAAATTTTATATTAGGGTAGGAATTTATAGAATTTTAAGAAGGTATATACTTATAAAATTTTAGGGGTAAAAATAAACACACTTGATTGGTTGATTAAGTTGTTCATATTTGTTCATTAATATTCATATTCCAATCATGAGCTTTATGTTCACTAGAAGCACTAATTTTTCTTCCCCTAAAGTTCACTATTCACCGTTCTAGATAAGATTAAAATTAAATTTAAAATTTGTAAAAAAAATTGGGTAAAGTATACAAATGGTTCTCCGACTATAGAATATTGCTTTATTGATAGCTATGCCTATTAAAAGTTATCAAATGCCTTAACTAATGGATGTTGTTTTTTTAGTCTCCTGACTATTAAAAAGTACAAATGGTGACTAGACTATTTGTATTCCAAACTTGTCTTTTTTTGTTAAGATAGTGATTTAAGCTGTATTTTAACCTCCTGACTGAGATATGATAGTCTTCTGAGATTATGAGATCAAATTATATCATATATTAATGAGCATGTTAATATCCAACTCAAATTGCCATAATTTTTTAACGAAAAAAGGATAAGTTTGGAACACAATTAATAGTCGAGTGACCATTTTGTTACTTTTAATAGTAAGACGACTAAAAAAAACATATAGTTGAGGGACCATCTTATAACTTTTTGTAATCATCAATTTTATCCTAAAAATTAATTTAAAAAATTAATCAGCCATACCCTGCAGCCTGCATCCACCTTACCCGTCGGTCACTGACCGCCACCAACCTGCCAACAGTAGCCCATCCTTCTGCTGCAACATAGTCATGCCAACTGCACCAAGCAAAGGACATTTTTATTCATTTTATATCTGTAAAAGGGTTATTATAAAACCTAAGGGTCATTGATTGTAATAAAAAGAGGACTGGGGAAATTGAAAGAAAAGAATTCAAGTAGTAAAGATTTTATCTTTTCCATTTTTATTTTTACCAACATTATTTCTTTTCTAAAATAGTAAATAATAGAGCAATGGGAGAAATGTTTACCTTAGGGGTCGGTCTCCTAGTCGGAACCGTGACCATTGGTGAGCGTCGTGAGGAGGGAAAGCTATTTAGGGTCTTAGTTAGGCAGTTTGGGGAGAGCCTGACCATCGTAGGGTGGTGGTTAGTCGATTTGCTTTTGGGTTTTAGGGGTGAGACCTTAGGCCAAGAGGTTAGAGAGAGGAGTAAGCTTAGTTTAGATTTCGTCATCCTAGTCTAGGTTGGGTTTGGTTCGAGAGCGGTCGTCAGAGCGAGTGGTCACCGAAGTACGGTGGCTGACTTAGGCTTGAGTTTGGCCGACGGTTGCTAGGGTTGGAGAGGAGAAGGAGTTAGAGTTTAGAGGAAAATGGGGAAAGTTGTTTTTTTGTTCATCGTGTTTATGGCATGAAAAAAAGGGGTTTCATTTTATTTTTTTGGGTAAACCATGCGTCAGGTTCTCGATTTCTGGGAGCTTCCTCCTTTGTTCACATATTTTAGGGGGTTAATGGCCAAATGGTCCCCATAATTGTAGCGTATTTTTAGTTTTAGTCACTAGTTTAAGGGTTAATTATCCTTAAGTCCTCATAGTTTAGGCATCTATTTACATCCTGGTCACTAATCCTGGGTTAAATCACCTTTAGGTCCTCCATTGTTTAAAGTCTCTTTGCATTCTAGCCACTTAAAATAGGGAAAATCATGAAATAATTCCTCTATGTTTAGCTTGTTTTAGCATATTGGTCAGTGAAGTTCTTTTATTTTATTTTGTTTTGAATTTGGATGCACTGTTTCGTTTATTTTATTTGGTCATTAATTTATTTTTTTTATTTTAAATTAATTGCTGACTTTTATTTTCTTCCATTTTTTAATTTGGGCACCTTAGTTCCTTTTATTTACATTTGAGTACCTTTTATTCATTGTAATTTACTTCTGGCTCCTTATTATTTAGCACTTTAACTTTTGCAATATTTTATTTAGTATTTATTTCTTGTTTGCTAATATTTTGTGATGTATATACATTTGGCTTAATAATTTTTATTTTAGTCCCAAATGTTTTTTGTGATTTCAATACCTACTTTTATGTTATTTATGTTTTGATTTTGGGTACCTTGTCATATTAGCATTAATACCCTACTTAAAAATGTTTGTTTATTGTGTACATACACTTGCATTACCATATATTATATTATGTGTGTGTGTGTGTTCCATATTTTTATCATATTTAATGCCTTATTTTGCTACCTTACATTGTGGGCCTTATGTTATTTATGATTTCATTTATGATTGTGTTTTATTTAAGCACTTATATTTGTGTGATATTTATTTTTGGGTCTTTGCTATTTATTGTGTTTATATTTTTGTCATTCTAGTTTAAACTTTCATCATCTAGCATGATTAATATAACTTGGATTAACTGGCTTAATTTTTTATTTGGTCGAATAAAATTATTTTAATCTCGAATTCTTGGGATAAATTATTATATTCTTTTTATTTCAGTTGGAAAGAGAAATATTCTTCCTAAAGTATTTTAGTGATTATTTTCTCTTCGATTGGAAATATTGGAATATTTTTTATTTCTCCTTAGAATATTCCTTTAAATAAAAATTGTATGGTTGAATTTAGAAGAATAGGATCGTAACTTAAATTTATATTCGAATTTGTTGAAAACATTTTGATGTTTCGATATAACAAATTAAGTTAAATGAATTTTAAGATTTTACAAATGATTTTTCTAAGTATATTAGATTTAATTACTCGAATATCAAAATATTACTTCAAGTCTTTCAAAGTTCAATTTCAATCCTTACTAATGTGTAAAATTGTGTTTTATACTTAAAATATTTTTCAAACAATTTTCACAAAATATTTCGAACCAAAAACGAGCCAAAAATCAAAATTGTAAAGGGATGCACCGATGCACTCATTGATGCATCGTTGCATTCGGGTTTTAAGAAAACATCGAATGCATTATATGAAACGATGCACTACCATGCATCGATGCACTCAGGGTTTTATGAAAATATTGAATGCATTTTATGCATCGATGCACAGACCATACATCGATGCACTCAGGCTTGTTTGAAACATCGAATGCATTTTATGCATCGATGCACTCTTAGTGCACCGATGCACTAAGGGTCCAACGGTCGAAATATTTGAATTTTACACATAGTGTACCGATGCACTAGCCTTATGAATTGATGCACCAGACGCTCCCACTGTTTTATTAATTGTTTTTCACACTTTAACGGCTCTATTGACTCCACTAATCATTCCCAACGTTTAGAATCAATTGAAGGAGTATTTAAACAATCTTAGAAGCCATTGATCAAAAATAAGAAACAACAAGAAACAAGAATCAAGAGAGAATCAAAGAGAAAACATCAAACTCATTGTTTGAGCACTTCAAGCTTATTTTTCATTCAATATTCATTTTCTTTCAAGAACACTACTTGTACTCAATTGTATTCATTCTTGAGTGTTCTTTCTTTGTTCTAGAATTGTGCAAACAATATACCTTGGGAGGTTTTCCTTGTAAGTTTGAAAATTTGTGTTTTTCTCTTTGAAAAAGAGTGTTCTCAAGAATTAGAGTATATTCTTGAGGGAGTTGTAAGGTTATCTCTTTGGACTTAAAAGAAAGAACAAATTAGTGATTTTGTTGGAACATCCTTAGTGTGGATAGCTAAGGCAGTGGACGTAGACTTTGGTTGAGGAAGTCGAACCACTCTAAATCGTTGTGCAATTACTTTCAATTTTCTGCAAAAGCTTCCACCAAAATTTTAATTGCCAATTCACCCCCCTCTTGGCCTATTTCATCGATCGATTAACTCAACAATTGGTATCAGAGCCTCACTCATTTGAAGGTTTAATCACCTTTTGAGTCGATTCGGGAAGAGTTACATCGATAATCAAGTCATCAATGGCCTCTACTTTAAACTCTGACTTCGGTCTTGATTCAGTGTCCGTCAACAAGTCTCATTTCTTCAATGGAGCTAACTATGTCTATTGGAAGAATATAATAATTTATTTCATTTAGGCAAGTGACATGGGAGCATGGAATACCATAGAAGACGGATACATCAAACCTTCCACTCATCCAAGATTGTGGAGTGAAGAAGAGACAAGAATGTTCCAGCTCAACTCCAAAGCTATCCATATTATCTTTTGTGCTCTTGGACCGGATGAATACGAGAGAGTTTCATCTTACACAACCTCCAATGAGATATGGGACAAATTACAAGTCACTCATGAAGGCACAAACGAGGTAAAAGAATCTAAAATTAGTCTTCTAACTAATAGCTGTGAAAATTTCAGGATAAAACCAGATGAAGATGTTAAAGCTATGACGAATAGATTCTCGACAATTTTCAATAGTCTTTAATCATATGGAGAAATCATTCCAAATGACAAGCTTATAAGAAAGTTAGTTTACTCTCTTCCAAAAGCTTGGCAATCAAAGAAGACGGCGATCATCGAGGCTAAGAACTTAAAATCCTTGACCTTCGATGAACTTATTGGCTCTCTCCTCACGCATGAAATGATGCTTAAAGAAGAGAAAACCCTTGAGAAAAGAGACGAGCCAAAGAAGGAGACGGAGAAAAAGAAGAACGTGGGAGTTGCTCTCAAATCAACAAAAGATGAGAGTGATTCAAATGAAGATGACGATGACGAGGAGATGGCACTGTTTGTCAAATGGTTCAGAAAAATGATGAGGCCAAACCGAGGAAGAAAATTCAAACTAAATAAAGGCTTCAAAAATGAACCAAAAGAGAAGGACTCGATCATTTGTTATGAATGCAAAACGTTAGGGCATGTCAAATATGATTGCCCACAATTGAAGAGAAATGGTCAATCTAAGAATAAGCACAAGGCTCACGTGGCTACATGGAGCGATGAAGAAAGTTCTGATGATGAGGAACAAGAAGTAGCAAACTTGTGCTTGATGGCATTCGGAGAAGATTCTAAGGTAACCTCTAACTCATTTAAATTAGATGATTTATCTTATGATGAGTTATTAGATGAATATAATGGGTTGGCTTCGGATTATGAGAAATTGTTTTTAAAATATAAAAATGATATTTCAAAATTAAAAAATGAAAATAAGCTCATATCCAAGACCAACAATGATCTTGAAAGTAAAATCAAAAATTTGCAAATAAAACTAGAAGAGTTTGAAAAGAAAATTTTTGATTTGCATAATTTACTTTCAAATGTCAATGATGATCATCAAAAGAAAATTGATGATCTTAAAGCTTCTTTTGATAAAGTTGGAACAAAATGTTTTGAAAATGGAGAAAATTCAAAATCCAACTTTGTTAGAAAAAATTTTAAAAACTACAATCATAGAGGTCCCCGAAGAACCTCTAATGGAAAAATTGTTAGAAGTATATGGGTTCCTAAAGAACTCATTACTACTAAAGATAAGGATATCCTACACAAATGGATACCTAAGGGGACTAGGATTTTGGAAACTAATGAATATGGACCCAAAAGAATTTGTGTACCAAAAATTAGAAATTAATCTACGTTTGTAGGAAAAGGAGCATTGCTACAAGGCAAGAGAAATAAATTCAAATTCATGGTACCTTGATAGTGGATGCTCAAGACACATGACCGGAGACAAAAACCGGTTCACTTTTGGTGATAATTCAAAAGGTCACATTGAAGGTATAGGTACAATAGGTAATACCTCTTCCATACAAATTAAAAATGTTTTATATGTGAATGGATTAAAGCATAATCTTTTGAGTATTAGTCAATTATGTGATAAGGGATTCAATGTCATGTTTAAAACTAATGGTTGTAAAGTTATTACCATTGCATCTAATCAGAATATGCTTGTTGGTCATAGAATAGGAAACATTTACATGGTGCATTTAGATTCCATAGATATGACTAATTTATGCCTAGGTTCTAAGGATGAGCATGATAGTTGGTTATGGCATAGGAGATTAGGACAAGCTAGTATGAGTGTTTTGCAATGATTAATTCAAGGAGATTTAGCTTGAGGGTTGCCTAAACTAAAATTTGATAATGACAAAATCTGTGATGCTTGTGCTAAAGGAAAACAAAAGCGAATTTCTTTTAAATCCATTAATAACGTATCCACTAGTAGAGTATTACAATTGATCCATTTAGATCTTTTTGGGTCATCTAGAACTACTAGCTTGAGTGGAAAACAATATGCATTTGTATTGGTAGATGACTATTCTAGATATACTAGGGTTCTATTCTTAAGTACTAAAGATGAAGCTTTAGAAAAACTCATCACATTTTCAAAAGTAATCCAAAACAAAAAAGGTTACTCTATAACTAGTGTTAGGAGTGATCATGGAACTGAATTTGAAAATCTTGGATTTACTGAATTTTATAATTCTAATGATATTAGCCATAATTTTTCAGCACCTAGAACCCCTCAACAAAATGGAGTTTTTGAGAGGAAAAATCGAACTTTAGAATAAATGGCTAGAATCATGCTTTGTGAAAACAATTTGCCAAAATATTTTTGGGCGGAAGCCACAAATACCGCTTGTTATGTTATTAATCGAGCAATGATTTGGCCTATTTTGAAGAAAACTCCATATGAACTTTTTAAAAATAAAAAGCCTAACATTAGCTATTTGAATCCTTTTGGATGTAAATGTTTTGTTTTAAACAACGGTAAAGATAATCTTGGCAAATTTGATGCTAAAAGTGATGAAGGAATTTTTCTGGGTTATTCCTTAAATTCTAAAGCTTATTGAGTATTTAATAAAAGAACTTTAATTGTAGAAGAGTCTATACATGTTGTTTTCGATGATAATCCCCTTCCGAGGAAGGATTCTTGTGTGAATGATGATGTAGGCATTATAAATATAAATGACTTTGGACATGACGTTGGAGAACCATCATCAAAGGAAGAAACGAAAGAGGAGGAAACTCAAGATCCTCTCGAGAATCCAACCATTGAAGAAAGGGAAGTATCTTACCCAATAGAGTACAACTATGTCAATGATGGTGAGATTATAGGTGATCCATCAAAAGGGGTAACAACTCGATCTTCTCTTAGGAATATTTGTAATTATATTGCATTTATCTCATGCATAGAGCCTAATAATATTAAAGAAGCATTAAATGATGAACATTGGATTATGGCTATGCAAGAAGAGTTAAATCAATTTGATAGGAGTAAAGTATGGACATTAATTGAAATGCCTAGTAATAAGTCTATTGTAGGTACTAGATGGGTATTTAGAAATAAGCTTGATGAGAGTGGTAATATAGTGAGAAACAAGGCTAGACTTGTTGCTCAAGGGTATACTCAAGAAGAGGGCATAGACTATGATGAAACAAACACTCCCGTAGCTAGGATGGAAGCAATTAGAATGTTATTAGCATTTACATGTTTTCATGAATTTAAATTATATCAAATGGATGTTAAAAGTGCATTTTTAAATCGTTTTATAAAAGAAGAAATGTATGTGGAACAACCTCCTGGTTTTGAAGATTCAAAATTTCCAAATCATGTTCTTAAATTGACAAAAGCTCTTTATGGTTTAAAACAAGCTTCTAGAGCTTGGTATGAAAGATTGTCAAGTCTTTTAATTGAAAAAGGTTTTTCAAA
This sequence comes from Hibiscus syriacus, assembly GCF_006381635.1. Lineage (NCBI taxonomy): Eukaryota > Viridiplantae > Streptophyta > Magnoliopsida > Malvales > Malvaceae > Hibiscus > Hibiscus syriacus. The sequence continues at coordinate 1,555,183 of NW_024062205.1, forward strand.
AGGTAAGGTTGACACTACATTGTTTTTAAAGCATAAAGGTAAAGATTTATTAGTAGTTCAAAATTATGTTGATGATATAATATTTGGTTCTACTAATGATGTTCTTTGCCAAGAATTTTCTAAGATAATGCAAAGTGAATTCGAGATGAGCATGATGGGAGAGCTCTCATTTTTCTTGGGACTCCAAATCAAGCAAAGAAAAGATGGCATCTTCATCAATCAAGCTAAGTACATCAAATATATGCTCAAGAAGATTGGACTGGAAAATGGGAAACCTCAAGACACTCCAATGAGCTCATCAACAAGACTTGACATAGATGAAGGAGGTAAATGTGTGGATGTTAAATTGTATAGGTCAATGATTGGCTCTTTGCTTTATCTAACTGCAAGTAGACCGAACATTATGTTTAGTGTTTGCTTATGTGCTAGATTTCAATCATGCCCTAAGGAATCACATTTACTTGCTATTAAGAGAATCTTTAGATACCTTAAAGACACTCATAGTTTATGACTTTGGTATCCTAGAGACTCTAGCTTTAGCTTGCATGCCTTCTCAGATGCGGATTTTGGAGGATGCAAATTAGATAGGAAAAACACCTCCGATACTTGTCAATTCCTTGGAAATATGTTGATTTCTTGGTTTTCAAAGAAACAAAATTGTGTTGCATTATCTACCACTGAAGCGAAATACATTTCAACTGGTAGTTGTTGTGCATAAGTTTTATGGATTAAACAACAACTTTTTGATTATGTAATTGAAGTAGGTACCATTCCTATCAAGTGTGACAATACTAGTGTTATTTGTCTCACTAAAAATCCCATCCAACACTCTAGAACTAAGCATATTGAAATTAGACATCACTTCATTAGAGACCATGTCGCTAAGGAAGATATAGTTGTAGAATTTGTTAATACTTTGCAACAATTAGCGAATATCTTTACAAAATCTTTAGACAAAGAAAGATTTTGGACACTTAGGAGAGAATTAGGTTTAACTTGCCTATATTCACTTAGTGTTTAAAATAATTTTAGCACTTTCAAGAATAAATGAAAAATGCTTATAATAATAATTTTTGATTGCATTCTTTGCTATTAGTTAGGGGGAGTTTATGTTCTTTGGTGAAAATTAATTTTATGTTCAAATGTAGTTGAAGAATTAAATTGATTGATTGAACATGATTAATTTTCAATATATGAGTTGCCAATACCACTAGAGCTAATTAATTTAGCATTTTGAGTGTTTAAAACGGATTTTTGACATTTTTGTGCATAATGCATCGATACACTGAACAATGCATTGATGCATCCCTTTGAATGTGCATCGATACATCTTGAAGATGCACCGATGCACTCCTTGAATGTGCATCGATGCACACTGCCATGCATCGATACATACATCGGGTTTTGGGTTTAAAAGCCTGATTTCTTTTATTTTTCTCAAACCCTTAACCTCTCACTTTCTCTGCCGCCGCTCCTTCCCTCTCCTCACTCTCAAAATTGCTCCAAATCCTTCGTTTTTTGATCGAAAATCATTCATACTTCAACTCCTAATCCTGCTTTTATCATCAAATCGTGCAAAACAACATCACATTCCTCTCAATTCAAAATTTTCAAGGTAATATTTTAAAACCTCTGTTTTATTAATTTTTGAACTTAGAACTAGTTTTGATTAGTTCTAGGATGAATATTATATCGGGCATTGATTATATTAAAGTTTTAAACTAGATTTTACAATCAATTTCATCAAAAACAAACAATTTTTCAACATTGTCTTTGAATTTTCGAAATAAAAAAAATATTGCTATTTTCGAAAATTATTGTTTTTGATTTGATTGTATTGTTTTCATGAAAACTATATGAATTATGATATTTCTAATGTTATTTTCAAATAGTTTAAAAAACTTTGCACATTAGGATTTGGTTTAGAGAACCTTGAATTATTGCGGACTCAATTGAGTTTTGGGATTGATTATTTTGCATACATATGTTTCAAAATTGTAGGTTACATTCCTTATTCCGTTTCCTAAATCATGTCAAACCCTAAACTCCCTAAGACTTCTTCTAATAGTTCTAACCGACCTCTTAATTATATTCCTCCTCAAGCTCCAAATCCAAACGAGCCTAATATGACCATCCTCAACTCTTGTTTTAATATGCTTGAGCGTCGTAGAGATGAACTCTACCATAGGTACATAAATTCCTTCCAATCTTACAAAATCCGGGAAGAACATATTCCCTCTATTCAAGCCATGGTAGATATCAACTTTCAATACCTATCAACTCTCAAGTCCTGGAAGTTTGATAAATTATTTCATCTTAAACCTATTGTCTATCATCAGCTGGTCCGTATTTTCTACTCTAATGCGGTATGTATTCAAAACGAGAGTCAATGTAGGACTATAGGAATTAGATCCTATCTTTTAGGACAATATATTCATATTGACTCCGAAACCATAGCTAGACAATTTGGGTTAGATGACAATGGTTTATATAATGAGAAAGAAATTATGGCATATATTTATATTCCTAATGCTAGTGTTAGTACCCTACGTACTCATCATGATCGTTTTCTACATTTAATGATCTCTTGGTGGTTTCGACCATTCGGAGGTAGGTACTCCACTCTTCGTGTCAGGGATTTATGGTGGATGCATTGCATCCAACATAATAGAAAGATCAATTTGCCACATATTATCTTTAGTGAACTAGTAGATACCATAAATGTTGTCCCTTCTAAACATGTAGAAACTTTAGTTTATGGATGTCTACTTAGTAATCTTTTTATTAAACTCGGCCTTAGAGTTTCGCTAGAAAATCCAATCCCTCTTCAAAACCAAATCAATCTCAATTCCTTGAAGAAAGCTGATTGAAAATAGGATGAGGAAACTGGTCAATGGGTCTTTCGACCCAATAAGCAAACTCCGGGAGCCAGTTCTTCACGTTCTGCTCCTAGCTCTTCTCGTGCTCCTCCTCCTCCGGCACCGGTTGTAGACAATGATCCAGAACTTCAGCAGCTCATGCAAGATATTGATGAGGAAGTACCTGACAATAATCCTCCGGCACCGGAACCAGCACAACAAGAAGATCAAACGCCACCATATTTTCGATCTTTCTTAGAGTCGTTTGATCTGAGGTTTGCTTCCATGGAGTCTTAGATAACTGAGTTTCAACGGGAGATGTGTGAATGTATGGACGCTCTCACTCTTGACGTACGAGCTCATTATCCTCCTCCTCCCGATCCTCTGATGGAGTAGCTCTCTTTCCATGCTTTCTTGAACTTAAACTTGGATTGATAAACATTTTGATGTTTTTGGATTGTTTTAATTTGGTTGTTGAATGTTTGAATTTGTTTGGATTTATAATTTGGATGATTGGATGTTTGAACTTCGTATATATATATTTGGTTTGGTTTTAACTTTCTTTTTGAGCTTAATGTTTATTAATTTTTGCATCATTTACATATTAGTTGCATTCTAACCAATTACATCATTTCACATTTGTTTATGAATATTGATTATGCAACTAATGGCTAACCTTTCTCTTGATCTTTGATCTTAGCAGCTTAAGCTATATTTATAATCAATTGGCTATGCTTTTCAAAACCTTGTTTAAAACGTTTTAGAGTCTTTTTTTATTTAAAAAAAAGGGAGAAGTGTTAATGTGTTAAAGGGGGAGAAATGTTAAAGTAAGGGGGAGTAATTTTTCAAAATTGATTTCAAAAAATCTTAAAATTACTAAAATGTTTTGTTATATCAAAAAGGGGAGATTGTTGAAAACATTTTGATGTTTCGATATAACAAATTAAGTTAAATGAATTTTAAGATTTTACAAATGATTTTTCTAAGTATATTCGATTTAATTACTCGAATATCAAAATATTACTCCAAGTCTTTCAAAGTTCAATTTCAATCCTTACTAATGTGTAAAATTGTGTTTTATACTTAAAATATTTTTGAAACAATTTTCACAAAGTATTTCGAACAAAAATAAAAATTGTGAAGGGATGCACCGATGCACTCATTGATGCATCGATGCACTTGGGTTTTAAGAAAACATCGAATGCATTATATGCATCAATGCACTACCATGCATCGATGCAGTCAGGGTTTTATGAAAACATTGAATGTATTTTATGCATCGATGCACATACCATGCATCGATGCACTCAAGCTTGTTTGAAACATCGAATGCATTTTATGCATCGATGCACTCTTAGTGCACCGATGCACTGAGGGTCCAACGGTCGAAATATTTGAATTTTACACATAGTGTACCGATGCACTAGCCTTATGCATCGATGCACCAGACGCTCCCACTGTTTTATTAATTGTTTTTGACACTTAAATGACTCTATTGACTCCACTAATCATTCCCAACGTTTAGAATCAATTGAAGGAGTATTTAAACAAGCTTAGAAGCCATTGATCAAAAACAAGAAATAAGAATCAAGAGAGAATCAAAGAGAAAGCATCAAACTCATTGTTTGAGCACTTCAAGACTATTTTTCATTCAATATTCATTTTGCTTTCAAGAACACTACTTGTACTCAATTGTATTCATTCTTGAGTGTTCTTTCTTTGTTCTAGAATTGTGCAAACAATCTACCTTGGGAGGTTTTCCTTGTAAGTTTGCAAATTTTTGTTTTTCTCTTTGAAAAAGAGTGTTCTCAAGAATTGGGGTATATTCTTGAGGGAGATGTAATGTTATCTCTTTGGCCTTAAAAGAAAGAACAAATTAGTGAATTTGTTGGAAAATCCTTAGTGTGGATAGCTAAGGTAGTGGACGTAGACTTTGGTTGAGAAAGTCGAACCACTCTAAATCGCTGTGCAATTACTTTCAATTTTCTGCAAAAGCTTCCACCAAAATTTTAATTGCCAATTCACCCCCCTCTTGGCCTATTCCATCGATCGATTAACTCAGCAGGATTATTAGATTTCCACTATTAATGACAATTTATAATTGATGGGGTGCCAATTTTGGGCGTTGTGGGGTGTTTATCCTTACCCACTCATAAATGATGTTTTATTACTAAAAGAATTAATTTCTGGTTACACGTAGATTGGTGCATCCTTTAAAATGATGTTTTCTTAAAAACTCTTTTAAAAGGAGGTTTATAGGTATTCGACCTACCTAACCCAAAAGGTTGATGGCAACTCCAAAACATTTCTTTTACAAAAATCGAATTTTTCACAAAATAAGTCAAGACACATTGTATTGCCGAAAATCGGTTACGAAAGCTTGGCGACTCCGCTGGAGACTTAGTGGATCAAGCCCTAAATCGATTATATATTATCTTTATAGTTGAAATTTGAGAATTCAATTTTATTTAATTTACGATTCTTTTGATTACTTTTAATTTTATTTATTTTATTTTATATCCTTGTATATTAATGTTTGTATTTGATTGATTTTCTGATATTGAAATTTTGGATTCGTTTTAGTTCGATTTTTGTGTGGTTGTTTGTCAAAGGTTTGAGAATTTCTCCTCACACACGACACTTGCAGTGCATAACATAAGCTTTATACTCGAGCTTTTTCCCATTTAAGTGAGAGTGAAAGTGACGTCTTCGTGAGAATTTATTCTCCGTGTCAAACCTAGCTAGTAGCATCTGTGGTTCATATGCCCTATGTCTTCATGAGGATTTATTCTTTGTGTCAGACATAGGGAAATGTGCCATCTCGAATTGAACTCGATCCGCTTAAGCCTATAATAGGTGAGGATTGAAGGTCTGGCTTACCTAAGGGGGCACCAACAAGGACAATTCGAGTACCTTTACTCCTATAACCGAAACTCTGCATAAAATAAACTGTAGAAACCCACACGATCTAAGACCATGTCGAAATTGTCCATAGATACCCAAATAAGTATACACAAAGGAGAAATGAACTCTAATCTTCGTCTTTTAATTTATTTGATAGATTATTTTTTAATAAATGCATGTAAACTAGAAATTATGTGGTTAAGGTATTTCCTTTATGTGTTTTATTCATTGTATTTTATGGTTCAGTTACCATTTGAATTTAATCTTTTCATATTTCACTAACATACATTTCCTTTCTTTGATTATTATTTTTACTAACATATTTTCCTTGTCTTATTGCTTCATTTTGTGCATAAACCTGGTGTTAATTCCCAGGTAATTATCAAATTAGAAGGCTTTTAAAACAACAATGCCACACAAATGGGTAGATATTTTTTATCTGCTTTGACATATTGGGACGTTGTGAGTTCTTTGAAAGTTGTTCTAAGATAATTACCTTAAAATTAACACATGTTTCATACATATCATTATCATCAAATATATTGATCCCTAAAATAGTTGTTAGCATTAGAAGGTACTCAAAATGACAATGTCTCCCAATGAGTTAGATAGAATTTTAGAGATTGATCAGTGGTCAGAATATAAGCAATTTCAATCAAGCAACAGTCTATCTACTAAAGAAACTGTCTGAGCTCAACATGATTCAATGCTAAGGGGAGAAGCTGAAGACCGCGAGCTTGCTTAATTAATCTGTGATATGGATTTTAATGATGCCAAAGCTTAATGAAGAATGATGTGTTATCCGACTACTCACAAGAGTTGAAAAGATAGAAGATAGAGCTAGATTTCTTTCCATAAATCTTTTGTTTTCGTTTTGCCACTATATATAGACATTGTCAGTTCTTTAAGAATTGTTTTATGAACAATTATTTTTGGGATCAATGTCTTTTGCATACATTCATTTTGCATTACATTTGTATTGCTTAATACATTTCCAAAACATGCATTAAAACATTTATTCATTAAAATAATAATAATAATAAGATAAGGCTTCCGATTGCAGTGATTCTGGATCCTTCTAGTAGCAAGAATACACAGCACCTGCACGACACAAGAAAATGCCTAAAGAAACAGAGGATAGGCTAGTCGAAATTGAGAAAAAGCATAAAGATATGCAAGAAGAAGTGAGAAGCAAGCTAGCTAAAATTGAGACTGATATAGAAAACTCTAATCTTAATCTACTGAACAAGATGGAAGAAATGTTTAGGAGGCATATGATTGCTGGAAAGAGTTTTGTTGAAGACCCCAGGCATCCTCTGAGTTTTGCACCCGTTCACATTCCTAAGCACATCTCTGCACATCAGGAAATCTGACCACCAGTTTGCTTCACTGTTGAGAACACACAATATCAGGCTGGAGCTTCATTCCCCACTGACTGTCTTGCTACTTCTAGGTTGAAGTCAGGTGATTTCTGTACTATTAATGATGTCACTGGCCTGAATGAATTAGTTGAGAAGAAAAAATTCACCTAACGACTGAAAAGTATGGAATAGATGATAAAATCTTGGGAGAGTCGAGTCATTCTATGGGTTTGGCGCCAAAGAGCTAAGTTTGGTCCCCGACCTGGTTCTCTCACCAAAGTTCAAGGTTCCAGATTTCGAGAAGTATAATGGGACCACATGCTCTTCATCCCATATCACCATGTACTATCGCCGGATGGTTGACTATGTGGAGAATGAGAAGTTGTTGATCCGCTGTTTTCAAGGCAGTTTATCTAGACCTGCTTCCAAATGGTATAACCAACTAAAACGTACTCAAATCCGTTCTTGGAAAGACTTAGCTCAAGCCCTTTTGGGTCAAAACAATCACATCACTGGTGCACATTGGATCATCCAACGTACTTACACAGAGGAGAGGCACTGTCACATTCTCTACATAATTAGTACCGCTAGATCGCCTATAAAACGTATCAATAGTCTGGAACACATGTTGGCCTTTATTAGATTGGAAGTATGGAAAGCAAATAGAATAATAATTTTTTTACCTCAAATTTTCCAAGAATTCGAGTAGCATGGTTGTCAAAGTCCCTAAGAGAACTTGACTGTGAAAACACAATCAGAACAGAATTACAAGATTTTTCATTAGGGAAAATAGCAAATTGAATGTTTCTTTCAAACAGTTGGAACTAAAAAAATATGAAATAATATGAGATGAGACATTTGATTTGGTGCAAGAGATTATCACCATTTGAGGATCTAATAAATCTATTTTCAAATCAGAGCTACTGTGCCAAAGAAGGTATCTATTTCGCTCCAACTTATTGTATTATCCCTCTAAAATGCTTCACCTATGTGATTGGCATGCTTGCTTTCACATACAGCAGGAAACGATTACCTTTTCAACTCCTTCCCAATTTACAAGTGGGACAAGATAGACCGATGCCTGCATGAAAGCATAAAGTATATTATGTAAAAGTAACTTTTTTAAGTAAATATACTGATTCTGCATAATGAAGTAAAGAAGACATACAATTGTGCATAACCTTGCAGGCCGACTGTTAGCACTCTGTCATATACTTTGTGGATAGGTCGACGGTTGATGAACCTATCACATACCTGCAAGAAAAAGATTACATAACGTTACTAAAACAGGAAGAAGTGGCAGCACTTTGTCCAGAGTTTGTGAGAGAGACAGAGACACAGAGTAAGTGAGATTGATTTTAAGCAGAAAGTGATCCTACTGCTGCCACTACAACCATTGGCCACCCATGACCGGCTTGGGATTCGCAATGGTGGCAGTAACAGAACCACGGAAGATGTTCTCAGTTTATATCTGCATTAGAAATGCAGACACATTTAAACGCAAACAATAGAGCATGTTTTCAACTGATATAACTACTGTGAGACAAGGAATTACTTTGTTCCTTGGTTAGGTCATGTGGAACCAAATCTACACAAGGTCAGATAACTATCCATGTTTGTTCTTCTAACTTCAATGCTCGGGTGGTTTTAAAGAGCAATTAACTCGAAACAAAGTGAAGAAACTTTATTCTCAATAAGGATAGTTATTTTTTTGAGTGAGCTAAGGTGATTACAATGTAGTATCCGTTCTAAAAATAAGGATAGTTAAGTTTTCTTATTTATCCCCTTTTATCTCTATTTTCCTATTCCACTATTTTAGGGAAAAGTGGATGTATTATTATAGTGTGATAGAACCTTACAGAGAGTAGGAGCAAAAGAGGATATTTGAAAATGCAGATGATATAGAGATCGGAGACTTGATTGTGTGATGGCAATAAAATACTAACCAAGAGGTCCCAATGAGAGCTATAGCCGCAGCCCCTACAACAGGAGCATTTTCGCCATCCTCTCCAAGATATTTTACCTGAAAATGGAAGAAGAAAGCATATGTTTGGGCTTGCAAACAATAGATTAAACAACTCAAGGTGGAAAAACAAAATATTAAGAATTTAGCAATATGGAAATCAATTGTCAAATAGAACAAGGACATTACTACATATACATTGAACTTTAACGGCGTGATCTAAACCACAGTTATCTTTTGTAGCAAATATTGTGCATTAGGAACAAATGGAAAATCAGTGTGTATTCATAATCCAAAATTAAGCTCAGTATTAGATTTGACATGTTTCTTTTACCTAAACTTTCATCTGAATAAAAAAATTTCAACTAAACAACATAGAGATCTTCACGAGTGATACGAATAAAAAAGAAAAATAGAAGCACTAACTCTTCCAAGGAAAAAATTCAAAACAAAATGCAAATCCTAATCCTTAATTACATTTATTACGCTCATAAACATAATCAGAACAATTCATATACCAGAATATTGGCACCAATACTAGTTCCAACAGCAAATAGAGGAGTTTCTGGATATTCACAGCGTATATGGTCAATGATTTTCCATACATATTCAGTCCATCCAGCATATAACAGCAATCAGACTGAAAATAAAATCATTTAGGTAGACTTTGTGAATTTGAAAATGGTCATTTCTCAAAAGACTAAGATGATTAAGAATCTAGGCCAAAAGAGTGCTGCATGAGAAACTCACCCAGCATTATAACAACTCCTAGACCACGATGATTGCATACAACAACACTCCAACCCTGTCTTGTCATGTTGAATGCAAGATGCTTCACATACTGCACACACAGCAACTGTAGGAATTATAGAGATGATTTGTTACCATTCCTATAGAGATATGATTTGTTACCATTCCTATAGAGATATGATTTTGCAAATAGATTTCTACAATCCCTTATTTTAAGGGATCATATCCTAGGATTATTATTTTTCCTTTCTTAGAGTTTTCTACTTTAGAGATATTTTGTATATAAATATGTAATCTGTCATATTGAAAAGAATAAGAAATTACAGAGAATTACTCTGAATTCTACATGGTATCAGCTTAGGTTACGGTTTCTTTCCAATCTAGATGATGTCCACAACTTCTTCTCCTACTCCGGAGATCACTTTAAATCCAGAAAATTTTTCTGGTTCTGCTGCTCAATCATAAGGTAATTTGGTCATAAAAGAACCAGAAGGTAAACCTCATGCTACAGTTTTTTTCTCCTCCCAGTCGTCCCCTAATTGGATCCTCGATTCTGGTGCTACGGATCATATGACTGGTAATAAAGATTTATTTTGCAATTTTTTTCCAAACTTTGGTAAAGCTGTCAAAACGGCTGATGGTTCTTTGTGCAAAATAGAAGGACATGGCACTGTTATTCTCAATGACCAGATTGTACTTAAAAATGTTCTCTTCGTACCAAATCTGGCTTGCAATCTCGTTTCCGTTAGTAAACTTTCCACCGACTTGCACTGCTCTGCAATTTTTAATGATATTGATTGTACTTTGCAGGCACTGAACTCGAAGAATATGATTGGTAAGGCCAGCTTGCAGAATGGTCTCTACATTCTTCCTGCCTCTACTAAAACCGAAATCTCGAAATCTTCCATCGCTTTAGAAAAAGTTGATAATGTTATGTTATGGCACTATCGTTTAGGTCATCCTAGTTTTCACTATCTTGCAAAAGTTTTTCCTGCTCTATTCATTCATAAAAGGCCAAATTCTTTTTCTTGCAAAGTTTGCTCTCTTGCCAAACATACTAAATCAACTTATTCTCCTTCTACATATAAGTCTTCTCACCCTTTTGCTTTGATCCACAGTGATATTTGGGGTCCTTCTCGGGTGAAAAATGCTGATAATTGTAAGTGGTTTATCACTTTCATTGATGATCACAGTAGGATAACTTGGACTTATTTGCTAAAAGATAAATCTGAAACTGCAGGTGTTTTTACCTAATTTTATAACATGGTTCTCACTCAATTTGGGTCTAAAATTCAGCTCTTTAAATCTGATAATGGCAGTGAATTTTTTGCTAAGTCTTTGGGTGTGTTTTTCAGGGAAAAGGGCATAGTTCAGATTAGTTCTTGTGTTGACACCCCACAACAAAACGGTATTGCCGAAAGAAAAAATAGACACCTCCTTGAAGTTATTCGTTCTCTTCTATTTACCACCAATATTCCAAAATATTTGTGGGGGGAAGCCTTATTAACTGCCACATATTTAATCAATCGAATGCCTAGTAAGGTTTTACAATTTCAAACACCTCAATCTATATTTCTGCAATATTTTCCCCATTTTAAACCTATCTCTTCCATTCTTCCACTTAAAATATTTGGTTGTACTGTTTTTATCCAAAACATTGCTCCTAATAAGTCCAAGTTAGATCCTAAATCATTAAAGTGTGTACTGGTTGGGTATTCTTCACTTAAGAAGGGTTATAAATGATATCATCCTCCTTCAAAACGATTTTTTACCACTATGGATATAACTATGAGAAGGATCCCTATTTCACTCATGCTGAAATTCAAGGGGAGACATGGAAGGATTTTCAGCCACATCAGGTATCTCCTCCTACTCTTCATTCTCAACCTTCAGAATTGCCACCAACTTTGTCCTTACCTACAGATTTGTCACCTGTAACTACTCCCATTGATCCACCGGTAGTACCTATCACTACTTCACCCATACCCACTTTAAATACCCTTCCTGAAAATACACATACTCACATTCAAAATATTCCACAAACAACACCAATCAAACAACTCCATTGCTATACAAGGAAAAGAAAACATATTCCTGAGGCTGTTTTGCAATCTGATGCTTGCCGATAATTGGATTTGGGTCCAGCTGTCGAAATAGAAGAAAAAATCAGTAAGTCCACTTCCCCTACTCTAGAGGACTTCCCTATTGCTATTAGAAAAGGGGTTAGACAGTGCACCAAGCATCCTATTGAAAAATTTGCTGGTTATAATTCATTGATGTAGTCTTTTCAAGCATTTACAGCAAATTTGGATAAAGAACAGGTTCCCACAAGCATAGCTGAAGCTCTAAAGGATTCAAAATGGAGAAGGGTTGTTGAAGAGGAAATTTGTGCACTGGAGAAAAATGCTACTTGGACTGTTACGGACCTTCCTCAAGAAAAAAAGGTTGTTGGCTGTAAATGGATATTTACTGTAAAGTATAACTCAAATGGTAGCATCCAACGATACAAAGCGAGACTAGTAGCCAGAGGCTTTACACAAACATATGGGATAGATTTCACATAAACTTTTGCACCTGTGGCGAAGCTGAATACTGTTCGAGTACTCCTAAGTTTGGTTGTAAATTGCGATTGGAAATTACATCAACTTGATGTAAAAAACGCTTTTCTTAATGGCAAGCTAGAAGAAGAAGTCTATATGAAGTTGCCACTTGGCTTAAAGTCTGTTGAAGGAAGTAACAAGGTGTGCAAGCTCAACAAGTCTCTATACGGGTTAAAACAATCACCCAGATCTTGGTTCGAGAGGTTCACTAAAGTCATTCTAAAAAACGGCTACAAGCAATCCCTCACCGATCACACTCTTTTCATCAAGGTAACTTCTACAAATAAGAAAGCTATCCTTATTGTGTACGTGGACGACATAATTCTTACCGGAGATGATGAAGAAGAGATTTGCAATTTGAAGAAGTTGTTAAATAAGGAATTTGAAACCAAGGACTTGGGAAAGCTAAGGTATTTCCTAGGAATGGAGGTGGCAAGGTCAAAAGAAGGACTTGTGATCAACCAAAGAAAATATGTACTTGATTTACTCAAAGAAACTGGTTTTCTTGGTTGTAAGCCGATTGATACACCAATGGAGGCAAGCTTGAAATTTAACAAAGAAGATGGGTCATTGGTAGACAAAGAGAAATTTCAAAGATTAGTTGGGAAACTAATTTATTTATCCTTGACAATGCCAGATATAGCATTTACTGTAAATGTGATAAGTCAACACATGACTAATCCTACTGAAGAGCATATGGCAACAACAAATAGAATTCTCAAGTACTTGAAGAAAACTCCAGGACACGGTTTAATGTTTAAAAAGACACAAGACAGAACTGTTAAGATCTTTACAGATTCTAGTTGGGCCGGAGACCTTACTGAAAGGAGATCCACTAGTGGCTACTGCACCTTTGTTTGGGGAAACCTTACAACTTGGAGAAGTAAGAAACAATCTGTCATTTCAAGAAGTAGTGCTGAAGCTGAATTTAGAGCACTAGCATTGGGAATATGCGAAGGAATTTGACTACTTAAACTACTGAAAGAACTTATCACTAATCAAGAGGATCACTTTGAAGTTTTGTGTGATAATCAATCTGTTATTCAAATTGCCAAGAACCCAATTCAACATGATCGGACAAAGCATGTTGAGATTGATAGGCATTTTATTGCTGATCAAGTTAACAAAAAGACAGCCACACTTTCATACATTCCTTCAGAAGAACAAGTTGCAGACATTCTTACCAAGGCTTTGCCAAAGCCTGTTTTCAATAAATTCCTATTCAAGCTGGGATTATACAATGTATATTCTCCAGCTTGAGGGGGAATCACTGGTCAAGCCAGGAATGACAATGACAATTGGAGTTTTATCACCTTTACGAGCAGCAGAACCATCAATAATGTGAGATGTACCCTCGACAACTGTTATTAGTTAAAGATTTATAATATTAAAACTGAAACCACATCTATCATTTTAAAGAGTGAATTCCCTCCCATTCTTTAAATTCGAATATCATACATAAATGTTCTAAAAACCAAGCTAACTAAAAATAAACAAAATCATGGGAAGATGAGTAAAATCTGACAATCCGAATAAGTTAGCCAGTCCAAAGCAATTGTTACACCATCAAAAGCACGGAATAAACGTCTAAGAATAATAAACACTTAGCACATTAATATCTATCCAAAAAGAAGAAGCTGAAAATGCAGATTAAAATGAAAAAGAAATAGAAAGAATTGAACTAACCGTCTATAAGTAACAGGAGGAGGCCGTCCGTGAAAACTCAAGAAGGCTGTCTGAAGATGAGGACTAGAAAGCCATGGAGTGACCAAGTACCTGCACAATTGTTGAACAAAATCACAAACAACTAGAAGATCAAATTCGAGTTTCTATAGATTTAGAGAGAAATGAGAAGTCAATCCTCTAATTTATCAGAATTTAATCCTCAAACTCCATGAAAACAGAAGAAAAAAAAAGTTCAGTTAACACTAAACCTTATTGGTAAATAGCAAATATGAAAATCAGCAGCTCAATAATGCAAAAAACTAACAAAAATTAGCAGTTCAGTTCAATAATTTATATGTATTGAGTAAACTGTTCAAATTAAATTTTAGGATTAATCTTTCCGTTTTTGTAAAAGTAATAATGTTACCTTTGTTGGAGTATCTTACAGTTGGCGGCGATGATCGGCCGAGGTCGGAGCAGGAGTTGTAAGTTAACGTAACTGGATCGCCTCTGAAAAGAGCGAGTAAATCGTGAAGAAAATGGATCTCCAAAAAGTTGTACCAAAAAACGAGGAATAGATAGAAAGCGGCGAGGAAATAATGTGAGACGGGGATTAAAGCAAGTCATCGGAAAAGAAGATCGTAGGGGAGATGGCGGGCTCGCAATACCTTCATTGATGTTTGGAAAGAAATGGAAAGCTAAGAGGAAAAGCTTTTGTTCCCCCCCCCCCCCCTCTCAGAAACAAGTGAAAAACGAAAACCAATTGTGTGGATACTAATTAAACATTAAAGGTTCAGCCAGGTGAATCGAACCCACGACCATGAGATTAAAAACTACGTGTTCAACCGGCTGAGCTATACTACTATATGGGCAGATTCATATGAGCAAAAATCCCACTATTGCCATACCTAGATTTACTTGGATCAAAAATTGAAAATTCATACGCAGACTGCATCGAGATGACTACCATGGCGGTTCGCACCAGAGTCCCTCACCGGCTGGTTCTGGTCCGTAACTTCGTGGACGCCAGGATCAAATGGGTTCGTGACCCTTACCTCGACACCGCCGTCGAAAGGGAGAAAAACCTCAAAGAAATCCTTTCCCTCAAAAACCAAATCTTCTCTTCTCCCTCCAAATCCCTTCCCCTTTCCTCTCTCTCCCCTCTCAAATCCCACTTCAATCTCCCCACCTCTGCCTCCAAGCTTTTTCACAAGTATCCTTCCATTTTCTCCCAATTCCAGCCCTCTCCTTCTATTCCTCTCCACGTCAAGCTCGCCCCTCAAGCCGTGGCTCTGAACAAGGAGGAGCTAGCCATTCACACCTCTCCCTCCCACAGAAACGACACCGTAAACCGGTTGGCAAAGTTGTTGATGCTGACTAAAACAGGTAGGCTGCCTTTGCATATCGTAGACAAGTTCAAATTTGATCTCGGCCTTACCTCGAATTACATTACTTTTCTTCTCTCTGATTATCCTGAATATTTCCATGTTTGCGAATATAAAGACCCTTGTGATGGAAAAGAAACCCTTTTTTTAGAGCTTGTTTCTTGGAGGGATGAGCTTGCTATTTCTGAAATGGAAAAGAGAGCGTCGTTTTATGGCCAAGTGAAATTGAAAAAAGGGTTGCCCTTGAGGTTTTCGATGAAATTTCCCAATGGGTTTGATTTAGAGAAGAAGGTGAAGGATTGGGTTGAAACATGGCAGGATTTGCCTTACATTTCGCCTTATGAGAACGCGTTTCACTTAGGCCCCAAGAGTGACCAGGCGGAGAAATGGACCGTGGCTGTGCTTCACGAGTTGTTGTGGCTCTTGGTGTCGAAGAAGACTGAAGGGAAGAATGTGTATTCTTTGGGAGAGTATTTGGGGTTCGAGAATCGATTTGAGAAGGCGGTGAAGCATTTTCCGGGGATATTCTATATGTCAAATAAGATCAGGACACAGACCGTGGTGCTTAAGGAAGCTTATAGGAAAGATTTCTTGATGGAGAAGCATCCCTTGATGGGTATGCGGTTTAGGTATATTCATCTTATGAATAAGTCGGATAAGTTTCGAAAGGGAGATGGTGTTCGCTTGTTCAGGAGGAAAAGAAAGGTGATGCGGTATGCCGATGAAGGAGAAGTTATGAAAGAAGGCAGTAAGAGTTTGGAGGAAAATAAGGATTCAAATGTGTCATCTAGTTCAGAGTTTTACGATGGTTCCGATGACGAGAATTTTAAAACAAAGGTAATTGTTATTTAGTATGAAAAGGATACACCAAGATATGAAAAAAGATAAATATGATATTAGGGTCACAAGCTTGAGGCAAGGAAGTTCAGAATTCTGCTATAGCAAGCTTGACTGCATGTACTTTCTTCAACTATCGATGCGTTTGAACTGTGAGAGAAAGAAGCATAAACCTCGACATGTGCGTAGCAAAATATGTCGAGTTAATTTTTTTAATGATACAGTTGGCTTTGCTTTTTTTTTCTCTCTAAGAAAATCAAAATATTGAACATATTTTTCTCACAATAAAGCTTTAATCCTTTATAAAAGAGCTTATCATACATCCCATTTGGCAAAGCATACTTGTGCAGTTTGCATGGTTTCATTACAACATTCCAGACGAGAGAATTGTTGAGAAAGAAAGGAAGAGAAAGTATGGGAAATGTAGGAGAAATACAAGAGATGCAATGGCTGCCTTATTCAATGTCAACCTCACCAACAACAGTGTTGCCATTTTTGTCTCTGAACCATGTTTCTTTTGTCTGCAAATCAATGAGTAAGTCAGGTTTTATGAGCAAGTGTCGGGATTTGTTATATTTCAAACGCCTTCTTTCAACTTTGAAGGAGCTTGGCATGCGTCAGCCTTCTGGTTCATTCACTCTTCACATGTATTTTAGTTTCTGCATTTTATGTGCCTAAAAAATTGAGACCCTTTCTTTTGTTTCTTTCAATAAACCAAGGGGATCGACCCTTAATTGTTAGATGCAGGAATTGATTGTGTTTGATTTCATTGAATGATGACGATTACTATTTCAGCTTGTGCGACTATGGAATCGGCATCCGTTTGCTTGAATTTGTAAGTGTTCCGGCAGCAAAGAAAGAAGAAAATCAATCATAAAGACAACAATACTTCATTCCAAAATCCAATGCTCCGACATGAAGCTGGTGATGCCGAAATTCGAAGCAATTATAATGGTACATGGCGGCCATAGTGGAAGGATGAGGCATTCAAGTAGATCAGTTTTTCTTCCATAATCCAGATGGTTACATGGTTGAGATTTGCAACTGCCAAAACCTTCATGTTCTTCCACTCTACTCTTGCCCTCTCAGGTTACCTAATTCGATCAGGAACGATGCAGTTTCTTTGTTACATGGTAGGTTCTTTTATGCATTCACCCACTGCAACTGTAGTTTTATTCATGTAAAAATGCCTAAGGGTCCTTGTCCTTGAGTCCAGAATTTCGGTGAAAGTAGCTGCCAAGTCCCTCTATTATAGATATTATAACAGTTTAGTCCCTCTACTATTGAATGGATCAATTTAATCTATCTATTATTGAAAATTTTCAAATTAATCTCTCTACTATTAGATGGATCAATTTGGTCCCTATACTCTTAATAAGATTATCTTCTCATCATCTAAGGCAACCTTACTCCACAAGGAATTGCATCAAGAAATGAAATGAGCACATCGTCGAGCTGCATACCATTGAGCCCGTATATGTAGCATAATATAAAAGCTTAAAAAAATAGCATCACTAACGTTTATCTTTTTATTTTAAAATATTGATCGTTAAAAACTTAACAATGACGTTAAATTCTTGATGAAATCATATATATATATATATATGAAAACAACATAAATATGTTATGAGATTAGATATTTCAAAATTTCAATCTAAAAGAATAAATACTCAAAGGCCCACTTTTTAGTTACAAACACAAGAAAAATTTATTCACGTATTTATATGCCTAATAATATATAAAAATATATTTGGCAACCAAATAGAAGTTAAAAATATCTAGTGTAAACTATATATGTAGTACCTAAACTATCAATTTTTTTGTTTCGTTTTAGTACCTCGCCGTCAAAAACTTAACAATATATTCTACCTTTTTATGTGTAAATTATATCATTCACCACTTAACTATATTTTTACTCTTATTTTGATCACTAAAGTTTAATTTTTTTAATTTAATTACTTAACTTTTAAATTATTCCTATTTTAATCACTCTAACTTACAAATTTATTTTTTAATTATAATTATATATTGATAAAATTTCATGTCACAAAAATTATTAATAAAATAAATTAGAGTGATTAAAACATGAGTAATTTGAAAGTTGAGTAGTTAAACTAAATAAATTTTAAATTTTAGAGACCAAAATAGGAGTGAGAAGATAGTTGAGTGAAGAATGATATAATTTACCCATAAAAAATATAGTGCCGCTAAGTTTTTAACGACGGGTTACTAAAATGAAACAAAAAAATAAACATCACGTATGGTTTTGAAACAAATGAAAGTTTATGTATTAAAAACAATCAAAACAAATCTGATAGTTTAGGTACTAAATGTGTAGTTCACCCAAAAATCTATTAGGGTTTTTTTTTGTTAACCTCTCATTCTAAGGCTTTGTCTTGACTAATCTGAATCGATCCAGGTCGCACACTTGACTTTAGTGAATACGGTATATATGGCAAAAAAAAAACTGCTATGTAGAATGTAAGAAAATATTGTAATTCAAGTAAGCATGGTTGAGAACATTATTTTTGCTGATTATTTTGTCCGGCAGTGGTTGTATTTCATCATCATGAATATGTATTTTGATAATAATGTTCTTCGATAACATGATCTATTTAGTCCCCCTATTATAAGTATTATATCAGTTTAGTCTATCTATTATTGAAAATGTTCAAATTAATTTCTCTACTATCAAATGGATCAGTTTGGTCCGTGTGCTCTTGAAAAGAATCAAGTAAGGCCAATTATTGTTACAACTTTTATGGTTCCGCAAATGAAATTTTTTGTTTGGAGAATCAGTCATTTCTTAAACATCAATGCTAAACTAGTAAAAGCTTGACCTCGTTTGATTATTTTTATTAGTATAGGGACTATATTTTCTAAAATATAGCGACAAAACCATGTAATCGGAATTAAATGGTAGCATATTATTGCAAGATAAAATTTTCAACACCTCAAGTTATTGTAACGTCTTCAATTGAAAATTAATCATATTATTTCGTAATTAACAAAATCAAGGACATTTATTTTTGCCTTCCTTGGTCTTGATGTTGTCGTAGCATGGACATTCCCCGGTGTGGCCATAAAAGCCCGAAGGAACACACAAACACCTCTTACAACAGTAGTTGCAGAACTCCAAACACGCACTCTTATACTGTGTCTGCGAACACCGAACGTTGCATGCGTTCGGACAATCTACATGCATAATAAAACTTTCAGTGAATCGAATTGCTATGATCGAACGTGACAAGGTAATAGAAAATGGAAATTTGAATTATAATGCTTTGTACCTTGGAGGCGAAGTGATCCTTCCCCGCCAGCCTGTGGACATGAAACGAGTGGAGTTAGAGAGATGAAATTCATAGTTTATAAATCAACGTTCACCGAGAAGGATAAGAGCAATACATTTACTGTTTGGATGGCGAAAGTGAAAACAGCGAGGACGAAGAAGAAGGCAAAGGGAGCCCATGAAAACCTAGCCATCTTCGTGTGTTATATGGATTAGAAATCAGAACTGCAGATGATCAAGTGTGTGCCCTAAAACGTCCATGAATTCCTCTTTATATAGCCTAATAGCAATGTAAAATCCCATCCATTTGTGAATCTGTATTTAATGTAAAATCCCACTTAGTTTGTTAAATCTTTTTTTATGGAAAAATACAATACAAATTGGCTTGCAAAGAAATTTTGTATTTTCTATATATATGTACTTTCCTTTCTTATAATACATTCCTAAATTTGTCTTTAAACCCTAAAAAATATAATTAATTATATAAAAAGATGATACACAATTAAACACACTCGAATCAATAAAAAATATTTTTCACGTCGCTCAAATTTGATTTGCTATTTGTCGTTGGTCTTTCCATAGGTTTATCCCCTTTTGTGGTTCGTTTGCCGATGCGGTCAGGTCTGTTTGTATCTATCCTTTATATGAGTTTATTTGGTTAAGTTTTTTTTAACATTTTCTTTGTATGATCATTGTGATCTTAATTGACTAGTTTTATCGTTTAAAAAAATATCTTAAATATATGTACGATTGTAATTAATTGTAATTTAAATATTCTATATTTTTAATAAAATTAAATTCTTCAATAAAAAATATGTTCAATGGTTTCAATGATATCCATATATCTTGGTTTTTCTATTGATACATATCGTTTCAAACGTCAAGTGTCCGTCTTACGTGGAGTGCAACTTCAGCAAATTCTAAATGAATTTTTTTAAAAAAAAATTCACTGTTCGACATTAATCTATAGAATCCACAGATCAAGTCATGAAATCCCAAATTTCACTGTTCGAATTCGACGGTTTGATGAGCAAAATAAATTATCAACTATTTTCTTGTCGTGATTGGATAGCCAATTCCATGCCTTGTGGTCGGAAAAACCACGAACAATAAGCTGCAAATCAGCCAAACTCCGACCGGTGCAATGCTCAAAACCTCCTCGGTTTCATGTTCAGGTGTCGGATAGAAGCAGTTCAAGACATTCTTGTCTCTCAAAGCCTACTGCACCAAACACGAACACCGACAAAACAGAGTGAACTCCATCGATAAACTTGAGTCTATACTTGCTCAAATCGGCCAAACTCGAATCCTTAGGATCGGGGTAGTCAAACAAGGACAACCCTTTGAACGTCGCAAAACCGTAATAAACTCATCCGTCGTGTTAAAAATATAATATAATAGAATGTAATTAGTTGGTATTGGTTTAGTCAAAATTAACTGAGTTTGTTAATGGTTGGTTAGTTTGTTAGATCAAGTTGTTAAATTTGGTTAAGTGGTGCTATATAAGTACTGTTTATATTTATAATAGGTTAAAGACTCAAGCATTTTATAAATCATTTCTTTCACATTTAGTAAACAGAATTGCCTCTTTTACTGCTTCTCATCTCATTTACTTTTCGTTCATCTTCTAGTCACTATGTCTCCTTTCTCACACGTCGGATGCCTCCAAGCTCGGCCCAATATATGTGCCAGATAGGCCTTAGTCCAAGTCAGCATGTTTGAGGGGCATCAGTTTTCTAGTGCATAGTGTGTATATATATATTTGGCCCAAAAAAATTAGTCCAAAACACCTGATCGGTCGATGGAAGGTTTAGGGTAGGCGACGAAGATAAAAAAAAATTAATTCTCCCTTGAAAGTGCAGACACCAGATGTTGCTTAATCAATTATCCTTTGTAGGTTTTGGTTTGTATTAGTATTAATATTGTTTGACTATAATTTATATTACATTTTTGTTTTAAAAAAAATTATTTATGTTTTGTCTATTATACGGTATAAGTATAGGGGCATAAAATTATTATTTCGCCCAGGGCATTAAAACTTATTGAACCGGCCATGGATGCCTCGCTGTCGGTGAAGCAGGAGAGGAAACAGGAAAGGGCCAGGAGGAGGAGGACCGTCATGGCGCGTGGCGGGATCACACGACCCGTTGTTGGTGAAAACCGGCACCAGCAGTTGCAAAGCTAACAGCGTGCCTGTAGGGAGGATATTGGCCAAGTTTGCCGTCCCGTCAAGGTTTGCGAGAGTGCCCGTCGAGATAAATTAGGCTGCTGTGATTGAGAATGTTATGTTTCACGGCCATGCCCGCTGCCCGCTGCTGCCATCTATTGATTGAGATGTCTGCTTGGAAACCGCAGCTCTCGGTCGCATCGACGCTTCCGACATTGCAAAGTAGTGGTTGACGGTGGTTGTTATGACGGAGATACGGAGCAAAGTATTCGTCGATATTAAAGAAACTATTGGTGTTGACGGTTGAAATGTGGGAGTTGGATCTAGTTCTGCAAATGAAGAGGTGCTTAAGATGGCAGTGAAAAAAATGGAGGCCATGGAGGAAAAACATTCCCGTATGGAAAACCACATAGCTCGGTTGACTTCAAACATGGAAATGCTTCTCCAGAAGATTGGTGGATCTTCAAATATTTTGGGTTCTGATCTCCAGAAGATTGGTGCTTCTCCCATTGGATCTTGTGAATCAAGCTTAGAATGTTACATTATCAATCGGTCTTGTGACACCCAACTAATTTAAATAGAAATTAAATCGAAGGTGTTTTCATATTTAATTTGGGTTCTGATCTCCAGAAGATTGGTGCTTCTCCCATTGGATCTTGTGAATCAAGCTTAGAATGTTACATTATCAATCGGTCTTGTGACACCCTCACTAATTTAAATAGAAATTAAATCGAAGGTGTTTTCATAATTTAATCTCCAGAAGATTGGTGCTTCTCCCATTGGATCTTGTGAATCAAGCTTAGAATGTTACATTATCAATCGGTCTTGTGACACCCTCAACTAGATTTAAATAGAAATTAAATCGAAGGTGTTTTCATAATTTAATTGGAATCAAACATGAATAGAAATCATGGGTTGACTCTCAACCTTGAAGCATATTTCAATTACTCTTATTAACCAATTATTAAGGAATTTCAACTTGAAATTATGGTTGAGGACTAAATTGAAATATTCTAAAAGTTCACAAACCTAATTGTAATGAATAAAACTTATTAATTTTCATTGGAAAAACAACATTAAAACCATATATATTAGGAATAAAATTATCTCACCTCGACTAGTCATCATGCTATTTTTACAATTTCTTAATTTAGAACATAGCAATCAATCAAGTTAGGACTAAATTGAATTCCTATCAAAATAATGATAGGAATTTTATCATATAATAATAATAATAATAATAATAATAATAATAATAATAATTTCTTATTATTAAAACTTTTAAAATAGGGTAAAACTTGTAAATAGTCTTCTAGTTATAGATTTTTTTTTTGTTAATCCCTTGATTACGAAAAATTATATAATGATCAATTGATTTAAAAATAATGATAAATTAGTCAATCTCTATTAAAAATTTAACAGAATATGATGTAATAATTAATAAAATTGATATAATAACAAATATAACTTTCAACTTCTACATTTATTATAATTCGATCCTAATTCTAAAAATTTAACTTTAACATTTTAGTATCGTTTCAATTTAGTCCATGTGTTCTATCTTCCCGCAGTCCACCATTCAACCTTCACACAATAGATTGCCAACATCATTATCCCTTCTTTTACTTTCACAAAAATTCAATATCTTACCGAATTTCGGTTTCAAGAAGCAAACCAAAGAATTTCCATTCCTCACACTTATTCCCATTAAAATCATAATTTGAGAAATTTAAGGAGAAACTTTATCCCTATTGTTACAGATGATTTCTAACATAAACATAACTCGTATTCTCTTATAAACTACTCGGAACCGAATTCTGAATTGATTGATACTTTTATTGCCCTCTCGGTTTTAGAGTTTCGTCTTAATTAATTTGAACTGACTTGCGTCACACACTTGACTTTGGCGAGTTAGTCTTATCGCGTGGATTTTCTATATATACAAGGATCCGAATTTGAGACATGTTTAAGCCATATCAAATTTCTTACCACTTGAACCAACCACGGTTGGTTTGGTTTGAATTGCCTGATTTTGATTTCTAGTATCATTGTTATTGAAATTAATATTTGTTAAACTACACCAATAGTTACTAAAATTTGAGTGAATTTTCGTTTTCTTTATTGAAGTTTATAAATTGATCACTAATGTTATCGATTTGTAACAGAATTGTCACTCTAAAATCATCCCGTTAAATTGATGATGTGGCAACGTTAACAAAAAGATTAATATTTAATTCTACCCCATAAATTAGTACTAAAACATCAAATAGATCATTAAACAATAATTTTATATCTAATTTATCCCCAAAATTTTTAATTTCTATTTTTTTTCAAATACCCACGACCACTACTACCATCTTATTCCTCCCCTCCTCTCCTCTCCCGCCTCAACAGTTTTAAATGTATTTTTTCCACTGAACCTTGATGACTACAAGTTATCATCTGTTCGACAGAGTCTCAACCATTTTAACAATGAACTCTCGTATATTGATACACATTTACATACGTCATGCTCAAACATAAGACTTTAAATGATAATAATTCCTTAATCACCGAAGTCGGTTAGTTCGTACAGTCCTCCTCTAATCTAAATATTCAACCTTATATATATATATATATATATATATATATATATATCAAAACGTTACGTTAAAGAATTGGCAATGGCAAGAATATTGCCGTCGTCGTTGAGGAGAAACATGTACGGAAATCTCCCCGTAATTGCCAAGGGGATCAAAATCAACAAAGCGAATCCACTTGGAAAACACGTCCATGGGAACCCACCAATATTTTTGATTCATAAATAGCGGAGCGGAGGAACACCCTCCCTCCGACAGCGGCAGGCAGCAACAGACAACCGCAACAACGCCTTTTACGCCGGCCTTCAATGGCGCCAATCATCTCGAAGTTGCTTAGTAGGACTGATATCCAGATACGAATGAACCTCCCGAACAAGTCCCTTGAGTCTTTCCCTCCTTTAAGTGGAGATAAGCATGCGGTGGATTTTCGTGCAAGAGACGAGCGCCGCCGTGTTTGGAAGTTCCGAATTTACACTCGTACGAACAAAAAGTACCGGAAGCCTGTTCTTACCAAGGGATGGCTAGAGTTCGTTCGCACCAAACAGCTTTGTATCGGCGACAGAGTTGCGTTTTACACGGACAAAGAAGAAGCCGACGGTGTTCGGTACCGTGTCAGAGCGGAGAAAGCAGTTAAAATATTTGGTGTCGTATTTGGTCATCTACCAATTCACTGCTAGCATAATTTTGTAAATTTAGTACTATATTATCTTCATATATTGTGAGTTTTATAATCCGGAACAAAAATAAATAGGTATAATCTAAAATGAATTTCAGGTACTTAAAAGAATTTTTGTTGTTGCTTGAATCGTTGAAATCATCACTCTTAATCAAAATTCACAACGGGCGGTCGCGAGACATCAAGATTTCAACCCGAATGGTAATAGCGGCAAGTGGTGGTAAGAAGATTGAAATTAGGATTTTTCGAGATTTTGAGTTTTATTTAAATAATAACTTTAAGTGTTTTTTAGTAAAAGATTAAAATTCTATATGACTAACTAGAGAATGATCATATTTAACGATTATTACAGTTCAAACACCTGAAAGTATAACATTGAAAACGTTAGACATCAATTTTAAACAATTTTTTTATCCACATAAACAATTACATAGTTTGAACACCTACTTTTACGTGAGTCATAAAAATACTGCGAGTCTTAAATTTGAACGGAACCTATATTATAAAACTCAAATAGTAAAAAAAGTTTAAGCAAGTAGTCTTCCTTCCCATCGGGAAGTTCTGTCGTACGACAGTCTTAATATACAGTTAAGAAAATACGCTTTAATATTAAATTAAGACTCAGATTTCTCTCTTTATTATATACAATAAATCAAAGCTTCACTAACAATCTTGCTTGATATTCTTTTTAAAGATTGTAATAAAGAAAAAAATTGGGTTTTTGTTTATTATTTAAAGTTTGACAAAATTTTAGTAACATTTTTATAATATCCAAGAAATTATTTAGTAGATGCAGGGTTGAAATCTGGTTCTCATTCTTATTTTCTTTGTTGTCATAATGTGATTAGGGATGAATAAAATTCAAGAATATATATATATATATATATATATATATATATATATATATATTTTAAATTAATCAAATATTTTTTGAATAAATAAGTAATTTATTTTTATATTTAAGTAGAATTGAATTCTTATAATTTAAATAAATTATAAAATTTTATTTTATATAAAAATTAAGACTTTAAATAAGTAGATTATCAAATTACTACAGCAAAATAGGGTTTTAGCAGCGTTTTTTAGTTCTATAACGGCGTTTTTAAGCGCCGTTAAAAACTTTCCTGGCGTATGTAAAAACGCCGCAAAAAGCGCTGCTAAAACTAACGCCGCAAAAGGTAACGTTGTTATTTTTATATCGTTGTCTCTCTCTCTTTTTTTAAATATACACGTGTTTAAATTTAATTTGATTCGATTCAAAATTTATTTTTGTTATTTTAAACTAGGATATTTTACGAGGGAAGAATAACTAATATTGTTAGAAATTAAAGAAGTAATCTTTGGGTTAATGGTTAGTTGTAAATGGTTGCAGTGTGTAAGAAAAAAAAACCAAATTTTGCTTACACAAATAAGCAGAAAAATCTAAAATTTTGTAAATTCATTTCTCTTAAAATTTTAAACGTTCATCACATATAACGTAAAATTTTCTCTCTTAAAATTGTAAACGTTCATCACACGCAACATAAATTTTTGTGTTCGTTCGTGATGTATTCAAACACTAAACATAATTCATATAATAGAAATCACAAGGTACAAGAAATAGGAATATAAGATGATAGAAGCAATGTCAAACATAAAAACAATAGGACTCTTATCACCATAGTAAAAGGAAGTACGTCGAAGCACTGACAATAAGCATACATTCTCAAGGACTGGTTGTCGATGGCGGTGGAGAGAGGAACGGAATTGAGGGAATAGTAGTCGGAATCGTGGGAATCGAAGGGAAGCTCGGCAACGGTGGCAGGGTAACCCTCGGGACAGTAGGCAAATTGGGAATGCTAGGAAGTGTTGGTAGTGAGCCGGGTTTCGGCAGTGTCGGTAAAGCCGGTATCGTAGGCTGCGGCAGCCCCGTTGTCGGCATGGGCGGTAATTGCTGAAGACGGCGAGCTGCTAGGCCGACGTCGATGCCGGAAAACATCAGTGCCGCAAACAAGGCCAAGATGAAACAATTGAAAGATGCCATTACTAGAAATTCTTTCCAATGTATGAAACAAAGAGTGATCGGAAGTGAGGAAAACATTGCTGGTGCTTGGTTTATATACCAAAATTCGAGAGGAAAACAAGGCCAAAACGTATATGGATCGATTTTGGCTTTGTTAGTTCACCTGCTAACCTATTTTCAGCGCTGCTATTGCAAAATGTAGTTGTGGTTGGGTGGCCATTTTAATTATTTATATTATTATTACTGTTAGCATACCAAGTGACACAGATCCTTTGGGTTATAGGTTATCGGTGGGTGGTCTACCACAAATATATTTGGTAATATATAAATTCGACTTCATTAAATTTATATTGATCAAAGATTATTTTAAACTCGTTAGGTGGTTTTAAGGGTAAAAAAGAATATTATTATTTATAGAGATATCGAGTTCAAACAATTGTATTTGCAGGGCGTGTGAAAGTTGTCCCAAGGATAATAAAGTTCTGAACATATATTATCTTATAATCACCGAAGACTATTGAAAAATGTTACCATGAATTTTATAAATTTTAAAAAAAATATTACTTTTTTATTATATATAAAAATCCAAAAGTAATTTAAAAGCCTTAGAGTTTGGTCCCATTGATGGGCTGGATTCTAGAATAAAAGGACCATCCATCTATATATTGGGCGAAGCCCGTATTTTAATACTGGACAGACGGCGGCCCTTCGTCCGGCCCACCGCCGTTGCCGCAGAAGAGTTACAATTTCATTTCGAAACACAAAAAAACAATAATAGCCCTAGACGTGGGGATCTAACGGTCGATATCCAACGTATGAAGGTTGATCATGGCCGTCTTTAAATATTATAAATACACTAGCAAAACCAAGGTAGGGTTTCTATACATTGAAGAAGCTGATTGCCGCTCTCGAGCTTCTTTAATTCTCTATTTGCCTCTCTTTCAGATCTCGAGGTATTAGCGTTTCAATTTTCGTTGCGAATTTCATTTCAAGCTTATTGAATCCTGTTGCTGAATTTTTTTTCCGTTTAGCCCTTTACGTGATTTACTGTTTGGTAATGCTCTTGGTGTATGAAAACATATTGATTAATTTCAGTTTCTGGCGATGATTGGGATGGATTTCCCCATGAAAAGACATTGTTGAGTAAATCAAGGCTGGAGTCTCGAAAAGGGCTCTTCTCGCCAAAACCCTGAAAATTGGGTTTTGGGAAGAAATACCAAAGGAGCCCGAGAATTGGTGTGCTTAAAGTTCATGCCATAGGCCTTTGGTCTTGGGATCCATTTACTTTCGATTTGCTAGATCTGTTGTTCTTCATGTTTTTATACATCTGGGTTTAAATCTTTATTATACTGTTTTGATTTACAGTTGTGTAATTGGATTTTCGAAAAAAAAAACTCTAGGATATTGATTTGCTTCCATCCAGATTCAAAACTTCATATTTTCTCGTTTTGATCTAATGGTCTACCTAAAAAAATCACTTCCCCCCATTATGCTTTTAGCTTGAATTATGCTTATGCTGAAGGTAAAAATGGAACTGAATTATTTTTAATTTTGCAGAGTATTTATTATTGAAAAAATGTCTCATCGCAAGTTTGAGCATCCAAGGCATGGCTCTTTGGGATTTCTTCCAAGGAAAAGAGCCTCACGCCATAGAGGAAAAGGTTTTTTTTCCTGTATTTCCCATTTAATTGTTAGGAACATTTGATATTTACTTTGTGATATTGTTGAGTTTCCCTCTTATTCAATTGTCTCATTGCACTAGATGTTGCTGAGCAGAACTCCATTTATTTTAATTGTTTGTCTTTTAATCCCACATATTTGTGAAGTTGTAATTGCCAACACTATCCCTTATTATGTTCAACATGTCAAATTATTTAGTGAACATTTTAGGTTCTAGCTATCATAACTTCCTCTATGGTTGTTTTAAATAAAATTTTATGATTTCTCTTTCTCCTTTTGTGGTTGTTCAGTGAAGGCATTCCCAAAGGATGATCCAACTAAGCCATGCAGTTTAACTGCATTCTTGGGATATAAAGCTGGGATGACCCATATAGTGAGGGAAGTTGAAAAACCTGGATCGAGTAATTCTTCTTTCTCTAGCTCATGATTTTTAAATTGTGGGATTCAAGATAGTCTTTTCCATATTTACTGCTTTAAGAAATTATAGTGTTCTATTTATATTCTTTCTTGCATGGTTGATTCTCCATGTTTAGCTGGTTAGTTTAATATATTTATGTTCTTTCCTCCAGAACTTCACAAGAAGGAGACTTGTGAAGCCGTTACTATCATTGAGACGCCACCTATGGTTGTTGTTGGAGTTGTTGGATATGTCAAAACTCCTCGTGGTCTCCGTACTCTCGGCACCGTGTGGGCTCAGTATCTGAGTGAAGAGGTGAAACGAAGGTATTATAAACACTGGTGCAAGTCTAAGAAGAAAGCTTTCACCAAGTACTCAAAGAAGTTTAAAACTGAGGATGGTAAAAAAGACATTCAATTGCAGGTGGAAAAATTGAAAAAATATTGCACTGTAATTCGTGTTTTGGCCCACACTCAGGTATATTCCTCTCAAGCAGTTCTAGAATGTGTAATTATGTTTTAGTTCTTCCAATTATTTATGATTGTTTTCTGATTTCCTTGGTGTCTTCCATTTCATATATATCTATAGATTAGAAAAATGAAGGGTTTGAAGCAGAAGAAGGCCCATTTAATGGAAATTCAAGTCAATGGTGGAACTGTTGCCCAGAAAGTTGACTTTGCTTACAATTTCTTTGAGAAACCTATTCCCGTTGATGCTGTGTTTCAGAAGGATGAGATGATAGATATCATTGGGGTGACCAAGGGTAAAGGCTATGAGGGCGTGGTGACCAGATGGGGTGTCACCCGTCTCCCACGTAAGACCCATCGTGGTCTTCGCAAGGTTGCTTGTATTGGTGCATGGCATCCAGCTAGGGTTTCTTTTACTGTTGCTAGGGCTGGGCAAAACGGCTACCATCACCGCACTGAGATGAATAAGAAAGTGTATAAGCTTGGAAAGGCTGGACATGAGTCACATGCGGCCATGACGGAATATGACGGGTTAGCCAAGCGCCTCTTTTCCAGCATGTTATCTACATCTTATGCTAAATGTTGCAACCAAGTAATTTTTTTAATTCCCTTCATTTTCTCCAAATTTCAGGACTGAAAAGGATATTACCCCAATGGGTGGATTCCCCCATTATGGTGTGGTGAAAGAGGATTATTTGATGATCAA
Organism: Hibiscus syriacus; assembly: GCF_006381635.1. Taxonomy (NCBI): domain Eukaryota; kingdom Viridiplantae; phylum Streptophyta; class Magnoliopsida; order Malvales; family Malvaceae; genus Hibiscus; species Hibiscus syriacus. The sequence goes on from NW_024062205.1 coordinate 1,585,469, forward strand.
AGGCGGCTGTGTTGGGCCGAAGAAACGTGTTGTGACTTTGAGGCAATCCCTCTTGCATCAAACCTCTAGGGTTGCTCTGGAGGAGATCAAGCTCAAGTTCATTGATACATCATCCAAGTTTGGTCATGGTCGCTTCCAGACAACACAGGAGAAGGCCAAGTTCTATGGGAAGCTCAAGGCTTGACTGGCATATTATTAGTTAATCTACAACTTCATTTACCATTGGTTCTTTGCTTTTCTGTTTGGTACAATATTGGTACTTATATTATGGTTGCCCACAACTTTAAATTTTGTTTATGTTGGACCCATTTAACTAAATATTCTAGTTTAGTACCTTGGTTTTGGCAATATACTCGAGTTCACTTCTCATACGACCACTTGGTACTTGAAAGTCCTCTTGGTGTTGGACAATGAAAGAGCTGCCTTACTCAGGGATATGAATAGGGGTGGAGCTGTATGATATAATATGCAATGGGATGGGTTATGTGATTGGGATTTTTAGAAGGTATAATTGGACAGCCTGGTCGGATTTAAATTTAGAGTGAACAATAATTAATTTGATTCGAGATAATGTAATTATTCTTTATATATTTAGAGTTTTATCTAAACCAAATCTGACCCGGCTCATTCCTTTATGCTCCTTGACATTAGCCTTTTGTTATTTGTTTTTGTTTTCAAAGACCTGCTTTAGTGTGCTTTCCTTATCAAAGGTGACCCCCTCTTCTTTTAGAAATATGTCTTATATGGGAATGGGAAACATCATCTTTTAGAAATTTGTCTATGAGTTATGATTTGGCTTTTCATATTTTATGAACTGCTTGTCAAATAAATAATTGAGGGGATTTAATTTACATTGGATATTTATATATTTAATATTAGAATGTTTTATATTTTTAAAACTATTTTGGAGTTAATTGAATCGTATATTCTCAAATTATGATCTTCTTTCTAAATTGGTTTCTAAACTTTTGAAGATTCTAATTTCATTCTTAAATTATAATTTTTTTTTCTAAATTGATTATCAATTTTTTCAGTATTTCAAATTCATCTATAAATTATGACTCGATTTGAATTGGTCTCCAAACTAGTGAACGTATCCCCAAAATTATTCAAAAGCTTACCCTATATTAATACTACAAGATCATAACTTGGGTTATCATATTAAAAAACTTTATGATATTAATGGTTAAGGTCTTAGATAGTATGATATTATTGGTTAAGGTCTTAGATAGGCTTTCACATCAGTCTCGGACATTTTTGATTATATTGTTTGACAAAGAGCTCACACTCAATGCATCTTTCGGCAGAAGAGCCTATTTCTTTCTCGAGGGTCCTCACCTCTGATTGTTGCTTTTATGTTGTTAACATGAATTCTTGGCTTTATGGAGGATAACGAAACCAACTAACATGGATGTGTAAAACTCAACTCCACTCGAAAAATCATTCTTTTGAATCGAAAAATTTTGATTTGAATTGATTTTGAGTTGTAATTTAATAAACTCTAATCGACTCGAAAAATTCCAAGTTCAAATTGAGTTGTAAATTACAACTCGATTAATAACTCACATGAATTTTTTAGTAATTAATTAATTGATTTTCAAGTATGAGTCAAGTCTCTTAACTCTGTATGATATACGTACATTACATATGAAAAAATATGAAGATATATATATATATATATATATATATCGTTATAAAAAATTATTTAAAGTGAAGTAAAATAATATCATAATATTATAAACATTTACAATTAAATTCAAACAAAAAAATTGAAAATTTGACTCGACTCAAATTTTATACTCGACTCAACTCAACTCGAAAAAGTTTTAAGTAAACATCAAGTTGTAAAATATAACTCGTCAACTTGAATAATTCGAATTTTTTTTACTCGACTCGATCAAACACTTACCACTAGCAAGTAATGATTGTTTGTTTAAGATGAAAAGAACCCCCATAGTTTATATATTTATTTATTTAAATACTCTTAACCATTTGATAATAAATATTTGTATCTCTACAGTATTCAAACACGAAACTTCAAGAGATAGCAAGAAATCATTTTAACCACTAAAGTCAATTGATTCGTACTATTAATTTGAATATAAAGATTCTTTCAATTTTATTATTAAAAAATGGGATTATACGGGTCCAATGGCGGATCTAGAATTTTTTTAGGGTGGATATACATATATTAATAATATAAATTTTTTTGATACGATAAAATTTTAGGATGAGCTCCATAGAATTTCAAGGTTGGCACATACATTAATAAAGAAAATTTTAATTTTTAAAGAAGAAAATTTGAATTCCATTAAAATTTCAGGATGGACACGTGACTATCGTAATACCAACGTGGATCCGCCACTGTATGAGACAACAACAGTAAATTATTGATTATATAATATAAAATACATAAATTTTACGTGAAAATTTTAAAAGAGAAAAACTATAGTTAAAGAAGTAGAAGTTCACTAATATTGAAAAAAAAAATACAAAAAATTGAAACTATAGAAAACTTTCAAACTTTATCAGACAAATCTATAATAACTTTAATTTTTAATATCTATTATATGATGATGATGATTATTATTATTATTATTTTATAAGTTTCATATATATTATCCAAAGAAAAATCAGGTAAACCTACTACAAGTAACAGAGCATTCCAAAAAAAAAAAACAAATAATACTCCAAAGAATAACTCCCCAACTATCACAAAGATCCCTATTAACAATATCAGCACTATCAATTTTCCAATCAACAAGCATATTCCTCACTATCCCAACAACATTCCCAAGTAGGTGAGTAAAACTCAATTCGACTCGAAAAATTGAATTTTTGACTCGAATTGACTTCGGATTATAGTTTCATAAACTCGACTCGAAATTTTTTTAAGTTCAAATCGAGTTTTAAAATTCAACTCGAATAACTCGAAATTTTTAGTAACTAGTGTATTTATTTTCAAGAGTGAGTATAGTCCTTGGACTTTGTATGATATATGAATATCACATATGGAAAAAAAATGAAGAAATATATTTGTATTATATATGTGGTTTTAGAAAGACATTTAAATTGGAATTAAATAATATTATAAATATTTATAATTAAATTTAAATAAAAACTCGAAAAATCAACTCGACTAGATTTGACTCGAAAAATTTTAAATTAAATATGAGTTGTAAAATAGGACTCGTCAACTCGAATAACTCAAATTTTTTTAACTCGAGTTGATCGAACTCTCACCCCTACCGAGGACCACCTCCCATTCTTTAGCAGAGTTTTGAAACTGTCTCCCGTTACGCTCCTCCCAAACACAGTAATATTATATGAAAATTATTTGATTAGAAAGATAACTTACACAACAATGAATTTATTCAAACTAAGGGGTTGTTTGTTTACCTCTTAATAAAATCATTCAGCGCTGAAAGTTGAACCGTTTAGTATTCAGCGCGTTTGTTTCAAATATCTGAATGATTCAGTGCTGACTGATTCAGCACAGAAGTACATTCTGAATGATTCAGAGCCAGTAAACAAACATCATGTCACATTCAGAGCTAATTCATCAATAGCCTCTGAATCATTCAGCATTTGAATCATTCAACACTTGATCATTCTGAAGTAAACAAACAACCCCTAAATTATAAAATCTAACATAAAATGTTTAGGGTAAACTATACCATTGACCATTCAAATATTTAGCCCTTTTACTTTTATCATCGATCTTTGAATTTTATCAATCACACCACTAAACTATTTAATTGTTCTCAACACAGCCATTTGTCGTTAACATCTAATATATTATGTGACGTGACAGTTAAATATTTTAGTATAATCACACATTTGGTCAATGTTATTTACATATTCTCTCGATATAGTCATATTTTTAATAAATTAAAATAAATTTAATAATTGAATCAAATGGTGCCACGTGTCACCATTCAATTAAAGAATTGAATTTATTATAATTTAGTATATTTATTTTCCACCAATTATAGGGTGACACATGTCACTCTCTTATTGAAAGAAAATAAAACAAAGTAGATTTTTGGATGAGGGGACTAATATGAAAGCAACCTGACACCAAACCACTAAGCTAGGCCATTGCTTGGTTCAAGATTGACAACATTATTTATATATCATGTATGTTAGTGTCACCCTTTGGTTTAAAGAAATTAGACCATACAACATTGTTTATATATTTTATACATTATTTTAACCCTAAAAATATATTTTATTCTTACTTTAACTTATTAAATATATGTTAAAAATATTTTTAAATTAAGAATATATATATATATATTAAGTTAAATCAATAATAAAATATATTTAATAATTTAAAATAATAATATAATATAATTAATAAATTAAGATAAAATATATAAATTCAAAATTGAAAATAATAATAAAATATATTTTAGATTTAAAATATTTTTTTGAAGTTAATATATAAAAAATGTTATGATTATTCTCTTCCCTTTTTTTCTTTACAATTTGTGCCCAATTTTATTGATTAATCCAACTTTTTATTCTTTAATTTTATTTAATCGGTGGAGGCACCGATTTTGATGTTGGTTGCCACCCACCGCTTTGTCTTTTTTCTTTGTTTTTTTTTTAGTTTTTTAAATAAGAATACTTATGTTTGTCTTTATGGCACATTTATCTCTGACTTTGTGGCACATTTTTCTCTGACTTTTGGTAGCTTACGATTTTATTGTCGTTGTTTTCGTTTATCTTTTTTCTCAGGGTTGGATTTGACTTTGCTACGACTGATCAAGATGGCGTTTATTTGTTATTATGCTGATCTTCCCTGCTATGGACCTTCGTATTGATTTGTATACGCATTTTGTGTTTGAAGAAAGTTTTCTTACATCGCTTGACTTTGATTTGCGATTTGTCGGTAGTTTTTAGTAGCTTCATCCCCTTTTGTAGATTGTTTGCCGATGTAATCAGATTTGTTCTTATCTTTATTTTGTTCGAACATTGGTTAGATTTTTTTAATCTTTTCCTTTTTTTTGGTCTTTGTGTGATATAGGTGGTTTATTTTTCTGTTGATAGTTATAAGAAAATGTCATAATTATAATTTATTTTTATGTTTACCATTATACTTGTAAATCTTTATTATAATTCTAGATATTTTCTATTTTTAACAAAACTAACGACTTTCTATAAAAAAAAATGTTAGGAGTACTTATACACAAAAGTTCAAGTTATATAACACATTTTGTCAATCTCAAACCAAACATTTACCTTGGTTTGTGGTTGGGCACGTGGCTATTTTTCCCATTTTCTTAGGTTTAATTCCCTTCTTTCCCAAATTTTTCATTGCTTTCTTTTGTCTTCAATTTGAGGGATGAGTGACACATGACACCATCTAATTCAATTATTAAATTTATTTTAATTTATTAAAAACATGTTAAATTGAGAAAATATGTAAATATCATGTATCAAATGTGTGATTATACTAAAATATCTAACCATCATATCACCTAACCCGTTAAATGTTAATGCAAGTGGCTTGATCGAGAATAATTAAATAGTTTAGTAGTCTGATTGATAAAATTAAAAGATCGATGGTAAAAATTAAAAGGGATAAATAATTGAGTGGTCAATGATATAATTTACCCAAAATATTTATAATGAGTTTTTTTTAAGGACCAAATCAAATAAAAATAAAGTTACAAAAATCTTACGCAAAAAATTGAAAATTTTGCAAAATAATAGTAGTTTATATGTAAGCTTGTAGTAGTAGCTTTGGTGTTTCTGGCAAAAGGGATGGATCTATCTTCATGGGTACCTCTGCACAGTCACCCACCAGGTTTGCTTTTAGACTTTAAACAAAAATACAAGGAACATAGTTCTGGTTTCTGAACTCTAATCGATCACCCCCTTTTTTCTCAAGCTCTTTGCTTTAAGCCACAGTCCATTTTCTCATTCTTCTATTGAATCATTACATTTATAGCACCGCATATGCATAGCTGTCGGGTCTCTCCCTCTCTCTCTCTCTCTCTCATTCACCCCTTTTTCTTCCTAAACTTTCAAGTCAATTTTCATTCTGTTCTTTTGCATGTGCTTTCTATCCTGTTGTTGTTGTTGTTCTTGTGTTTACTTTAAATCAAATACCCAATTTTTTTTTATATATAAAACAATCATATTATAACTGTGTATAGTTCATCTTTTTAAACTTTTATTTGATTTAGTTGGAGATTATGTTAATGATACATGGAAGGTTTTTCCATAAGTAAATTTCATTAACTTTAATGATGGTTATAATCATCTCTTTCATGTGGAAATTTTATAATCTTTGGGTTTTAACTTTAGAAAATGCAGTTATAATCATGTCTATTTTATATAATTTTTTGTTTCTTGTCTCCAGACAGCAAGGCCCATGCTTTTGATTCCTTTAGGTTTGCTTCTTGAGACAAGGGTATAGTATTAATCAAGCCATCAGGATTATGTAAACATCATTCTCATTCAACAAAATCAAAAGCAATGTGCACACTGCTGGGAATTGTCCTATAACTTTGTCTCTGCATTTTTAATTTAGGGTATATAAAAGCCAGGCTGCTCTCAGCCCTTAAGAAATGGTGCTTGTCTTTGTTTTTTTGTTTTTTTACAGGGCAGGGTTAGAGCCATAGGATCAAAGGATTAAGTTCATTTTTTTTATGCTCATAAGTCATAATTCCCAGGACCCCAAGTTCATTATCTTGTGATTTTCCTCTCTTGGTAAGTAATGATTCTGGTTTATTTTCATTTGTGATGATGCCATGAAGCATTTACATTAGGTGATATGGTGCTTTGCTACTTTGGGTCAGTGTTTTCCCCCCGTTTTTGGTCATTCATCTATGATTCAGTGATTCGGTATGTGATTTAGGATAGTCTGAAAGTGCCACTTTCATATCTTTTAGTTCGAACAGAATGACTGAACTCGCCCGAAAATGTCGGTGTTGTCGATATTCATATTCGAATATGTGAAGGGTCTACAATGTCTGAAAATGATTCATTGTTGAGCTGATCATATGGTGTAGCTACTGCTGATGTTTATATCATTCACACTGTCATTGACAACATCCTTGTTAATTTTACTTGTGAATTTCAACTTTCTCATGTAATAATCGCTATGTCGACAATTTCGAGACATGTTGCCCTTGAAATGTGGATGAATGTTCCTGGATTTTGATGATTACCTTTGTTGATCATTTTCAGAAACAATGGCAACTCATGAATGAGGAAGTTCATGTTACTAGAGTAAAAACTTGAAACTATGAATGAGTTTGGAACTGGAAGATCAATGCCATGGAACATGTACCCAAGTTCCGATCCGAGTCCGTCTCAACCTGTATTCGATAAGGAACCACCGTTGAAAAACTTGGGGACATCTATGAATGCCATTTCTTTCGGCTTTGTTGCTACAGCCATCTTGATATCGATGTTTGTTATCTTGGCCATCTTCGAACACCTTTTTCAGCCAAATTCTTCTTTCTCTTCAACCGATCAAGAAGGACTAGGATCCGGAGCTGCCGAAAAACTCGGGAATCCGCAAAGAGTAAGCTTCTATCTCATCAGGCTGTTGAGTCAATGCACCCTGCATATTCTGCTGTTCTTTCTCTTTTGACAGCATCTCTTTAAGAACAAAGAAACTTCAACCAGCTAATCGATCACGAATTTCGACTCTTCAGCCACTAAGCTAAAAACCCTTCGTCCCTTGGCAATGATTTACCAATTTCTCTTATTGTTCTTCATGTAGAATCAAGTAAATTCTGATCATATATATACAAGTAAAACATGTAGTTTATTTCTGACATATGCTTTATTTCGATAGGATCTTGAAACTGATGTTCGATGAATCTGTCGTGATGGCAGGTATCGACGCCGTATGTGACTGATTTGACAGTGGTGATGCCGGGAGAACAAAATCCTACCTACATAGCTCAGCTTGCTCCTCTCCCTTGTCCAAGGGAAGGCATCCATTGGCCTCCCCATGAACATAGTTTTGTATATCCTTAAGCATACAGCATCATCTATGATGTTTTGGAATACATTTACCTACTTGTCTTCCATTACTATTTTCCAATGAAATATTATAATCTTGACAGATTGAAAAGAAAAGAAAAAGAAAATCAGAAAATTGTTAATCTAGGGTATGTTTGATGTAAAAGGATTAAGCGTAATATATGTAATTAATCACCCATTTATTCTCGCAATTCTATCTTGATCACCGACTATTTCTTAAATTATATCTAACTTTACGTTTTGATCACTTGTCGATAATGACATCATCAGAAGAAACAAAATAAAAAGAAACTATCATCACCAACAGTTCGTTTCTATTTATACAACACTTTCACCCAAAGAAAACAATCACTTGAGAATCAAAACCGCCATTGTGCATAGAAACTTGAAGAATTTATATTACAAACAAACAAACAAATTTACAATACAAGATAAAATTTGCAAGCAATTGAATCCCCAACACTCCCAATCATATCCCCCACAGCTCTTTTTCCTCTCTTCCATTCACCCATCCCCATGAAGTTCATCTCTTTAAATCTGACTATTCTCAAGTTTCCACTCATCTCTCTCTATATTTTCGGATTCTCTGATCTTCGGTAATTTTTTCCTACTAGTATTTGGTTCCATGGTGGATAAAGAATCAAAAGTGACAAGTGGAAGGGAAAATCGTCTAGTTCTCATCGATGCCATCTTCATCGGGTAATATTGCAGTCAATAAAGAATACTTTACCAGGAGAGAGATCTTTCCCTTCTTGACAACTAATCTTGCCCCCGAAACAACCCAATATCCAGGGCTTTCCTGTGGCCCTCGTGTAATTTCGGTTGTATCAATGAATTTCAAAAGCTTGGGAGCTTGAACAGGCACGGGAGGGCCTCCAGGGTAAACGGCGGAGTTAATATTCACATCAGCTGGCCTTGGAGGCGGCTTCTGAACTTGTGTGAAGTGATGACTGATTAGTGTGGATATGAGTCCAGACTTGGCAACTGACCCGGGTGATCCTTCCCATTCTGGCTGCTTAACGGAAATAGCTCCCAAGACAGTCGAGAAGCGTAGTCGTAAAAAGAGAATATTTTTAAAACCATGATTCTCAACCTGCAATTGGGCTCCAGTTACAATCGAAAGATCCTCATCGGACTCAATGGGAGCAGTGCATACATGAGAGTAGTTCTTCCAATAAACTTTCTCGTAGTAATTACGATCATGAGACTCTTGGCGGAAGTTCCCTTTTGGATCATCTACAAGTTGGAAGATTTTTGGGAGGGAGGAAAGGTGCTGCAAGTGGATGGCCAAGTGGTTGCTCCTTTTACCTTCTAGATATAGTCTGAGGCCGGTCACGGGCCTCCTACCCACATCAACCTGTAATGGAATTATGTAATTAAAAATCAGATATATTTTCTTTTGATATGAACAAAGACTTCCAGAAAAGGCGGTAGCTCAACAACCGAAGCACTAGTGGTCATCTATAAATTCAACACCAGCATTGAACATGGTCCGATTTTTTATCGACTTGGTGGGCTGATAAAAACTACACAAAGCCAGACATGGATGAAATCTACAAGGAAACACTTGATGCAGAAAGCCAGAAAGTTTCAAATTAAATTTTTTTTTACCGGAGTAGTGTTCACGAAAAGCTTGGGCCCCATAAAGCTGAATTGCAAAGATGCAGTGCTCTGTTGCTTTCGTTGCGGACCAAGAGGAAGTTCACCGAAAACCGGTGCCCACTGTCTTGGAAGCTGAAATTCCAAAAACTGGTGGAGCTCTTCAATTGGTGGTTTATCTGTAAGAGCAATAGCTTGCAGATGAAATATGTGCACACTGTTTGCTATAAAATAAAGTATCATTTGCAACAAATTCATGTTGTTTCATGACACAGATTATGTTAAGCTAGAAATACCTATCAATTATTCAGTTCCGAAACTCTCGCAGAGTTAAACACTGCTAGTTAAGGATTTCATGATAGAAAACGTGATCAAGGATCAAGTCCTATTGATGTAGTTTGGTACTTACTGTCGACTTACAATCATTTACAAAAGGTTTAATCAAAATAAGCTCATAACTCGTGTTTGATTGCCTTCGAATTACATAATAGTAAGACGGTTAGTGAACTTGTGATATATTTGACAAATTATAAAGTGGAAAAAATGCGAGGCATACTTCTTCAAGAGAATAATAAAGGCATTCCATGTTTGGTAAGAGAAAAATGGAGATACAATAATTTGAAGCAGGCGGTAGAAGAAAATAAAAATGCATTAGGTAGACAGGCAGAAACCATAGGTCTTGCTTACATCGCAAATATAGATTTATGGCATGGCTCAGAAATCCACATCCCGGCACTCCATTCAACAGAGAAGTAATAGGAATAAAGGACATTGAGATTACGTCAGGCTCTAACTGAACCGTTTGTAACCAGTCAATATGAGAAAGGTTTCTATTATCACTTCCACCTCTCCTTTTGTAAATGGTTACAATATCCTGCAATTTTTAGGTAATTATTAACATTGATATCGGGAAAGAAGCCTAAACCCTTACCAAGGAGCTTTAACTACTATGCAAACAACCCATGGAAGAAAACCAACCTCTTTATGTGCATATGAACTTGATGGACTGTTACTAGCAAACCTTAGCCGCTGCTCCCTGATTTCAAACTGAAACAGAAATAATTATATTAGATACCCCAGGAAAAAGGGGAAACACGCACTATGCCAATGTTTCACTTGTAAGGATGATTGACAGACAAGTTAAAACAAAAGAAGTTTTACCACCAAAAGTGACGGCAAACCAGATATAAGTAGACAAATACCCATAATGTATTTATTCTATAGAGATTAATTAAACTAATATTGGGAGGCTAGCAGTCAAAGTAATAAAATCCACCAACCAAGTTGAAAGACCTATAAAATAACAGTATCCTCATAAAACAAGCGGCAAAGCAAAAAAAATGACAGATCCAGATCTTGGTTAAAAAACCTGAACATTTAAAACAATAGCAGACATGTAGCATACTCTGGGAACTATTTAACTGGAATATCGTTAGCAATCATACAATATTTAGTGTGAAACTGGGTTGTAGTGTTACTATGTGAGAAAACTCTCTCAAAACAAATTTTGGCGTCAATACGCAACATCCTGCAACACTTCCCAATAACACCCTGCTTGGCAGGTTAAATCAGGGATATTGTATCCCTGTTGTAAAAAAAAAAATACTGATCTAGGAATATTGATTTCATTCCATCCAAACAAGGAGCATGATTTATGTATATATACAGCTATAGATTAGAAGATGTATCGTCACAGTTCTACAGCAAACCTTGTCACTCGGGTAGACTTGCTCAGGCAGCATGCTGTATTGTTCACTGACATCTATAAACCTCTTATCAGCCATATCCTTCAGTCTTTTCTGAATATCAGCAGGTTGAAGAGTAGAGGAATGCTGCTGTTTTATGTAAATAACATCCTTCCCACCCATCTTCACGCCAACAATTATGTGGGTGCCATAAGTTTCAATAAACCTGAGATGTCAATATTATATATCAACCTCAAATACTATATAGCAGAGAGTAAATAACATTATATAAAGCAGGCAGCAAGCAGAAGGCAGCAGAAAATTTATTGTTATCAACACAACAGCATTCTTCATATGTTCATTAAGAATATGCATGCTGAACCAGTAAAAGAGAAACAAAAAAGTTAATAATTGAATTGTTCACCACACAACAAACGAACTCAAAAAGAGAGGGAGCCAGAAACACAGATTGGCCGAAGCCCAAGTCAATACATGACAAGGTCTTATTTAAGAACTCATCAACAGCATTCAATGATCAAATTTGCATCAAAATTCACCTCGCCAATGCTGCAGGTTCCCATGTAGATGGGACTGCTTTCCTGACATGATCTCGTAGCACCATTTGGGATTTCTCCAGTGCGACTGAGTATAGTGTGATGAACACCCCATCAAAAGCAAGGGTCTTGGTATTAGCAGCATCTTTTTGCCAGCAACTAGAGAATTCAAACGTGGAATTGAAGTGGCCTGAAGGTATTTTTCCAGTCAAAGATATATCTTGGTTGAATTGCTCTGACATCTGGAGAAAATAAAAGAAAAGAAATGAGAAAATGCATACTCTTGTATATCTCTCACAGGATTTAACTCATGTCACAACAATTTAACTACTAATAGCATTGAACAAACGATGAATCATTACCTGTTGGAAAGAGAGAACATCGGACCTGAACCGTGTGCGCTCTCCTTTATCACATTTTATTGATTTGGGCACGTCAAGTATCGAAATTCCACCAGGTAAAACAATTTCATGGCCTTCATCTTCATCTATCTCGATAAGACATGGATCTTTCGAATTACCCCCTTTACAGTACTTCAGACGAAGATCCATTCCAATATCATATCCACATCCAATGGACCTTATGGCAATCTCAGCCGCCTCCGGTGCTGGCATCTTAAGCGCCATTGCTCAGCGCATCACTCTTTTTTCACCAAAACTGGAACCAAGTTCACACGTGATTCAATTATTCAAACCAAACATAGTACAATCCAAGTAAAGCAAAAGCAACACCGTTTCATTCATTTACAAAAATAAAGCTAATCCAAATCATACACACAGCTCAACGTGTAAAAACGGACCAAAAAACACCATACAAAATTTTCCTTTTAAGCATATATTACTAAAACAGAACATATCAGAATTCCATATATAGCTCAAATATTCAAATTCATATCAAACAAAATCAGTTTTCATACTCTTTTCCAGTAACAATTACAAGTAAAACCAAAATACCTCAATTTTAAGAAGAAAATTAGCCGATTTTCACAAATTAACAACACCCCAAATCCAAATATAGCTCCGATTGAACAAGCATCCCTAAAACACTAGATCCTTAAAATAAAAATAGACCCAAAATAAGTTTTCTAAAGAAGGTTAGCTCGTATTAGGCAGAAAAAAGGAGTTCGTACATTTTACGCTGCTCAAGAACTAAAGTGGGGAATCTTTGGTGGGGTTTTTAGAGCATATTTTGGAGCTCGAAAAAAATCCCAATACAAGTAAAGCTCACTCAAATTGAAGCCGGGACCCCAATCCGTTCGATTTGGAAGTGTTTTGAAACTGCAAGATTTCCAGGTTGGGAAATTCCAAGAACAAAACTTGAACGGAAAGAAAGATCAAGGAAAAAGTGGCTGAGTAGAGAGATGTAAATAACAATAACAATGAAATTTAAAAAAAAAAAAGATAGAAAGAGAGAGAAACCCTAAGAAAGGGGAAGGTTGCTGAGCTGAGACACGGACGAAAGTAGTAAAATGTGTTTGACTGGAAATAAAGAAAAATTCCTTTGTAGTGACATGAGTTGTGAGTGAGTCAGACTCATGCCATTTTAACTCCGAGTCGAGTATTGATTGATTAACAGTAGGACAAGAAAAAAAAAGGAAAGTCAAAGGTGTTGCTTTCAATGAATGGCCTTGGGTAAGGAGGGTCTTCAATTGGTTAAAATGGTGACCGATGGAACTAATTGAATTTTTTTCTTTAATTATTAAGTGAATTGATTTTTTTAAAATATTAACTGAAATTAATAAAAAAATCGGTTATTTCGGTGGTTTATCTGAATTAATTAATTTTTATAATTTTTTAATTAAATTAATTTATTTAAGTTAAAATTTAATTAGGTATTAATAATTTAACAAGTCTAGGGTGGTTAAAAAATAATAGGTCTTAATTTTTAATGATTTTGAACTTAAATTATATAATTAATATAAATAATATATTTAATATTTAATAATTTACATTAATAAGATTAATTAATTGATTTTGAACTGAATTAATCGTTAATCGAATATTAAAAAAATTAACCGATCGAATTAAAACCTATCAGGTTTGGCTCCCATGCCCATCCTACTTTTCTGTGTTTTTTATTTTGTTTATTAATAGGTTTGATTATATTCTACGCGTATTGAAGATGTCGTTTTATCTTTGATTTAGGGTTTTCATTTTTCTACTATTTTGACTTAATATTGAAGTCCTTTGTTTGTACCATGTAATGTTTAAAAGAAAAATTGCCCACTTGGCCAAATAAAAAAATAAATGCGAGACTGTAAGTTATCAGTTACTTTTTTTAATTCAAATTTATTATATTTATTAATAAAATTATATTAAAATATTTTGTATTAATATCTATTTTTAGAGTTAATTGTCTGTTTAGTACATATATTATATCAAATTACTTAATATCATTAAAATATTTTTTTATTTCAATTTCATACATAAAATTTGATGTTGCCAACCACTTCGGTACTTCGAACCTAATTTGCTTTCTCGCCTTCCTTGTGTGATAAGTAGGTAACCCACGGCGGAGGACGTGACGATTCAGTAATATCCATATTAATTTCTGTCTAGCAAGGACAGAGAGTGGAGATTATTTTTCATTTAACTAATGTAAGAGTGAAACTGCAAAATGTAAATCTTTGGGGATTGGTATTTCATCTTTGCTCTAAGATTGAAAGGAATGAAAATATTAATAATAAAATCAAAACTATTATGAAAAGGGACCAGATATAAACATTAAAAAGAAGAAAGGACCTAAGAGTGAAATATCTCAAAAAATAAAATATGTGGATCCATGAAAAGGGCCTAAACATGTTATCTGTTGGTAATATTTATATGACAATATGGCAACGCTCCTCAGACAGTTGGTAAGGAAAATTTTACCCCTAGAGCAATCTTGCCTTTCTCCACAGCCAGTCTTGCACCGGAAACAACCCAATACCCCGGAGGTTGTTGTGGCCCTCTTGTAATCTCAGCCGTATCGACCAATTTCTTGAGTTTCGGAGGATAATTTGGCTTAGGAGGGCCACCATGGTAACTGCAGAGCCTATATACGTCTGAGGTTGTGATTCATCAGACTGGGTTACAGCCACAGGGACCATGGGCTCAGGTTCAAATTCCCCCTCTGGACGCCTTACGATCACCGCTCCCAAAACCGTAGAGAAATGAAGTCGTAAAAAGAGAACATTTCGGAATCCATGTTTCCCTACCACCAGCTCAGCTCTAGTAACTATGCATTGTCCATTGGAAGACTCTACAGGAGCTGTACAAACTCGAGAGTAGTTCTTCCATCGAACATTTTCAATGTATCTTTTCTCATGGGACTCTTGATCAGGGAAGGTACCATCAGGTTCATCCACAAGTTGGAAGTATGCCGGTCGAGAACTAAGGTGCTGCATGCAGATAGCCAACCAATTACTTCTTTTACCCTCCAGATAGAGCCGAAGACCAGTAACCGGTCTCATCCCCACATCAACCTGCCATGAAAATGATAATAATGTTAACTTATGATCTTAACAGAAACAGAATGAAAACAATTGATAGAAGTTCCCCATGCTGATATCTAAGATCTGAATGAAATCACCTCCCATGGGACTTTCTTGTAGCTCCTATCAACTAGAGTAACTCCCTTGTATTGGATTTCTAGTATAAAACAGCAGAGATTTAAGAGGATGAAGAAAACTTAACTGTAATGGCTCTAACATAAAGCTTTGGCCCCATGAAGCTGAACTGCAAAGATTCAGTGTTCTGTTGCTTCTGTTGCCGACCAAGAGGAAGTTCACTGTAAGTCGGAGCCCACTGTCTCGGAAGTTGAAGTTCCAAAAACGGGTGTAGCTCGTCAATTGGTGGTTTATCGGTATCATTTGCAGCAGTGAGCAAAATTAAGGAAAATGAAGTAGACAGACAGAATAGGTCTTGCTTACATCGCAAGTATAGGTTTATGGCATGGCTCAGAAATCCGGTACCCGAACTCCATTCAACAGAGAAGTAATAGAGATGAAGGACATTGAGATTACATCGGGTTCCGACTAAACCGTTTCTAACCAGTCATTGTGAGAAAGGTTTGTATCATCACTTCCACCCTTCCTTTTGCAAATGCTTATAATATCCTGCAAACTTTAGGTAATTATTAACAACATTGATCATAAAGAAACTTAAACCTTTGCCAAGGAGCTTTGACTAAACACCATAAGAAAGAAATCAAACCTCGGAAAAGAACACATCATGCAAATGATTCACTTGTAAGGAAGATTGACAGAAAGATTAAAACCCATAAACAATCAAAGCATACAGTGTCAAAGTAAATAAACCAAAAACAAAACTGCCAACATAAACATTAACATCTTCTCTGGCAGCTATCTAGTTGGCATCATACTAGCAATCATTTGTTATTAATGTGATACTGGGCTGTGGTGTTCCTTTGTTAAGAGAGAGTGAGAAACTCTTCCTTTTAAAAAGTGCTTCTCACCACACATTTTGGCTCCAATATACAACTTCCATAATAACACCCTGCTTGCCTGGTCAGTCACGGAGATCGAACACCGCTGTAAAATAATATTGAACTAGGGACATCGATTTCATTCCATCCAAACAAGAAGCATGATTTATCTAGACATACAGCTATATATTAGAAGATCATCATTGAAGTTGTATTGCAAACCTTGTCACCCTGGAAGACTTGCTCAGACGTATCCTTCGATCCGTTAGCATCTACAAACCTCTTATCAGCCATATCATTCAATCTTTTCTGGATATCAGCAGGTTGAAGAGTAAAGGGGTGTTGCTGTTTTGTGTAAATGACATCCTTCCCTCCCATCTAACACCAACAATTATATGGGTGCCATAAGTGCCAATAAACCAGAGATTATACAGCAGAGAGTAGATAACATGACATAAAGTATAGTAGGCATCAGAAAATTCATGGTCACCAACAGAGCAGGCATCAGCATTCTTCATATTTTCATTAAGAATATGCATGTTGAGTTACATTTAAATGAACTCATTCTAAGAACTAAATGATCATTTTTTTATCGAAAATCATCTTGCCAGTGCTGCAGGTTCCCATGTAGATGGAACCGCTTTCTTGACATGATCCCGTAGCTTCACTTGATAATACTCCATTGCAACCGAGTAGAGGATGCTGTGGATGTGGCGTTGCCGTTAAAGACCTACTCAAAAGATCAAATAGGACTCCATACTGAGGTGCGAATCCGAACGATCCGTCCCACTCTGAATGCCTCATGATTATCGCTCCCAAAACAGTAGAGAAATAAAGTCGTAAAAAGAGGATGCTTTTGAATCCATATTTCTCTACCTGTAGGTGAGCTCCGGTTACTATGGAATGATCGTTGTCCGCCTCTACAGGAGACGTACAAACTCGAGAGAAGTTCTTCCACCGGACTTTGTCAAAGTATCTTTTATCATATGACTCTTGATGAGAAAATGTATCGACGGGCTCATCGACAAGTTGAAAGTACGTCGGTAGAAAAGGAAGGTGTTGCATGTAGATAGCCAACCGGTTGCTTCTTTTACCCTTGAGATATAGCCGAAGACCTGTAACTGGTCTCGTACCTACATCAACCTGTCATGGAATTGGTAACAATGGTAAGTATTGATTTTAACATGAACAAAATGAATACCACCTCCAACAAAAGGACTGGACTTTCTTGTAGCACAAGAAACAAGAAAAATGCTCATCTAATAGTGATGTGTAAAAAATGTTCATTTAATGCTCAAGCTAACTGGTAAAATATACTAGTGAGTATACTCGTATACTGCACTCTCTTCTCTATGGTAGATATCATGGTGCGGTTGAGGATTTTACATCTTGGAGCTCACGCACCCCTCTAGTTTACCAAGGATGAGGCCCGGAATCTCTACATCGGACACAACACCCTCGACTAACCCACGTCTTACGAGTGTCGGACCTTGCACCCTTGTTAGTCAGTTTAAAGTGCCTCGTGCGCTACCTAAGGATATCCGGATTGATTCTATACTTCAACATCATCATATTTACTAAGGAACTCGGATGTCCTGGTCGTTTCTCGATCATCAATCAAGGCTAGTTTTATATCACCCTAATTGATCTCGTTTCTAGGTGAATTAAGCATTATTATTGTTCTAACTTATATAGTCTTATATGAAAGTAATTAGAACTTTTGGGAGTCCTCGATTACCTTTTAGAATCTCTTGGTTATTAAAACCCAAAACAATGCACTGGTACTGGCCTTACAGTATCGATACCCTAGTGTTATTTCTTCTTGAAATAAAAGGGTAAATATCGATGCTCACATGAGAAGTATTGATACTTGAGTCTCGATATCGATACTTCCCTAGAATACCGATACTAAAATTGTATTTTGGAAAACGGGTTTCGATACCAAACATCTCAATCTCGATAGCAAACCCCCAGTATCGATACTCTTTCAAGGGGTATCGATATTGCTCTAATAAACTCTATGAATTTTATGCCTGAAATAAGAACAATATTAATATTGTTCCTCTAGTACCGATACTCACCCTTGAAAAAGTACTATTTGGGCGCTCAAACTCACCCACATTGCTATTTTGAGGCTCCTAATTATTATTAGTGTCTTAGGTTGACCTGAGCTACTAACGTGAGATTTGAGGCGTTACATTTGGTCAATTTTTTTAATTTTGACTCGTTATTATTTAAAATTTATAATTGATAAAATTATAAAAATATATTTTAAAAACCTTAAATCAAATAATTTTTAATTGTATATTTTATAAAATTTAATTATTTTAAATAGTTAAAATAATCCTAGTCAAAGTTTAAAATTTTTGACATTTAAAAAATTAATAATAAACACTTTTAGTGGGATGAAAATAATACATCTTAACTAAACTTATACATACAAAAACTCATGTATTAACCATTGCAAATTTAAACCACAATCACACTATCGAACTATGGTCTCATCAGCATGAACTAAGCGACCTCAATATTAAAGGAATTGTTGTTATTTCTTGAGGTCTCGGGTTCAAGCACCAGAAATGTCAGGAGTGTGAGCGTTCAACATCAAATGATTGAGAGTTATCTTCGAACAAATACTACATTTTACATACCTTAGAAATAAATAAATAAACTATGGTCTCATCAGCAAATTTATGTATTACATTAGATATTATTAGGGTAAATTGTATCATTTCTCACTGAATTGTACTCTCTCTCCTATTTTATTCACTGTACTTTTAATTTTTCTAATTTACTCATTGAACTTTCGAATTACTCCTGTTTTGATCACTATAAATTATTTTATTTGTAATTTCTGTATGACATGGAATTTTTTATTATTTAATATAAAATAATTAAAAATACAAAAGTAAAAATAAAAGGTGGTTGTTCAGTCCCAAATTTCATGGGTTGATTCGTATCGACCCATGAGTTCGAATCTAGTGATTGTTTCACCGAAAAATATCCCAAAACCCGTGAATCTCGACTGAAATGTTTTGACTTCCTCACTTTTAATCTCCAATTCTTAGACTTTGGAGCAACTTTCGACAAAATTGAGGTCAAATTCGGACTCAATGTGTCAAGGCGAAGCGACTCGTGAAATTTGGGACCGAACAACTACAATCAACGACAGTGACATCTGACCACCTTTTCAATTATAAAATAATTCAAAATGATCAAAGCAAAAACAATTCGAAAGTTCAGTGAGTAACTTAGAAAAATTAAAAGTACAATGAAAAAAAGAAGAGAAAGAATATAGTTCAGCGATAATTGATGTAATTTATAGGGGTGTTCAAATCCGGGTACCCCTTCAGGTAGTTGATTGGTCGGTCGGTTCCCGACTCTGATATTGTGGATACCCGAATTTTACGAGTACCTGTAATTCGGGTAATCGGATACTTGATTTGTTTATTATTTTCAAATTATTAATTTTTAAAAATAACATATAGCTTATATTATTAAGCAAAGGATTATATTAATTATTAAACATACAACTACTAGGTGGGATAGTTTTTGTTTTAATTTTATTAGTTTAATTTAATATATAAATTATTAATAATTAAATATATAATATTATTTTATATATAAAAATAAATGTTAGGGACCACGTGGCCGCTGATGAAGACATGTTGACAAAAATGACACGACAGATGGGAGGATCTGGCGCATTTACTCGAAGATGCAGCGTTTAGTCAACATATATGTTCACAGCTTTCAAGCCTTTTTTATTTATGCATATTTTATTAACAATAATTCATTGTAGTGCGACACACCATTATAGTTGAATGATTAGAAGTTTAATATATTTCCAGTTAAATGCTTGGTGTATCACGATCATGTGGTGATATATATAATCTCTTAATTAAAAGAAGTTAATTTATTAAATTAAAATTAAAATTAAAATTAAATTAGTAGAATATATAGATATTAAAGATCAAATGTGTAATTGTACTTATTATATTAGCTGTCACATCAATATTTTCATTAAATGTTAACGATAAATTATTTAATTGACATATTTAAATAATTAAATGATATGATTGACAAAATTTAAAATTTAATAATTAAAATAAAAAGAAAAAAAATAATCAAGTGGTCATACAAATAGTTTAATCTAAATATATTTAAGAGTGAATTGCATCATACGTATAATTTGGGATAAAATTAGAGTGTTCAAAAAGTTTAGAGACTAATTTAAAATAAATGTCATAATTTGGGGATAAAATTGAAATGTTTAAAAGTTAAAGGATTAATTTAATGATAATCATAATTTAGGGATGAAATTAAAACATTTAAAAGTTTAGAAACTAATTTAAAATGAGGAATATATTTTGAGGACATGTGATGCAATTCACTCTATATTTAAAATCAAAGTTTAAACTAGACTTGTAAAAGTTCACCGGCCGGAGTCGATGATATATACGGCAACTGTGAAAAGTGCAGAGCCTTTACTTCCCGAATCTACCTTCAGTAAAATATAATATGAATCTTTCTCTCTCACACACACACACGTCTATAACTTGCGTCTGCCATTTTCTAACCTTGTTTCCATTTCATTATTTGATATATATATATCATCTCCTAGCTCAAACCAATCTAGCAAAGTACCCTACAATGAATGGAAATCCATACTCAA
Source organism: Hibiscus syriacus (assembly GCF_006381635.1). Classification (NCBI taxonomy): domain Eukaryota; kingdom Viridiplantae; phylum Streptophyta; class Magnoliopsida; order Malvales; family Malvaceae; genus Hibiscus; species Hibiscus syriacus. The sequence continues at coordinate 1,606,417 of NW_024062205.1, forward strand.
AGATCATAGGCGAAGTCGGAGGCAATGAAAGCTCCATATCCATGGAGTCTTCTTCTTCTTCCCCAGATCTTATGCCTGGAACCCCCAAACCCACTTCTAACCCTACCCCAAACCCCATGAAGAACTCGGACCCCAACACCCAATGCTCATCGGAGCAAGAAGATGATCCAGCCGAAGGCAACAACAACAACAAAGTGGGGGAGAAGATGTTTGTCGTTGATCCCACACTGAGAAGAAACATCTCAGTTTCTTCGGCTTTTGCACTCCAGCACCAGGCCGCCGTGAAGAGAGCTTTCTCGATGCGAAGATCTTGCTCGGTAAATGAAAGTTATTGCAGGATCCATGACCAGCATGTGACTTTAACACCTCCCTTGGATGAAGATGAAGTATTGGACGTAACTGGGACTAAAACATCCGTGAAGAAGAAGAAGAACACGAGAGACAAGATCCTTAAAGCATGGAAGAAGATTTTTAGGCTGTAGTATGTCTTTTAATTACCGTAAACAACATTTTATATAGCTTGCCTTTGAATCTGATTTGCACTTCTCTTTATTCCTTTCTTTTATCAAAACAACTCCTTTTTTTTTGGTTTAATACAGGTGAAGCCCGTTTTATCGGCTCTAATTATCTCCACAGCTTCCTTAGGGTAAATGTGCAGAAAAACAAAATCTTCTCATTGGTTCCTCATTTGCTTGGTGATGATGTATGCGACTCGGTTAGCCTCCCTCGGTATGTTCTGAATCTTTACTTCCCAATTCCTTTTGAGCAGATTGTCTATATGTTGAAGTATTGTTAGTTGTCTGTGTTTGGTCGATCTATTGTTTATAAGTTTTACTGCTTCCTTGTTATCCGATTCCAGTATAACTTTTCTTTCTCCTTTTATCCATGCCAATTTTAAACCTTCATGAATTCCCCAGAGTTCTTCTTCCAATAAGGTACAAATACCTATTTTCCTGCCAAATCCCCAGAGCCAATTACCTTCGTAGTCTCTAGCTACTATTCCACATGCTGCATCTCCATCATTCTGGTTTCTTGTTCCTTGTTCCATCAGTGTTTATTTTACAGTAGCTAATCTCTGGTTTTTGCCATCCATATTGAACATTCTTCCTAGTTTGATTAATTCCAATCTTTAGGGTTTCTGAATTTTCAACCTCATGAGTAAGTCTCAATGCTTGTTGGATGATTGAATCTCTCTCAACCATTTCAGAGTCGAAAACTACATGATTTCTTCTTTTTCAGATTAACTAAATAACCGGCCAATTCTCTGTTCTAGTATTTGGGGATTGAGTTGTCTCAAGATTTTCGATAACCCATTCCTCCATACTCTTGCTTAGGAATCTATCCATTTTTCTATGATCGATCAATTCTGCCCATATAGTTAAGGCTTTAGGACAAAGTCTCAAAGTGTGGTTGATGTCTTCGGTTTCGTATCCACACATAGGGAAGCTCTCATCCAATGTCACGTGTCTTCGTTTTCTTTCTGAATTGGTCAGGATCTTATTTCCTCCAATCAGCCATAAAAATGTTTTAATCCTGGGTATATCAAAAAACTCCTTTGATTATTGCATTTTCCTCAATTTTTTTGTATTTTAAATAGTGTGTCCTCTATTTCACATGACGAGTACTTATATATAATAAAGTAAAAATTATTATTTATTTATATATTTTAGACCTCCTTTTTCCACTAGTTAAATTAAATTTCAATTAGATTGGAGTTAAATTAAATTTAACATACTTTTTTTCAATATCCAGATTGCGAGGAGATTAAACTAAGTCTAAGGGGGTGTTTGGTTCAGGTAATCTAGGATTATCGGGGGAATGGAATGTCATTCCCCCATTTGGTTGGCAAACATTCCCAACTTCCGGTAATCCTTTATTTCTAACAGTAGTATTTTGTGAGTATATTACCGGGAATGTGATTACTCCCTTTCCTTAGGTATTGTTGGATTACAGATGTTTTGAACTAAAATGCCCTTAATTTTTTTCCCTCAAAAATATATTTATTTTGTCATTGAATAAAAAAAATCTATGAAGGTTAAATTATAAATTTATCCTTAAACTATTTTAGATTTACAAAAAAAATCTATAATTAAAATTTTATAAGAAGTTCAGGGGTTAAAATAAAATTTTACCCTTTCATTAAACCTATTTATCTTTTCAATTTTGTAAAAAAAAATTATATACATTTTATGAATTTAATTTTTTTAAAGAAAATATATAAATTAATTATAGTAATATTATAGTAGAATTCAACTTGTTAAAAAACAAATATATAATAATGACAATTTGATAAAATATACATTCCAATAATATTTTATTCCTTTAACCAAACACTGTAATCTTACATTTATGCTAAACGAATCAAACACAAAATAAAACATTCTCAATAATCATATTCCCACCGGTAATCTTACATTCCGTGAACCAAACACACCCTTAAAGTAAAAAAAAATAACAAATTAGTTCTCATGTGACTATTCAGACATATATTGATATCAATTTCATTGTCATTTATCCTAATAATATACATATTATTGATATTTTATTTCAAAGAAAATACAATTAGATAAAAGTGAAAATTTTCATAGCATACAAGTATTTATCTATAATTTATTGGAAAATATATATTTAGATCTCATTATACTGTGGTGTAAGTGATTGAAAGATGATTTTATCGTTTTTATTTTATTAAAAGAAACATAGAATGCAAACGAGAATCAAATGGACAAGACAAGGCCATTGAATAACATGTGAAATCTATTTAGACACATAAGAAGGAATTCAGTTTTATTATAAAGTCCAAAATTTCGCAGCATTTTCGTGTAAATCTTGAGCACAGGATGCTCTTGTTTTATTTGGACTCAAGTTTCAAAGAAAACGAAATGCTCGTCCAGCTTAGTTGGTAGAGCACAAGGCTCTTAACCTTGTGATCGTGGGATCGAGTCCCACGGAGGTCATTTCATAATTCGGAGGTCTCCCACGGAAATTGCTCTCAACCTGGCGTTGGGGGCAGCCTATTATCATACCTCCTCTTACCCCATTACATATGGGAAAAAGGGTCAGCTAATTTTTCAAAGAAAACAAAATATTTACTACGCAAACAATACCTTGCATATTGTTGTACCACTCGTTGGTATTACCTTGAAATAACGAATCTAGAAATTTAAAAATGAGGTCGAAAATTTCAATACTATTTTCTTCAAATGAATGGGTATGTAATTTTTTTTAATTTTCTTTAATATATTATATTAAATTTAATCATCTTTCTAAGATAATGGTGGCTCAAAGCCTCAATAGTGACGAATGTATATAGTTATGTAAGGAGTGATTGTGTACCTATTATTTTGAGAAAAATATTAAATTTAATTTAATAAATTAAAGAAAAAAGAATTTTTTGAATAATTCATTTTATTACCCAAAGAAGCAGAGACTGTTACAAAACCAATCACCGATCACAAAAACCTTATGTACAACCTACTTACAAAACAGAAGATCGATTTAAACTATACCCTAATTACAAAGATTAGTATTAACACTATCTAGTCTATTGATGTTCTTTCCTCTTAGTTTGATACCTACAAACTCCTTAATAATATTAAAGATATCTTCAGCATATTTGGAGCATCCTTGGAAAATTCTTCAATTTTGTTCCTCCCACAAAACATAGATACGAGCGCACCAAGCAAGCTTTAAAATAGTACTAAGAAGAGAATTGCCTTTCTAAGTGTCACATACCCAAACTAACATATCCTCCCAAGACAAGGTGGATTTCTTTAACCCGTTTAGGAGCAATATGGCCTCCCATAAATAAGAAGCCAAGGAGCATTCAAAGAACAAATGGTTCTGAGTTTCCATCGCTTCATTACAAAGATCATAATTCCCAATAGCAACAATCCCCATTCGTTGAAGCTGATCACGAGTAGGGAGTCTGTCTAAAAGAGCCATCCATGCAATCATACTATGTTTAGGAATGTGAAGAAGAAACCATATCAAGAAATGCCAAGAGACTTTGTCCCCCTTCATCCTAATCTCTTTCCATATGTTCCTTATATTAAGAGCTCTATTCAAAAGGGCTGGTAATGCTTATGTTCTTAATTTAAGGATTCGGTTGAAGCTCCAGCTGAGGTTAGCACCTCGAGCCACAAGTCATTCTCCTTTAAAACATACTCAATTTTGCATACTCAATTTCTTTAAAAATTAAAATATTAAATTTTTGGATTCTTATTTTTTAATTTCTAAATCTTCCACCGAACCTCGAACCCTCAGTTTATTTCTTTAGATCTATTGTGTTACGTGAAGTTGTTGTTCTCGGTGGCTTATGGCCGTTGATCTCTCGAAGCCATTTGAGAGATTGAAGACACCAGTTCCTTGGTGGTTGTGGTGATGGTGGTAATTTTGGGACATTGAATTTTGTAAAAGTTTTTGCTCTTCTTGAATTGGAATTTAATTGTGTTCTTTAAAAATTATTGAGTGATTTTAATAATAAAGAAGAATGTTATTTTTAAGATGTAAGTTTATAGAGTGTGTATGTATATTGTCAACAAGTTAAGAAAATTTTATGTAAATAATATCGTGTAATCCTCCTATAATGTTCGAAAGAAATTATAATCCTTAGAAATGGGTAAAAGAGAGTGTTGGTTCCTGAGGAAACTCGATCCGTATAAAGGAACAAGTTCGTGAACATTAAATGAACATGTTCAACAACACTAAATGAGCCAACTACGAAAATCTTCAAAAACAAACAAATGAACGTGATCATCTTAAAAGATGAATAAACAACATGAACACATTCTTATTCGTTCAAGTCCGATTCGTTTATACTCCTAGATAATGTCAAAAGAGCTAGAACGATAATATATTGAAAGTTGAAGGATTAAAGTAATCGAACAAATAGTAAAAGAACTAAAGTGAAAATTTTCACTAAATTAGAGGGGCCATTTTAGATATTAAGCCTTTAATTTACTATTTTGGTTTCCCGCCAACCTATTTTCCAATCACATTATAACGGGTAAATTATATTCTTACTCACTAAACTTTACTCTCTCTATTTCACTCACCGTACTTTTAATGTTTTCAATTTGCTCACTAAACTTTAGATATTGAACTTTTTTTTATCACTCGACCGTTAAATTTCTAATGGCGTTATGACATTCCTAAATTAAAATTGAAAAAATTAAAAGTATAGTGAGTGAAATAGGAGAGATGGTAAATTTTAGTGAGTAAACATGTGGCATGTTTTATTATTAAAATAAACCACGTAAACACCTCGTTATTAAGTAAACGGTTGAGTGACCGAAAAAGTTCAATGTCTGAAGTTCACTGAACAAGTTGAAAAAATTGAAAATATAGTAAGTGAAATATGAGAGAGTACAGTTCAGTGAGTAAGCGTGTAATTTACCCATTATAATTTCATTGAGTAAAAAAAGAACAGAATTCTGTTATTCATCATTTTCTCTAAAAGGAAAATATATCGTTTTTTCTCTGCTACAATTCAGACTCAGTTCTCCCCATCCAAACAGTAATTTCATTCAGTTCTATAACTTCTTTATTTAGATTTGCTAAATTTAATTTAATATCTTTTTAATTTTGGAAATGCTTGCTTAAACTGACTTCTTTTTTCTGGAAATGTAAAGGAAGATTCTCTGTGATATTATCCGCTCAAAATATATACACTTATTAATTTGATTGCAATAGCATATATTAACTTGATGCAACTTATTTCAACAGATTTTGAAGGAGGCAATTGCTATAATTAAGTAAACCGGTAGATCGAAGCGGCCTGAACTGGAATCGGTGAGTTTTAATTCGATTCAATCAACTTTCTGGTGTTAGCGGAGAGGTTTTCATAACAGAATTGGAAACGTTAATTTTCAGTTAATTAAAAATATTTGTTTAAATTAATATTATTCTCTGTATTGAAATTACGGAACATCTCTGATTTCTCATCTCAATTTAAATCGTCTAATTGTTCCAACCGCGGATTCATTTTGAAATATGAATTTTCTATCGTTTCCGAAGCTTTGTGAATTTTCGGTTGTAGTTTATTCTATTGATTAATATGCCTTTATTTCTTTATATTGAATCATATTGTAATCAGTTTCAATAAAATTGTTTTTCTTTAAAAATCCCAGATTAAGGAGGAAAACGCTGAAAGAAATAGATTTGGGGATCGGATACAACATTGAGAAGCAACGGATCCACGAGTTGAATCACTTGGAGAGGCGACTCAAATGACGGTGAGCGAAACCGTTGGTACCGATTAAGGGTTGGTTTCAATACCGATAAATCCTTCGTCTCCGATGAATCCTTCATCGCCAAAGAATAGGGTAAAGTTTCTTTGCAGCTATGGCGGGAAAATATTGCCCCGATCAAGCGACGGTAAACTCAAGTACGTTGGTGGAGAGACTCGAGTGGTGGCGGTCCCGGGGGATATCAAATTTTCAGGTTTACCCTCGTTTCAACCTAGTTAAGTTTTATGCCAATTCGACTTATTCCAATGGTAATTTGGTCATTGCCATTTATATTTTTTACCAATATTTGCTTCACTCTCATTTTCTTTTTGAAATAACTATTAGTACTTCGGCTTTTTGATACTATAACTATTAGTACTTGACTTTTTCATACTTTAGATTGATTTAGAATTCAAAAATTGCTGTCTAATCATTTTTCCAGTGTTTAAGCTATCATATTTTGGATTGATCACTTGTTTTTCTAAACTGTAGTCAACAAAACCATAGTTAGTGTTAAGAGATGCTTTATGTTGGCATTTTGGCCAAAGTTCAATTCTTAGTAATCGTTTGAAGGAAAAAGAAACATAGCAACATGTGAAAATCTTAAAAGCTAAAGAAATCATCAATCTGTTTTTGGAAAATCCATTTTTAAAGTGACAGTTTCTCTGTACGTGACAGAATTGAAGAATAAGGTGAACGGTATGGTTGAAGACGTCGTGATTCTAAAATTCCCGATTAACCCTGAAGAACTTGATGCCTTGGTAACTGTAAAATCATACGAGGATGTCAAACATATGGTCGACGAGTATCGTCGTCTCGAAAGTGAAGGAACTCCGAAACTACGTGTTTACATGTTCCCTTCGAACCCGATCGTAGTCGAGAACCAGATGAATCCTGTTGATCCCTATGCCATTGAGCAGCGTTACATAGAAGCCATCAATGGCATACATCGTCCGAGTTCAAATAACACTAGTGGAAGACAAACCCGTCAACCCAAACCGCTCCAATTTCAGCACCTCTGCTTGCACTTCCCGTAGAGCAGCTTCTCTGGATGCTATGGCTAGCTCTTACCCCATGGAGCCATCAGTTTTAAGTTCAAACCAACATAATAAACCCCCCATGACTAAAGTCCGCAGTTCTCCTAGCCTTTACAACCTCCACCTGCAAAGTAATAATCACCAAGTTTACCAGCCACATCATCATTATCATCAAAACCACCACCAACCACAACCCTATGGCATCCAATCTCCAAGAACATCCCCAGATCATTGGGCTGAAAAGCCCCCAGGGCCACATGACTTCATGAGGAACGCTATGGGGCACGGTCATGTTCCGGTAAACCGAGTCTATCCAGTAGGCAGACATAACATGGGGAATGGATACCAAGGATGTTCTTGCTGCTGCGATGATTGCGTGGCTTATGCAAGTGGAGGGCCTTGTAGGAGAGGTAGCCCTTCTACAAGTGGAAGGCTCGATAAACCGGATAGTCCGGGTCACAAGAACCATATGCCGGAATAAAGCAGCGGAATCAATCAAGTAGCATATTGATCATCGGACTGAAGAACTGAAAGATAGGTACATAATCTTTTTACTTCATAGGTTGTTTGCTACCCAAAGAAGGGTAAGACGGTAAAGAAGGATCTTTTATTTCCTTCCTCTATACATATCTGTTGTGTGAGTTTTCTTTTTCCATTTATCCTTGGTTTCGAAAACTTGGTTCATATAAATTGCCAAGTTGAAGACAAGATCTATAGATTTGTGGAAAAAAATATGTACATTATATGATACATATATCCAAAGAACCGACAGTTGAAAGAATGAATTCTTTTGACTGAGATGACTTGATTAGATATAATAAAAATATTATTGGATAATTATGCATTTAGTACTTAAACTATCAGTTTTGATCCGTTTTAGTATCTAGTCTTTCAATTTTTTTAAAATCATATATAAAGTTTAGTTTTTATTTCATGTCAGTACCTGTTCAAAATTCAACATTAAGTTTTGAATAAAATTTGAAATTTCATGTACTAAAAAGGATCAAAACTGATACTTTAGGTATAAAAAATGTTAAGTTTTTACCCGTGGAGTACTAAAATGAAACAAAAACTAAATCTTAAGTATGATTTTGAAGATTTTGAAAGTTTAAATACTAAAATGGATCAAAACTGATAATTTATATCACTAAATATGCAATTTACCCAAAATTCTTCAGGTGTAATAAAAGTTCAGAAATTTAATTGACTAGAGAAAAAAATTAAAGACTTAATGCAACCTTAAACCCTTAACTTCAATATTACCCGTCTTTAATATTACTTTCATTTCTCATTTGATGTAAGCAAGGATGAAGTTTGAATTTAGTACAAGAGAAATTGAGATAAAGTTATAATTTTAAAGAGATTAAAGCTAAAAAAAATATTGTTTTGAAAGTGTTTAAATTAAATAATTAAATGTTCAGTATTAAGGAAGTACTAAGAGCACAGAATTTTGAAAACATTTTTCCAAAAGCAATACCAAACTAACGAGGGCCATGAATAAATTCTGATTTACCAGCATGCACCGGAACAAGTGTAAACTTTCGGATCTCCAAACCGAACATTATACTCAATTAGTTTAGGTAAGCCGGACCTCTTCTCGATCATCAGTCCGGCGTATAAAACCCCGACGAATTTGCATCCCTCCATTGACATGCCCTTCACCGTAGGGAGAATAATAGATTACATGACCACAGATTGAAGTTCTTTGGTTAAGACTGGTGCAGGGGAGTATGTATGCCCCCATCCCACCAGTTTTCGGACCGGTGTCACCGTCTCCAACCCGTTTATGGTCTTGTGCAGACTCGAGCGGTATGACATTTTCGCCATCCACAGGGGCAATTAACGATGCTTCTTAAACCCTAAACTATAACCCTATGACCTCTAAATATTAACTTGTTTATAATTTAAGGTTTTAAGTTAGAAAAAAAGTATATGCAATTAAATAATTTTAAGGGTTAAATTGATGTAAAAATTCGATAAGGACGAAAATGATAAACTTAATCTACTACAAGGATGAAGGTGACCCCTTAAGCCTATATTTTTTAAAATTACATATATATAATTTGTAAGCATAAAAGATTAAATTTATTATTGAAGGAATTAAAATTATATAAAATTAATGCCAAACATTAAATCTATGATTAATTATCCGTAATTACTCATTTTCAAAACTAATCGGACTAAGAGATATTTTTACCTAAAATAACCCCCTGATTTCCAACAAATTCTACTAAATCATTTTTTTTGTCTTTTATAGAGAGATTAAATTACATTTTTCTTATTTTTATAAAGCATGAATATCTATAAAGCATGAATATATTTATAAAACCTTTATTTTTTTTAATTTTCACTTATCTAATGTTATTAAAAAGGTATAAAACTTTTTAATTTTATACTATATGATTAGATCTTAACCTATATATATATTGCACAAAATATTCGTTTAGGTATTATCAAATTAAACCAAAAAAATATATAAATTTTAATTCTAGATTTATAGAATGCCATTTTATAGAGACAGTGAGATGAACGTAGCAAAACAAATATGTATAGAAGGTTCTAGAAATTAAAAAGTCTTCAGAAATTAACAAGAACAAAAAATAAAAAACCAGGTTCTTCAGCAATCAAAGCCACGGATGAACGAAGATGATACGGGTATGGGGCATTTTTCTTCTTTTTACATCATGATTACATATATGATGATACAAGAGAAAATGGCGTGGCACGGATACTGGCTCGTATAAACTCGGAAAGGCTACTAAGTATGCAGCGCCATGAATAAATTCTGCTTACGAGCATGCTCCGGAATAAGTTTCTTCACAACGTCAGGGGGGACGCCGGCGAGCTCTGCCAATTTCAGTGGGAACAAAGAGTAGAGGAATTCAACCATGTATGTTAAATAGAGTTTTGCTTTTGTGCTATTCGTATTGTATTCAAGATATTGCATTCATACATGTAGCGAGAAATCTGATTTCTCAGTGCGGCTGTGTATCTTGATAGCATAATTTGCTTTTCAAGTATTTTTAAGTGTAAAACTCACCTTGCGGCTTAAAATTGAAGAGTGGTGGGAGAGGACGGCCATTGGGAAGTCGAGTGTTCGGGTCCCTCAGTTCATCAAAGAATGGGTGAGAGCAAGCCTCCAACTGCTCAGAAGATAAATAAAAAAGCCGGTTACCGAATGATAATTTTTGAATTTACCACTCAATGCAGCATAAACAAGAATATCATAACTTACAGCCGTGCATCGCAAATTGGGAGAGTACTGGAAAAACCTACAGACAAGGTCCACTGCTTCCGGAGGCAAACGCTTTTGGAAGACCTGTTGCGAGAAAATGCATTATGGAGTTTGATAGGAAAGCTTATGATAAGGAGAGCACAGATTATGAAAAAGAGAAAAGAGCACACATACCTTGTGCCATGGATGGGGCTTTATCTGGGGAAACTTGAATTCAGTGTAGTTTGGATTCATGCACTTGATCTCCTCCCTGGTTGGAGTCCCCAAAACCTAAACAAACCATTCAAAATCATAGACACCTTATCGATCAAATCCTTCGGGAAACTTCGATGTACATGTTTCCATACATTTTGTCAAAAACATTGGACAGAAGGTCGGCATGGGGTGCCAAAGAAATTGTTCTGACACAGACTGCATTCTGCAGCAAATGAAATACTCGAATCCTAAAACTTTTGGCTTGAATTTTCTTCTATTTATGAAAAGGAATAATTGAAAAAAAATATTAAATTAAGCAACACTGTATAAAACTCATTTGGATATCAGAAAATGTAAAGTTATCTAGAATGTTTATCAAAGCACCCCGAGTACATTTAATTTAGTTCTCAACATAACCGAGTTTTAAGAAAAAGTCTAATAATTATCAAAAACCTATGGTTTACTGTTGAGATATAATAAACTTCAATTGATTTTCCAAATGTCAACAAATGTGAAAAGTAACTAATAGATTAATCATGCATTAAGAGCAAGTACTCAAAAAATTATACAAGGAATCACCTTAATGATTTCAACAAGTTGGTCGACCCCACTTTCACCAGGAAACAGTGGCTGCATTGTAAGGTAGCAATCAGAAACACGATTAATGAAGAGAACATTATTAAACAAATTAGTCTAAAATTACCTGTCCAAGAAGCAACTCAGCCATCACACAACCACTAGACCATATATCTATAGCTGTTGTATATTCAGTAGCACCAAATATGAGTTCTGGAGCACGATAATATCTCGAGCAGATGTAGGAAACATTGGGTTCTCCCTTCACCTGAAACAGATAATGCATGCAAACTCAGGCGAGGAAACAAGATCCGACAACAACAAAACAATTACCATTTCATGAAAACTTACAAGCACTTTTGCACTCCCAAAATCACAAATTTTCAACTGATGCGTATGTGGATTCACCTGGATAGAAACCATAGAAGTTGAGTTTTCTCCAAACCAAGGACTCCACACATAAAATCTTAAACCAGATAGCATCTTTCTCACATGGAGAAAACAAAAAATAATTAACATGTAAAAGTAGTCAATAAATCTCAGGTTATACCCAATATAGTCAAGAGACTTGATCAGCTACAACAACAAACAATACAGTTACATGCAGGTGTACGCTACTACATGACAAAAATGTACTTTGTAACAAACGTTTGATTCTTTAGAAAAGGTGTCTTACAAGTAAATTCTGAGGTTTGATGTCACGGTGACATATACCAATGCAGTTGTGTATATAGGCAAGTGCTCTGCATATCTGCAATCCAGAAGAAAACAATTAGCTACAAATGTATCCAATATACTAACTTTTGAGAGTTCAAACTGAAGAAACGGAAAAGAAAAGTAAGTTTATCTCTAGAAAATCTGAAATATTTGACCTATCTAGTAATAGCTCAAACCAGAAATTGAACAATGACTTCTCATTCCATTACCATATAATATAGCAGCAAGACCAAATAAATCACGACAACATATCGTATGTGAAACAATTCTGGACCACTCAATTACTCAGTAAAAGGCTATTGCGAGAGAAACATAATCCAACACCATCTTTCCATATATCAATTTAACTATAAAAATATGCTTAATAGGACAGAGAAGCACCTGATAAGTATAGAGTTTAACGTATATTAAAGGCATTCGTGTGTTCATCCTGCTGTAGCTTCTGGCTGTTCGATGAACAGTTTCAGGTACATACTCAAGAACAAGATTGAGGTAGAGCTCTTCCTTGTCTGTTTTTGAGAAAAAATAATGCTTAAGAGCAACAACATTTGGATGATCCAGCATTTGCATAATCTGCAACTCCCTATTTTTGTAGCGCTTATCTTGAAGAACCTTCTTGATGGCAACAATTTCTCCAGTTTCACGACATTTTGCCTTCAGGAAACGGTCATGTCATTCAAGATTATAATCAACTTAGCATAGTCAATAAAATATTTATGATCAAGAACATTATAGAACTTCTTACTTGGAAAACAACACCGAAAGAACCGGTTCCAACTGCATGTTCAGCAATATAACTAACATTCTGTCAATCCAACCAAAAATTGATGTAGATTGAGAATAATCCAAACAAAAATAGAATCTTGGAAGCAAAATTTTGCACGCTAATTTAATTTCTTTCAACCTGTCTTGATTGACCATTTTGACCGCCAATGGTTGTTCTTATCTCATGTCCTGTTTCAGCACCCACTCCATCAACTATATCTGGCTCACTATCCTGCATGGATAAAACATAAAGGATCATCTACAAATAGAGAAGCATCTTGCAAAGATTGTAAAACTATGTTCAAGGTTTCAGTATCAGAATACTATTATTCCCAATGGCCATTGTAAAGCTACTTGAGAAAAAATTTTGACAAGTTAAATCCAAAAGTAAAATACTAAGGAACTATAGATTGAGCTTCTTACTCTGTCTTCATCATTTTCCACCTTGTCTCTCAGTCTCATTTCAAGCATTTCTCTCCCCAGCCAATCAACAGAACTAGACGAACTTTTGAAACCATTGATGGACCTGGAACTACCCACTCCTCCATTTCTTAGGCTTGCAGATGCCATAGTTCAGCCAGGTAAACCTTATAGAAACTAGTATTGGCTATCCACTAAACACTCCGTAGTCCAGCTGCCCATCTCATCCAAGCGCTTACCTTCCTAATTGATTCCCAAAGAAGAAGAAAAACATATAGAAAAGGGTCAGAAAAAATAACTATAAGCTCCAGGAGATCGAAAACATAGGGGAATCAAATGTTAACAATTACTTCTTCATACAGCATACAGAATATTTTTTTTTTTTTGATAGGATACATCATACAGAATATAAACCATTGCAGAATATGAGCGTCAGAAAAAAGCAATGTATATGTGTAACAAGGAAACAAGAAAGAGATTTTCAGTTAAGAAACAACCCGTTAAGACAAATAGTCCAAGGCTTAACCGCTTAACTTCATGTTCAAACAAGTGAGATCAGCTACATAAATTATGTTGCCTTCGAACATTTAAAATCCAATGTCAGATTCTCTGAAACATACCCAAAAATTCATTTGTTTGTTTAAATCGTAATTTCATTACTATACCTTTGTAAATGAGTTTTCTTTCTATTGGACTAAAGCTTATTTTATCCTACTTGTTCCCAAAAAATGTTGATTTTTCCATTGCTAAAACCATAAGTGGGATCTATTAATAAAAGAAATAAAGAGGAACAAATAGTAAAAAAAAATACAGCGAGAAATTATTTGTTAATCTTACACGGAGCATAGATCAGATCTAACCCTAATCTAACCAATCAAAAACACCAGAAACCACGAAAATTTTCACTCAAAACATGAATTAATGAAAAGAACCCTAAAAATAAACCTTTTCATAGCAGTTAAAAGAAAGCAATTTTCGTCGAAAATTAAACCCAAACTATTTCACTTCAAAAAGAACAAAAAAATGATTCCCGTTCGAATACTTACTAGGAAGTGTTCGGAACGAAACCGAAAGCAGATCAAGCGCATTTCTTTATCCTCTGAATTCGATTACAAAACTCTAATCAGATTCTTTTTCTTCCAAACAAAAAATCACTTGAGGCATACAGCTACAAGCTGCTTCTGATCTGATCAAAATTGCTATTTTCAAGATTTTCTAATATTTCTAGTAATTTTCCCTATATTTTGAGTTGAGACCGGTTCTGGGTGAGAGGAAGGGAGTGTTCGAGTTTATGGAATTTTCTTTTCTGGGGAATATATACTAAATGAAATTACTCATCTTTACATCTTATTATTCAAAAACATTATTGTATTTTGGTTTAATTGTGCTATCAGTCACTACTTACTTTGCAAACTTACAAGTTGATTTTTATATTCTCTACGTTCATTTTATGGTTTATGTTTAGAGTTGTTCCCCCTAACATTGTGTAGTGAACTTGAAGGGTATTGTTTTTTATATTTTTTTATATCTATTTTATGATCCATATTCAAAATTCATGTTTATTCATCATAATAAAATCATCTTCAATATTCAAAACTAAAAAAAAATGTTTAAAACATTTTTAGTCATTAACAAAGTATATACACCCTATAGATACAGCTACTCGAATTCATATCTTTAAAGAAAATAATATTCTTATACTTAAAATCGATTTTATGAGTAACTTCTAAAAAAATCACACAATACATTTTAACGGAAGTTGTTTTGTTTTACATATACGAAGTGGCTAAGCCATTAAGGATCTAGGGTAGGCACGTGATTACCCTAAAATTTAAATTCTTCAGATAATTATATATTTTTAATAGTTGTGTACACCTTTCAATTTTAATTATGCTATATAAAAATTTTAAGTGATTAATATATATGTATTCACCTTAAAAAATATTTTTAAATCCAACACTGCATATACAAAATGAACAAGGTTTTACATATAACGAGGATAACCCATAATATATATATGGAAAAATCTCATACATGATATTTATTTTTTATACATGAAATTGGACACTCAAAATCTTTGAGATGAATTAAGAGAGAGTATAGGGACTGAACACAGAATTAAACCCTTTTATTTTTCTAAAATTTAAGTTCTTAGCTTATCAGACAATAATTAAAAAAGATCAAGGTTTTACTATTATAATGTACAGGGACCGTATAATATTAAATAAATACAATAAAGCAATTGAATTTTATATTTGGGTTTCTTCATATCCAATCAAACTTACTTTTTATTATTTTTATTATAATATATTTTAATATTCTTTATTAAACATTTTATTTTAATTCAATATAACATTAACACAAATATTACATATTTAGATTGCTAGAGGCCAATAATTTTCTGTTTATTTACTTTTTGTTTTGTTTTACGCATAGATAAACAATAATAGATTAGAAGAAGATTAGCTTCTAAAATTTTAAAAAATTAATATATGATTTCTTAGTTTTAAAAAAATACTTATTAAATTTTAATTTTTTAAATAATTTAAACTTCTAAATCTTTTTAAATATACATCTAAATTATTTTATTAACATTTATAACTGATCTTACGTATAAACAATTTAGTTCATGCATCTTCAAACTTTTTTCAATAAAATATTTAAATATTATTTATAGAAATTTCCTTAAGAATAATTGTAATGATAAAACATAATATTTTAATATATATATATATATATAATAAATTAATGATTGCAGGGAAGAGAAAATTGTCAAAGTTTTTTTAATTCAATAATTGACTGTCTACCTGCTCTGCTCATCAAATTTGTTTTATTGCCAGCCTTGGTCAAATCTATAATTGCCTATGAATTTCAGTTTTTTATTTTTTATTTTTTTATTTTAGGTAAATATATTTGAGGATAAATTACATTTTTCCTTATTGAAGTTTACTCTATCTCTTATTTTGCTCACTGTACTTTTGATTTTTCTGTTTTGCACATTGAACTTTATAGATTTGAATCATTTTGTTCACTTTACCGTTAACTCTTTAACGGCGTGATGACGTGTTATTCTTTTATTATTATATAAAATAATTGAAAATATAAAGAGTAAAATTATATCGTTCCTCATTGAAAAAATTATATCGTTCCTCATTGAATTTTACCCTTTCTCCTATTTTGCTCACCTAACTATAAAATAAAAACAAAAAGTGGTCGGATGCCACCGCTGTAGATGGTGGTCGTTCGTACCCAAATTTCATGGGTCGCTTCGCCTCGACACATCGAGTCTGAATCCAACCTATATTTTATCAAAACTAGCTCCGAAGTTCTCGAGTCGGAGATTGAAAGTGATGAAGTTGAAATATTTCAGTCAATATTCACGGGTTTTGATATATTTTTTGGTGAAACAATCACCATATTTAGACTCAGGGGGTCAAGACAAATCGACCCATGAATTTTGAGACCGAACGACCATCATCAATAACGGTCGACGGTGGTCGACGGTGGCATCCGATCACCTTTTGATTTTATTTTATTGTTGGGTGAGCAAAATATGAGAAAGAGTAAAGTTCTGTGAGAAATAGTGTAATTGACGTTTATATAATAATAATAATAATCGACATGTCATCACACAGTTAAAGAGTTAACGTGTAACACTCTGAATTTTGGGTTGGTAGTTCGAATCAACTCGAACCCCATAATTTGAGCACAATAGACTTATTAGAATAGTTTGGACCTAGTTATATTGGCTTTGGGATTGGGTTGGGCCAACGGGATAGAGTTGTGGGATAAGTTTTTAAGAAAAAAAAGAGGGACCAAAAGTGTAATTTACCCATTCTTTAAATCAAAAGATGAAGATCCCTTTTGTTTATCGTAATTTATTATAATTCACATGAACTAACCCCTATTACTCACCAAAGACTCTTCCTCTTCCTTTTATATTTTCTCTCTTATTCTTCCTTTCCAAGGTAATCAAAGGTGAAGACTTTAAGAATTTGAAGTTTAGTTTGGTTAAACCAACGTACAAATATTAATCATCACCCTTCAAGCTCTAATTAAGCTCCATATCTCAAGTTTTGGTTTTGGGTTCATAAAATGGATTTTAGGGAATTTTAAAGGAACCAAGTGATTCAAGTCAATTTCTAGTGGATTCAAGCTATACAAAGTGCTTTATTTTACATCCAAGCATCTAGTTTAATTAGTAATTCATTTCTTATCTTGTTTAGTGAAAGAAATGGGAATGAGTTCTAAAGTTAAGGGACAGAAAAAGTGAACCTTGGTTGATTGAGGGAGATTTTAGCAGCAAATGAAGCAAGGTAACATAGTCACGACTTCTTCATATTACTTGTGAGACATTTAGAGATGCATTTTAAGTATAGAGTTGAGTTGTGGAGCATTCATAGTAGATTGGAGGCTATTAGTATGTTTAAAGCCTTTTTATGACTTTTTTATACTACATAAAACATTAATAAGGATTAGGAACCTCAATAGGACAGTTTGGGTGAGTTTGAGTATTGAATTTGAGCCCAAATAGGGCATTATCGAGTGGGAGTATTGTCCTCTGTTTGTGAGTACTATAAATGGTGCGGATATGTGTTCAAGTATACACAATCGAACAAGTAATAAAGTGATGAGTGAGTATCGTTCTACACAGGGATTGGGGGAAATCAAATAAGTTTGTCACGTCACTTTACTCTGTCACCTAAGTAAAGTTAGAGATGGTATATATACAAATGATGATGCTGTGGCAAAATGAATGGATGATATGGAAATGGAGCGATGACAATGTGGTACCAGATGAATATGTTGTGGCAAAATGGATTGTGTGTAGTGCGATCAAATAAAAATGTAAAGGCAAAATAAACTGTAAATATTGGATTTGCTTATAAGAACTTTAGACTCCACACACGACAAGCTACTATGAGAATGAGTGATGGGAGTTACCTAGGAAAATCTAAGTCCACTTCTCAGAATGGTTTTACTTCTATGCCTTAACTGCCCGACAGAGTTTACTAAGGGTTCCCTATGCTATCTCTAGTTAAGGGACTCGACAGATTGAAGATGCCTTGGCAAAACTGATTGGCGTTAGCTACTGCAGGGATCCTATTGGTCCAGATAACAGGATATGTCTTGGCAATACCTTTTTGCGGTAGCATTAACATCTAACCTATCGCTCATGCACAACTCCTTTTAGTCGAATGAAATCCTAGCCTTATCTTTAAGGTGGATTAGGCCTAGTTACTATCTAGAACCCCTTGCTTATGTGGTTCCTCCTTAGTTTCTCTCGAATACTAAGGATATGCTACTTAGGCATTCTCTCGAACACTAAATAATTACTTAAGGAATGGCTACTCTCATAGCTCCTACAACCTTAAGGCATTAAAATTCATAAGCAAAACAGATTATAACATAGAAAAACAATCATTCATTAAAGCAAATCTTAAATATCCAAAATAAACTCCCACCAAATAGGATTAGTTCATGATGGGGTTTGAAATAAGCAAGCACAAAGCAAGTTAATCCGTTCCTTACAACCCAAATAATAAAATAACGAAAGCAAAGAGCAAAGGGAATGAGGAAAAGCCTTCGACGTGCACTGCTGGAGCTTCCCTTGGCCACCACGAATAGTCCCAGCGATCTAGCTCCTCTCGTACGCCTAGTTCGCCACTCCCTATAGCCTGTCAACGGAGGAATACCACGGCAAAAACGATTGACGGGAAAAAGAGATAACTTTTTCTCTGAATTTTTAGGCTCTTGGCGGCTGTTTAAAAATCTCCAAAAATCCTCAAAAAGTCAGGCTTCTTCTTCTATTTATAGGGAGAATGAACCTAGGGTTTTGTGTTAAAATTACCCTTACACCCTAAAGTTCATTCCTTTTATGCGAGAGTT
This sequence comes from Hibiscus syriacus, assembly GCF_006381635.1. NCBI lineage: Eukaryota > Viridiplantae > Streptophyta > Magnoliopsida > Malvales > Malvaceae > Hibiscus > Hibiscus syriacus. The sequence continues at coordinate 1,625,481 of NW_024062205.1, forward strand.
GGTGCAAAGATGGTAACTGGCCCCTCCTTTAATGCTGATTGCAGAAAGCACTTTTTATGTCATGACAGATGACACTTACTAAAAATATATTCTTTGACTTTTTCTGCCCAGAAATACTGTTCGAGATGTCGCGTCAATCACATTTTGCTCAGTAGTCTCCTTATGTCATGGAATTTCCCTTTTGCTTTTCCTTGCTCCCAAATCCTACACATCATTAAACAAAACACCTTCCCCATAATGCAGCACTGATTACAAAATAAAATGTCGCAACAAAACAAAATTTCACCACATACAATTATATGCTCCTAAATGCATCTATATGATCCTAAATGGGCTTTTAGACAATCAATAACTTAAGTGAAAAGGTCTCAAATATGACCTTTTTACGAAGTTATCACACCCCCAAACTTAAGCTATTGCTTGTCCTCAAGCAATGGATAGTATTAAGCAAAATAAAAATACTCTGGCAAGTTCAGAAGCAGAATAGTTATATGGTATATAATTTCAGCCCTCAGAACATTTGGCTTCAACATGTTAGACTAGTTTGAAAAATCAAGTATTGTCCCCTAGGGCAAGATTCTTTGTGTGGGTGTGTGCGTGTTTGTATCCAGTCTATGCTTAACAAACCTAAAAATTTTCTACGCAAGTTTTCTTGTTTTGCCACGACATTTACAATTTTTACTCCCACATTGTTTTCTTTTCCTTTTTGCTTTTTTTAACAATGCTACGAGGGGAGTCAGCCCATCACACCTACCATCCCACACTCTAGGTGAAAGGGAGCATACCTTCCACCCCCGAGCTAGTCAGGTAGAGTCATCTTGTTACTACTTTCATTCACTCATAGCTGCCATTTATTTATTTGTAGTTTATAGGAAATGCCATGGCATAGCGGAGTGTCCCTCTATCGATATGCCGAAGCATTTATTCACAGCTTCATTTTTTCTTTTTTTTTTTACAAAGTGGGGTTTTCATTGTTTATGCCAAGACATACAAGAGTTCTCTTATAAAAAAATTCAAGTTTCTTAAGCATGAAAAATATACAATCGTGTATTCAAAGGTTTCAAAGAATCAAGTCCTAGAGTTGGTTCTATCATCCTCAACAGTCATGTACATTCAATCCTATCCATCAAGAGTTCATCATCATCGGCCATCATTAATTTATTCCAGAAAACCCATTCAACCACTTACTAATGTCATGACATATTCATTCTACTAATACTATCATGCAATGATTTAAGAACCCTACCTCCACCAAACTTGAGAGAAGTATTGTCCTCAATGCTTAAAAAAACTATTAAAAATTAAACTACATGTTATGACATGCAATGCAATGCAAGGTACCTTGACTTTAAGCTTGTGGTGGTGCGGCGGTCGTACGACGTGTGCGTTTTTGAAATTGTGTGGAACTGGATTGTTCATGATTTGATGCTGGTACGGTTGAAATTTGGATGGACCCTCTACGTTGCCCAAGTACAGCTCCCACGACAAAATCACTTGCATCACACATAAATTCGAATGGTGTTGTCCAATCTAGGGGAACCACGATCGGTGCAGAGGTAAGTCTTTACTTCAGCTCTTTGAATGCGCCATGGAATTTCTGTTCGAACACGAATGGCTGGTTCTATTGTAGCAGGGTGCACAAGGGCTTGGATATTGTGGAGAAGTCCTTGATGAATCTCCGATAAAATCCAGCATGTCCAAGGAAACTCCGAATGCCCTTGACAGAATTTGGTGGGGGTAACTTCTCGATCACCTCGATCTTTGCTTTGTCCACCTCAATTCCCTTTGCAGAAATTTTATGGCCAAGAACAATGCCCTCGGTCACCATGAAGTGGCATTTGTCCCAGTTCAGCACGAGATCGGCCTCCTCGCATCGCTTCAGTACCTTCGTCAAATTACCGAGGAAATTTTGAAAATCATCTCCAGAAACTGAAAAATCATCCATAAAAATTTTCAGAAAGTCCTCAACCATGTATGAAAATATGGCTTGCATACATCGCTGAAAAGTTGTCGGGGCATTACAGAGTCCAAAAAACATTCTTCGAAAAGCATACGTGCCATAAGGACATGTGAATGTTGTCTTCTCTTGGTCCTCCGATGCGATGGCAATCTGATTATACCCCGAGTATCGGTCCAAGAAACAATAAAATGCCTTGCCAGCAAGTCGATCCAGCATTTGATCGATGAACGGCAAAGGGAAGTAATCCTTCTTGGTGGCCTTGTTGAGCTTGCGGTAGTCCATGCAAATCCGTCACCTGGTGACCGTGCGAGTAGGTATCAATTCGTTGTCTTCACTCGTCACCACGATCATACCTCCCTTATTTGGTACAAATTTAACGGGACTCACCCAAGAACTATCAGAAATAGGGTATATTACGCCAGCGTCAAGCCATTTGAGAATCTCTTTCATCACAACTTGCTTCATGATTGGATTTAGTGTGCGTTGTGGCTCTATGGATTTGCCGTGACATTCTTCCAACAGGATTTTATGCATGCAGATTGTTGGACTTATTCCCTTCAGATCTGTCATCGTCCATCCTAACACTCGCTTATGCTGTGACAAAACACTTAGCAAACTAGATTCTTGGTTAGGAGTAAGGGCAGAGGAAATAATCACAGGTAAAGTTTCATTACTACCCAAATAAGCATATTTAAGATGCCGTGGCAAATTCTTAAGTTCTAGGGTAAGAGCATGATGTAATGAGGGCTTGGGAGGAACAAACTCTTCAAAATTAAGAGGTTCAAAGTGCGTACCTGGGTTAGCTTTGAGAAAGCTAGCCTTATATTCCTTGGATAAAAAATCATTAGGTTCTCCAACCTTTAAGTCTTCGATTAGCCCCTCATCAGGTTCCAGCTGAATGAAATTGTCCTGGAAAAATTGATATGCTTCTTTCGTGATTACTGTATCCACTTCTAAAATGCTCTGGCATTCTTCAGAATCATCCATGTACTTGAGAGATCGGAGGACATTCACAGTGACATGTTGATCGGCCACTCGCATGGTCAGCTCGCCCCTCTCACAGTCGATGAGAATACAACCAGTAGCTAGGAAGGGTCTCCCCAAGATGATGAGTGTTGTGGCGTCAACCTCACAATCCAGAATTAGAAAATCGACAGGAAAAACGAATTTGTCAACCCGCACGATGACATCTTCAATTCGCCCTTCAGGACGCACATGTGAACGATCGGCTAATTGCAAAATGACAGATGTGGGTCTCGCATTTCCTATCCCAAGCTTTACGAAAATTGATTTAGGTATCAAGTTTATACTCGAGCCAAGGTCACATAGTGTCTTCCCAACAAATTTGTCTCCTATCGAATATGGGATGATAAAACTGCCCGGATCATGTCTCTTCGGTGGCAGCTTGCTTAAGAAAGAGTAAAATTCTTTTGCCGTGGCAATTGTCTCGTACTGCTCAGCCTTTCTTTTCTTAGTAACAATCTCCTTAAGAAATTTAGCATAAGTGGGCATTTGTTCCATGGCTTCCAAAAAAGGAACATTGATTTGAAGTTGACTAAGAATGTCAACGAACTTCTTAAACTGGATATCTTCGTTATGCTTCTTCAGTCTTTACGGAAAAGGAGGTGGGGGTCGGGCTTCCTGTACTGACGGGGTACGAACAGAAATTGCCTTGGCATTTTTATTTGCCCCCTCAGTTTCTTTACTTGACAAATCCTTAGCCTTATCCTCTTCTTCTGGTGCTTCTTCCAGCACTTCTTGCTCAACTTGCACGATTACAGGGGGTGAATCATCCTTCGATCTTCCCCCAAACTTATCTTCGACATTAATTTATGTACCACTTCAGAGAGTTAGCACACTGCACTGTTCTTTGCCATGAGGTTTTGTGACTTCAGTGTTACTCGGTAGATGTCATGGTCTGCGTTCTTGTAATGCCGTGGTAATTTGTCCAACCTGACTCTCCAGCGCCCTTAATGATGAACTATGGCTCTGAAGCAGGGCTCCTTGATTTTTTATGGAGGTCGTATGATCTTGCAGCATTGTCTTCGTTGTTGCAATAAACTCTTACATTGTGGCCTCCAAAGAACTGGTGTTTGATGAAGATGGCCCTCCTTTGTGAGAATTATGCCATGGCATATTCGATTGAAATCCTTAGGAGTCATTGAAATTCTGTTGCCGAGCTTGTTGATGAACAGTGTTGGTTCTTTGATTTCCCCACGAAAAGTTTGGATGTTGATGTCATCCAGGATTATATGTGTTGGAATAGGGGTTGTTGTTACCTCGGTTGAAGTTGCCTACAAAGTTGATGGATTCTTGATTGGTCGGGCAGTCACTCTCATTGTGATTGTCGTGGCATAATAAATATGTTGAATGGGTTGCCTTCACTTCTCTCGCCTCACTTGGCCTTTGCAAATTCTTCAACATGTTCGTGATAGCAGCAAGTTAGGCGGACACCGTATCTTTAGAATCTAGCTCGAAAGCTCCATGTGTTTTTCGCCCAAGTCCAAGTCTTATTGATGGAAATTGATAATCGTTGGTGGCAATCCGATCCAGAATGTCAAATGCCTCTCCTGGTGATTTATCAAGTAACGTCTCATTTGCCGAGGCATCTAGCATCATCCTTGTGAGTGCATTAACTCCATTGTAGAACATCACCACTTGCGTCCAATCTTGAAAACCATGATTCGAACACTTACGAAGCAAGCTTTTATATCGGTCCCAGCACTCATGCATTGATTCGTCATCAGCCTGACGAAAAGAAGCAATATCGTTCCTCAATTGGGTGTTCATGTTCGGAGGATTATACCGCAACAATTTTTTTTTGCACAGATCAGTCCAAGACTCCATTGAACCCGCTGGAACGCCACTCAACCAAGACCTTAATCGGTCACGCAGAGAATACAGAAATAGCTTTAATTTCAAGACATCTTCGTGCACTCCTTGTTGGCGAAAGGAATCACAAACCTCCAAGAAGTTACGAATGTGTTGCCTGGCATCTTCATTTGGCATGCCCCCAAATTGCCCTATGAAGTTCAGCATATTGAACATGACATGTTTAAGCTCGAAGTGGGTTGCCTGAATTTCTGGTGCCATAATTCCAGGATTTAAATCATCTAAGATCGGGTTTAAGTGATCACGAATGGCACGAGGTCTGGCTGCATTCCCAGCATTTAGAATTGCCCCGACATTCTGATCATCCTCATGACCAATGCCTTGATTTCCGATTTGATACATATTTGCACGTTGATCACGTCTTCTTCTTCTAAAGAGCCTCTCGATCTCAGGTTCAACCGGTTCTAATGGCTCGTCCAAATGTCTTCTGGTCATACACCGGAAAAAAAAAACTGAAAAAGATAAGGAAAATAAAAAGTAAAACTAGTTAAAAAAATTAAATAAATAAATAAACAAGTAAAATAATAATGCTATGACAAAATAATTTAACTTCCAGTTGCCAATCCCCGGCAACGGCGTCAAAAACTTGTTCGCTGTTTGTGAGTACTATAAATGGTGTTGATATGTGTGCAAGTATACACAATCAAACAAGTAATAAAGTGATGAGTGAGTATCGTTCTCCACAGGGATTGGGGGAAATCAAATAAGTTTGTCACGACACTTTACTCTGTCACCTAAGTAAAGTTAGAGATGGTATATATACAAATGATGATGCTGTGGCAAAATGAATGGATTATATGGAAATGGAACGATGGCAATGTGGTAGCAGATGAATATGTTGTGGCAAAATGGATTGTGTGTAGTGCGATCAAAAAAATGTAAAGGTAAAATAAACTGTAAATACTGGATTTGCTTATAAGAACTTTAGACTCCTCACACGACAAGCTACTATGGGAATGAGTGATGGGAGTTACCTAGAAAAATCTAAGTCCACTTCTCAGAATGGTTTTACTTCTATGCATTAACTGCCCGACAGAGTTTACTAAGGGTGCCATATGCTATCTCTAGTTAAGGGACTCGACAGATTGAAGATGCCTTGGCAAAACCGATTGACGTTAGCTACTGCAGGGATCCTATTGGTCCAGATAACAGGATATGTCTCGGTAATACCTTTTTGTGGCAACATTAACATCTAACCTATCGCTCATGCACAACTCCTTTTAGTCGAATGAAATCCTAGCCTTATCTCTAAGGTGGATTAGGCCTAGTTACTATCTAGAACCCCTTGCTTATGTGGTTCCTCCTTAGTTTCTCTCTAATACTAAGGATATGCTACTTAGGCATTCTCTCGAACACTAAATAATCACTTAAGGAATGGCTACTCTCATAGCTCCTACAACCTTAAGGCATTAAAATTCATAAGCAAAACAGATTATAACATAGAAAAACAATCAATCATTAAAGCAAATCTTAAATATCCAAAATAAACTCTCACCAAATAGGATTAGTTCATGGTGGGGTTCGAAATAAGCAAGCATAAAGGAAGTTAATCTGTTCCTTACAACCCAAATAATAAATAACGAAAACAAAGAGCAAAGGGAATGAGGAAAAGCCTTCGACGTGCATTGTCAGAGCTTTCATCGGCCACCACGAACAGTCCCAGCAATCTAGCTCCTCTCGGACGCCTAGTTCGCCACTCCCTATAGCCTGTCAACGGAGGAATGCCATGGCAAAAATGATTGACGGGAAAAAGAGATAACTTTTTCTCTGAATTTTTAGGCTCTTGGTGGTTGTCTAAAAATCTCCAAAAATCCTCAAAAAGTCAGGCTTCTTTTTCTATTTATAGGGGAGAATGAACCTAGGGTTTTGTATTAAAATTACCCTTACACCCTAAAGTTCATTCCTTTTATGCGAGAGTTGGTGCAAAGATGGTAACTGGCCCCTCCTTTAATGCTGATTGTAGAAAGCACTTTTTATGCCATGACAGATGACTCTTACTAAAAATATATTCTTTGACTTTTTCTGCCCAGAAATGTCGTCCGAGATGTCACGGCAATCACATTTTGCTCAGTAGTCTCCTTATGTCATGGTATTTCCCTTTTGCTTTTCCTTGCTCCCAAATCCTGCACATCATTAAACAAAACACCTTCCCCATAATGCAACACTGATTACAAAATAAAATGCCGCGACAAACAAAATTTGACCACATGCAACTATATGCTCCTAAATGCATTTATATGATCCTAAATGGGCTTTTAGACAATCAATAACTTAAGTGAAAAGGTCCCAAATATGACCTTTTTACGAAGTTATCAAGTATCGGTACTGAAAGAACAGTATCGAGACTGTTTTTATGATAAGCAAAAATCAAAGGGTTTTATGAGGGCAGTATCGATACCCCTTGAAAGAGTATCGATACTAGGGCCCCAATTTCGAGACCCAAGGGTTGGTATTGAGACCATTTCAGTGTTCGTTTTTGGTATCGGTACTCAAGGGGTATCGATACCAAGAGTAGAGTATCGATACTGCCCATATTATCTTAATAGAATATATAGCAGTAGAGTATCGATACTCAAGGAGAAGTATCGATACCAAGAGGCTTGGTATCGATACTAGTGTACATTTTTTGATATGTAATTTAAGGGACTTTAAAAAAAGAGACGAGGTTTCCTAAAAGCTCTATATTTACTCTCAAATAAGACTATAAGTGAGAACAATAATAATGTTTAACTACAACTAGAAATGAGATCGACTAGGGTGACATAAAATTAGCCTTGATTCAATGCTTAGGAAACGATCAGGACACCGAGTCATTTTGGCAAATGATGCTAGTGTTGAGAAATAGAATCAATCCAAATATCCTTAGGTAGTGCGCGAGGCACTTTAAACTAACTAGGGTCGAGGCTCAATACTCACAAGGGGTGGGTTAGTTAAGAGTGTTGCGTTCGATGTAAAGATTTTGGGCCTCATCCTCAGTAGAATAGAGGGGTACGTGAGATTCGAGATGCAAAACCCTCAGCTACACCATGATGTCTACCATAAGTAGGAGTGAAGTATACAAGTATACTCACTATTGCATCGTACTTGATAATTTGAGCATTTGATGAACACATTTAGTATGGTTTAGTTTTCAGTGTGACATTGGGCTAGTGAACTCAATGTTTGGAATTTGTTTATTTATGCATGTTAGTAGGAGCATTCGAGGAGCTTTTTGAGCAGACGAGATCCAGATCGAGTGTGAGCAAAGCACATCTCAAGTCATCTTCTTTAGAGGACATGTATATTTATGGACCCTTGTATATATTGAGTCGTAACTTTATTTAAAAAATTGGTCTATATATTTTGAAATATTATTTTGGGAGCTCCCCGATGTAAGATTTATTTATATTTTATGGATGAGTTTCTTTATACGAAATGGATTTTCAAATGGTCATTTTATTTATCAAATTAAAAGGAAAAAAAAATTGGGTTAGCCACTCTGGTTGTTCCTTGTGTCATGTATTACATAACAACAGAGTGAGCAAAATGATTCAATACGTAAAGTTCAGTGAGCAAAATAGAAAAATTGAAAATATGCTGAACAGAATAGGAGAGAGAATAAAATTTGTGAGGAACATTGTAATTTACCCTATATTTATATGATTAAAATTATGAATATTTATATTAATTTTAAAATTTATAATTTTACGAGTAATTTTATTATTAAATAAATGATTTTTTATAATGTTTTTATAAAAATTTATATACAACAAACTATAATATAACTGAAAAATAAACCAAACATTAAATGCTCACCCTTTTAGTATTCTTAGAGTTTAAACCCGAGATCTTAAGGAGTAACAATAATTTCTCTACCATCAAGATTGTTTGGTTCGTGCTATATTATATTATTTAGAAGTGTTAAAGTTAACAAGTTTATTGACTTAATGTGATGCCAACGAGTGTTGGCAAAAGTGGTTGAGATCAAAAAATCTGAGCTTGTAAGGTCAAGTTCAAATCCTACCACTTTCATTCTTAGTGGACAATATGTAAATTCCTATTTAAATCTCAATTGAGTCTTAGGTATGTCTGGCCCTGGACTGAGGGAACCACCCCTGACCTAAACTTTTTTGTACTAAAAAAATTGACTTAATGTGATAAAATATTATATTTTTAAATAAAATTAAAGATTTAAATTTTAGTGTTGTAAATAAAATAAATTAGATTGATATAATCGTTCGCAAATAAACTTTCACAGTATCGGATTAAGATTAATTAATAATTAATTTAATCAAGATTTATTATAATATAAATTTTATTAGAATCAAAATCTATTGAAAGTTATTTGGTTCAAGATTGAAGTATATTTTACATAAGATTTATATAAACTTGTAGTTGGGAAGATCACGCTCCATGATCATATAGTCCGATGTTTGTGATGATTTATTCGATGTATATTGATTCTAATTGTTGATATAGCTGAAAGTTGTAACTTCGAACAAAATCGGGGCTTGAAACAAGAAGGAAATTACTAGTGTAACTGCTGAAAGTTGGAAAGATTTCGGGAGTGTTTAGATTCCGATGTCATCGAGAAGTTGGGAGCGTTGAGAAACCGATACTAACGAGTTGGCGACAATGGCACCACTAGCAGCAACCTCAGGGACTCCGATGCCGGGAAAAGTCGAATCTCCGCAACAATAAAGCTTTGAAATGGGTGTCGGATGTCCCGGATATGATCCTTGACCGGCTTGTATAGCCGGTCCGTAGGTTCCTCTATTCCTTCCTTTGATGTGTCAATGGAGTTTCGACCAGTTTCACCTCACACTTGTCGCGGTTGAAGCCCGAGCCAAGTGCACATTCAACTGCTCTCCACATTACCTGGTTTACAAAGCATCAACAACGTGCACATTTTTCACTTGTTTTGAGCTTTGAGTTCTCTTAGCTATGGTTTTGCCAGAAACTAGTAGTGAAATATAAACTTATTAGCATCAGAAAGCACACATTGTTTACCTCGGATCGTTCGGCTTTAAGCTTTTTGTATTCTTCGCTTCTACGATCGAGTCCTTCCCACAATTCGAATGGTTCAGTTCCTGGTGTATAAGCATGAAGAACATACTTCCCTGGTGGTGCAAGATTCGGACCAAGTACAGAGATTATAACGACATTCTGATCGGCATCAACTCCTCGTCCCCATTCATTAACAACGATATGATGACATTCCGAGATCCTCACGCAGACCCTGGATATTATGATGCTTAAAAAGGTTAATAACAGATGCTAATGTATCAAAATCATCATGCAGGGTTGAATTTGAACAGAAATAAGTTCAGAATAAGGTAGTTAAACGCTAATAAGAAAACTGAGTTGCCAGTTACTAATATTTCCATTCCTCTGCGTCAAAGCCTATATGTAGATGCATGAACGATTCACATTGTGGTGTCGTCTTAACTCTATCGACATACGACATCGGAAGTTGATCCTTAGGTAGCAGATTTAAAGTGTCCCACATGGACGCATTGCTGACAAAAGCCTTTTTAGCACGTATAAACTGCAGCATCGACATTTCTCGGTCAGTACTATTTTCAGCAGAGAACATTGCTTAAGTCAGTTTCCTCTATGTTCCAACTATATTTACCTGACCCCCTTTCAGCTTAACTCCAGTAGCTTCACCATTCTCGACGATGATCTTTTCCGCATGACTTCCTATAGATATCCGACCTCCGAACTTTTGTAGTCCTCGAACAAGAGCGTCGATAACAGCCCCACTGCCATTAAGTGGATACTCTAGAGTACAACTGGGCTTGTACCATTCTACAAACATATAAATCTGCATAGACAATGCATGTACATTCATAGCATTTCACTCTTTTAAGCACGAAAAAGAAAAGTAATTCGAGTAAAGAATATTCACAATGACATTCTTGAAACATCATTCGAAATGGTCATTTCGAACCGGTCGCATGCTAAAGTAGATTGATTGAAATCTTTAGAAAGGAAAGCTAAAATCTCAGATATCCTTATAGTTACCATCTCTGCTGAGAGTATACCATTGGATTTCACCCCAGCAAGCAAGAAAGCTAGAAGGTCAACCCAATTCCTAACAAAAGGGTCTTTCAGCTCCAAAGAATCCATGATTTCCGAGAAGGGTTGCAGAAGTTTAGGTGCGCCGAGAGCCCCCTGCAGTCCCATTCCGATAAACGATTTCAACAGAGAAGGCGCATATCTGGTGGCAGCGGTTGAAAGAACGCCCAAATCTCCTCGGATTGAAAATGGAGGCAGAGCCATTGCAGCTGCTGATAATGGAAGTATAGCATCCTGCAGCCAAGCATTCTGAACTTGAGAAATACTACCATGTCTTAAAACGAAAATGAACCGATCAAAACAACAGTTTCACCTCCCTATAACCAATCTGAATTCGAACATCGACAGTAATATGTAAAATTATCAGTACTCACAAGAAGTTTTTTCCATTCTTGCACTGCATTCTGACTAGCATACTTTTCAAGGTCCTGGAAAAACAAAATACTCGGCATAATGCCCCTTTGGACATAGGATAACATTGCATGATGCTTCTGTTACATTTGCTTCTCAAAACAAAATGTATCAGGAAACAATGTCAGAAATATCTTCAAAGAGAACTTATACGGCGTACGAAACCGGGGAATTACATCGAATAGTGAACATTCCGGTGACAAGTTTCAAGGCTACACAAATAAGAAGCATGAACCCTTGAATACTTAGATGTGGTAATCTTCTAGTTCATGCCAAATGGTTTCTTTGGATGCAGAGTAATATGAAAGGGCATAACTTCTAACGAAGTTAACAATGGCGGCACACCTTGTAAAACTCAGTTGGGCCTATGCGTGATAAGAATTCACCTTCAGGAATGTAAACCATCCAAGAGTCATATTTTGCACACGGAATTGACTCACCCAATGCATCCAAGACCTGCAACTCAAACATATATACATATAATCAAAATGAAAGAATGTTGTTCCCAACCAATATCATCCGGGGAAATCATAGCACAAATTGATGATACTATTAGGGGTTTAAACGAACCGAGTTTGAACGAGCAATGATGTGTCTATGTTTATTTTTTGTGTACATATCTTGTTAGTGTACGTTTGTTTATTTTTGAAGATGTTCATGTTCGGTTCGTTTAACGTTTGCGAACATATTCGACAACCAACACACTCTTTGTATTCTTTTATCTAAGAGCAAAAGAAAATGGTGAAATTATGTCGTTAGTCCTTAGACTTCACAATTCGAACTCTAAAATACAACATATATTCAATTTAGTCCCTGCCTTCATCAATATTTAAAATGTAAGAAAAATAAAAGGAAAACAAGATTTGGATAAACTAGTTGATGAAAAAGCTTATAAACAATCAAATGAACAAGTTTTCAAACGAGTTTGTCCATGATATAAATGTCATCTATGTTCGCGTCCGTTCATCTACTAAATGAGTCGTTTATTTAACTCAATAGAAGAACCCACACCAAATCAAGTTGGCCCTCAAAGGAAAAGTCGAATTGCTTCAAAGGGAGTTGTCGAATTGGTTAAAGATCTAAAACAGAAAAAGGAATATAAATTGGATAAAACAAAAAGTTCCTATGTTGAGGGTGAAGGAACCTCATTCGAACCAATTCTTCAATGATTGTCAGCTTTTGGAATGTTAGAGGATTTAATAATCCTCTAAAACAAAAAAAGGTTCTTCTTAGAGCTTGTCAATACAATGTTAATATACTATGTTTGTTAGAGACTAGAGTAAAAACTGAAAAATTCAATGTCATCTTTGATTCTTTCTCTGTGAACTGGTATGTTACCACTAACTACGATTCTGCTATCAACGGGAGAATTTGGATCATTTGGAACAAAAATATTGAACTCTCTACTTTTCAAGTTTTAGATCAGATCATTTCTGTCAAAGGAAAGCACAATGGATTTCCTTTTGTTATTTCCGTAATTTATGGCAGTAACGACACTATTACCCGTAGACATCTTTGGCAAAACCTGCTCGAACTGGGAAGAAATATAGGACACCTTCCTTGGATCTTAGGAGGAGATTTTAACATAACCTTGCATCCCAATGAAAGTTCAGACTACGAACTCCTTAGTCCTTCATCTACTCCCGAAATGAAAGAGTTCCAAGATGTCACACAAGCTTTAGACCTTCATGATCATCCCTATTTCAGTCCCTTATTTACTTGGAGCAATAAACAATCTGGATCTTACCTTGCAAGAAAATTTGACAGAGTGCTCATTAATCCTAATTGGGTTAGTACATTCCATAGCTCCTTTGTTGAATTCCTTTCTCCAGGGGTTTCCGACCACTGTATGGCAATAGTTTGGCTTTTTAAAGATAACCCCACTAATAGGACTAAGCCTTTTAAATTCTTCAACTTCTGGACATTGCACCCTGGCTTCTTGAAAGAGGTTGAGCAGTCTTGGCAAGTTTCTTTTCAAGGTAACCCTATGAAGATCCTATTCCTTAAACTCAAGCACCTTAAATCCTGCTTAAAGAATCTCAACTCTTCTTGTTATAGTGACATTTCTTCTCGAGTAAGGAAAAAAGAGAATTGACCTTGATCATCAACAACTTCTCTCTTTAAGAGGTGAAGATTCTATCGACAAGGAGCTCCATATGCAACAAGAATTAAACAATCTTGAAGAAGCTGAATTGTTATTCCTGAAACAGAAAGCCAAGATTCATTGGATCAAAGACAGAGACCAATGCACCAAATTCTTCCACTCTGCTGTCAATGTTAAAAACAAGAGGGAGACCATTCGTATGCTCATTGATGAACAGGGTAACAGACTTGAATCTTTTGATTCTATGGCCACTGAAGTGGTCATAGCTTATTATTCTAACTTGATTGGGACAGCTGACCCTAAGGTCAAAGGAACTGATGTCCATTTTTTAAAAGACCTGTTGAATTATTCTCTCCCTCCTGAATATGCCTCTAACTTAGTAAAAAAAGTCACCACGGAAGAGATTAAAGAATCCATCTTCGGCCAAGGGAATGACAAAGCCCCTGGCCCAGATGGGTTTACTCCTCTCTTTTTCAAAAGGGCTTGGTCCATTGTAGGTGATAACGTTGCGACAGCAGTTAAATACCTTTTTCACCACTCCACCTTACTCCATGCTTTTAATTCAACCACTATTGCTCTGATTCCCAAAATTCCCAACCCCAGCAAAGTCAAAGACTTCATACCTATCTCTTGTTGTTCTGTTATTTATAAGTCCATCACTAAGATCCTTGTTAAAAGACTAACAAGCCTCGTTCCTAGAAAAGTATCTCTCAACCAAACTACTTTCATTAAAGGAAGGAGTATAGTTGATAATACCCTTCTAGCTCAAGAACTGGTCAAAGGCTATGGTAGGAAATCTATTTCACCAAGATGTTCTTTAAAAATTGACCTCCAAAAGGCTTTTGATACCCTTCACTGGGACTTTATTTCTATTGTTCTCAAAGCTCTCAAGCTTCCTCAGAGATTTATCAATTGGATTGAGGCTTGTTTCTCCGAAGCTAGATTCTCAATCTCTTTTAATGGAAACTTGATAGGTTATTTTAGGGGAGCTAGAGGCATTAGACAAGGTGATCCTCTTTCTCCTATCCTCTTTGTTCTATCCATGAATATCCTTTCAAGCCTGTTTAACTTAGTTGCTACTAAAGGATTGTTCAATTACCATCCTAAATGCAAAAGAATTGGGCTAACTCATTTATCCTTTGCTGATGACTTATTAATCTTTTGTAAAGGAAATGTGGATTCTGTTGTAGGAATCATTTATGTTCTTGATCGTTTTTATGAAATGTCGGGTCTTAACCTCAATGCTGGAAAATGTGTTTTCTTTACTGCTGGTATTTCGAACAATAGCATTGATCTTATTAGAAGAGCTACTGGTTTCCACCACGGTTGCTTGCCTGTTAGATACCTTGGTCTTCCTTTAGTAATAAGAAAACTTTCTGAAAACGATTGTGGTCCTCTGATTGATAGTATTTAATCTAGACTCAACTTTTGGTCTAGTAAATTCTTGAGCTACGCTGACAGACTTGAGCTCATAAGAGCTGTTCTGTACAACATTGCTAATTACTAGTGCCGACAATTACTGCTTCCCCAGTTTGTAGTTAGAAAGATTGAACAGCTCTGCTCCCGTTTCTTTTGGAAAGGCGCAGATAAATCAGCTACTGGTGTGCGTGTCTACTGGGGTAATATCTGCCGATTGAATCGGAAGGAGGACTTGGATTGAAAGACCTCAAGTCTTGGAATAGAGCCTGCATAATCAAACTCATTAAAAATATTCTTGCAGGCGAGGGTTCTCTTTGGGTTGCATGGATTAATGCTTATGTTATCAAGGATAAGGATTTGTGGAACATGGATGGAGGCCCTAGCCTTAGTTGGAGCTTTAATAGAATTCTCAAACTCAGAACTACAGCTTTCCCTATCCTTTTGAGCGGAGCTTCCACCATTAGGGAAATTTGGCTAGAGATCCATAACAAGGAAAATAAAGTTCCCTGGCACAGCTTGATCTGGTTCCCACATCACATTCCTAAGCATAGTCTGATAGCTTGGATGGCGATTTTAGATAGACTTCCCACTCGTGATCGTCTTATTCGCATAGGGATTAATACCAATGGGATTTTTGTTCTGTGTAATGAAATGATAGAAAGTCGAAATCATTTGTTCTTTGATTGTTCCACTGCCTCTGTTCTGCGAGGAAAAATTCTGCTCCTCAACAGACTTAACAAAACATTCTCATCTTGGGATGACATGGTAACGTGGACTTGTAACACATGGAAAGGTAAATCTCTCATCTCTACTATCCTTAAACTTGCTTGGTGTGCTAACATTTATGTTTTGTGGGAGGAACGTAACCGAAGAATTTTCAAGGGATGTTCCAGAACTGCCGATGAACTTCTCAACAACATTAGAGACTTTGTAGGCATTAAGCTAAGTGGAAAAAACATAAATAGGCTCGACTATGTAAACTCCAACCTTTGTACTTCTTGGGGTATCTATTAACCGATCACTTTTTTTTTGTATTTAAGTAACTGTGTTCAGTGATTGGAAATTATTTTGTAGCAAACTTTGATTCTTTGGGTAATAAAATTATTCATTTATCCAACAAAAAAAATGAACGTAAACAAATATTATACGAATAGACAAGACGAAATCATGATGAAGAGAAACCTTGAAAATGAATAAGAGATAGAGAGAAGACCTGTGCAAGCTTTGAAGTTTGTCCATGATATAAATGTCATCTATGTTCGCGTCCGTTCATCTACTAAATGAGTCGTTTATTTATCTCAATAAATGAACGTAAACAAATGTTATACGAATAGACAAGACGAAATCATGATGAAGAGAAACCTTGAAAATGAATAAGAGATAGAGAGAAGACCTGTGCAAGAGGATTGGCCTGGAGACCTCTGGAACCCAGAGAACAAAGAAGGACCAGAATCAAATTTGTAACCTTTAATCTCAAAAGAATGGGCAGCACCACCAGGAAGATCATGACTTTCCAAGACCAGCACATCCTGGTTGTACCTAGCAAGAAGTCCACCACAACACAGCCCACCAAATGTGATTGCAAGCTGAAGAATTCTTAAGCTAGATACTTCTACACCCTTTTATGTGCTTTTAAAGTAAGCAAACATAAAGCCAAATGTGATTTGGACAACATATCGATTCACTTTTGTTTTTTTTTCTTACATTGTTGCAGAGATTAGAAGGGTCTCCGGTCTTAATCCTGGTTTTGCAGATCATGAGAGAATTGAGCATAATAGTCCTTTAAGGTCATTGGGTCAACATCCTAATGCGAGGCAGATGGATTTAGATGGATGGTCTGTAATGCAAACAGAGGTAACGCCGTTTAATTATTGTATAGAAATTTGTTCTTAACTTGAATGATTTCATTCTCATTAATGTTGAATCAAAGGAAAATGAAAATTCTTTAATGTATTTTTCCTGCTTCAGGAAAACAAGCATCTGCTACGAGTTGCTTCGATTCAGGATGCATTAGTGGGTTGGCCTGGTTTGCCAGGAGTCCCTACCACACCAATTGTAAAGAGAGTTGTTAGACTTGATGTACCTGTGGATAAATATGTGAGTTATTTTTTAAGGTAGTTTTTTTGTTCACCACCTTTTAACAGTTCCGACTCGGCGGCTTTTCAGTATAATTTTGTTGGCTGAATTTTGGGACCACAAGGGAACTCCCTCAAGAGAGTTGAAGCCCTGACCGAGTGTAGGGTGTACATATGAGGCAAGGGTTCCGTGAAGGTATGGATTCTTTTAGTACCAACATGTGATTTCGGTAACACTGTGTAGTCGTAAGTATGTCATACGTCAAGTCTTAAGCTTCTTCTTGCTCTGTAATTTGTTCAGATTCTGATTATAATGGAAGTGCTGTCTATTTTATTCACTATTGTGCTTAGTTACTGAAAGAAGTTACTTGCTAGATATACAATCATGCATAAGCAAGTTCCAACTTAATTAAAGATAGCCAACGACTAGCTTAACGAACTGCAGGTTGAAGTGGAATTTTAAATCTTCAACATAAGTACGAGATCGGGATTCCATCGTTGCTTTGCTTCAGTTGTTATTCATTTGTACTTCATTTAAAATTCTTACAACTGGTTGGTTCCCTTTCGATAGGAAGAGAAACTGAAAGATAAACCCGGATACGAACATCTTAACGAGCCACTGCACTTGTTGGTGGAGGCTGAATTTCACGAGAATGTGGTAAATTCTCGCTTGGACCATGCTGTTGGCATACTAGAAAACCTTCTGAAGCCTATGGTACAAACAAAAGCAACTTGTGTTCTTCTATATTATGTTAACCTTCTTTTTTCTATTTGTTCTATCCCTTCCTTTTATCTTCAGGATGAATCCTTGGATGACTATCAGAAACAACAGCTTAGGGAGTTGGCTTTACTCAACGGTACATTGCGGGAAGAGAGCACAAGTGTGTTGCCCTTTAGCAGTACCGGAATGAAACGGGCCAAGACAGGAAGATGACCTTATTGCCTAAACTTAGGGATGTTGAATTAGGAAATTATCTAGTTAAACTCCTGTCAGTTTCTGCACATCGATAGTTCTCCATCTCGGTTTCCTTCTCTGATAACCCCTGTTTTATCACTTCTCATCCCCTCTACATTGCTTCATTAGTTACCGCTGATAGCCTCTTCGGTAATTACTTTAGCCATGTTTTTTCTGCTTCCGAGTCTCGTAACGCCTAATGTACTCGAATATTCTTTTGCACTGATAGTCTCACAATATTATCATGCATATTTCTACTTATGCATGCCTTTGATTATAAGATACAATGTGGTCAGTCATTGTATTGTATTTTTTACTTCATAATAAGTATTTTCTTTTGTTGTGTTTATTTTGGTAGTCTCTGCCTGCAACTGAACTGAGATGTGTGTATTTGTAATGCATCTGTTCATAATAGAACAACTTAAGGAATTTGTGTCCAGGGGGCTGGATCCGTTTTGGTTCATATTTTAGAAAAATTATTTGGTAAATTTAGTAGTCAATGTTTATACTCTTTTGTCAAATTATTCCTTTTTAGTACTATTAAATTTGGGCTTTAAAACTTTTTTAAAAAGACAGTTTTTTTATTAAAATATTAACCAAAACATTAAATAACGGATTTAAACTCAGTTAATATCATAATTCTACAGTTATGGACAGCATGAAAGGAACTCTCATCTGTAACCAAGCATGAATGGATTACAGAGTAGAAATGTGCATGAAAACTCGTGAAACTCGCGCTCCCTAGTCCTTATGATCACAATAATTCAAAGATTCAATTACCTTATTCATACCATCGTCAAACTCAAAACTTCGATTCTACGGGAAACACGAAACTCTAAACTCAAAACTCCTAGAATCAGGGTATGGTACACACTTGAAGTCACAAGCAAATGTTTTATTATTAAATTGAATCAGAGGCAGACAATGAAGGAAACTCGACCATTATAGGATCAGGGTACCTCCCCTCTGAAAATGTGGTTGCATATAGTTTTAAAAAAAGTGAACTATCATTACAAATAGTACAGCTTATGGTTGAAATTTTATCTTACCTCACCACAGGGTATGCTTGAATCTTGATATATGGCCACTAGAAAACCGAGTTTTCTAAAACAACACGAGCCAGCAATGCTATTTCGGAGTGCATATCAAAAGCTAAAAAGGATACATAAAGGGAGGATAAAGTGCAAAACCAGAAAATGTAATCAGATAACAAAAATCAATGAACAGAATCAACAAAAGTAGCCCAAACAAAAGACGCACATTCTCTACCCTCCTGCATGGATAGGAACTCAAAGAGCAGACTGACAGACGCATATGGATATAACTCGAGTTTCAAGCTTTAAACATGAATGAGGAGTGCATATTATACTGAAGCTCAAAGTTCCATATCAGTAGAAAGGATTAAAATGTTCTTCCTTAACCATTTACTCAATCATTACGTGGTATTCAACTACTAGAATACAGACATGGGTAATGGGAAACTATTTCCTCCCATCAAACAAAACAAGGGATGCAACTGAATCAAAATAATTGAGGACCACCGAAAAAGTTTACTCACACACCTCAAATAGGACGAGCTCAATTTACAAATGATGCTGTCACTCTCGAAGGCCAAGTTCAAACTCAAGTTCATCATCTTCTTCAAAGAGCTTCAAAAGACGGGCATATTGTTCATCTCGTTTCTTCCTTTGCCACAACTTGAAAAGGAAAAATGAAATCAACCCTACTGCAACAAACCTGCACAATACGATGACTATTATGGCTGCGGTATTACTATTTGTTTTTGAGCTGTTGTCTGAATTTTTGGAGTCATCAGAAAAACCTGAAAAAGGAAACAAATCGAAGCAAATTGTTTAACAGATTCAATATGAATGATCTTTACTTTTAATCTTCGTTACAGTAACTTAACCAGTATCCCAATAAAATTCAATGAAGACTAAAAAGCAAGACTAAAAAGGTCTAACACAATAGTTTCATGTGGAATCCTTGCAATCTAATACCAGAATTTCCCAAAATTTCATGGAAATTGGATTTAAGAGGGTTAAGTTAGAACTTTGAAGCAAAAACTTAATCTGAATCATGCTATTGTTACCGCTGAAGATACTAATTTTTTACCCATATTATTATTATTATTATTATTATTATTATTATTATTATTATTATTAAATATATATTAAACATATATATATAAATAATAATTACAGACCAATTACAACTGGACCGACCCAGTTACAAACAAACCATAACCGGTCCAAATCAAACCAGAAACCCTAAACATTTGGGTTTCCAGTTAGGGTTTCCTAACCCTAATCTAAACCAGCCGCCATCTTCAATCCCAGCCGTTGGATCTGGTTTGATCCAACGGTCCACAGTTTGCCAGAGGAAACCCTAGGGTATCTATACCCTAGGGACACGTCCCAGCACCGCCGCTGCTGCTTCCAGAAGCCTTCACCGCCACACCAACGTTCCAGCCTCCACCACGTCTACCAAAGAATCCAGAAGGCCGGCCGTAGCCGCACACGTCTCCCCCAAACGGTGAGTCACCACTGGGAGTCCGGTGACTCACCAAAGGGCATTCTTCGGACCGGTCCGACGGCTACAACGGTGGTGGCTATAAAAACCACCACCCCAACCTGAAAAAAAAAAAGACACACAAAACCGGAGAGAAAGAAAAAAAACAGAGAAAGAAAAAAAAAACAACTAAACCAACGATCTCAGTCAGCATCAACGCAGCAAGAAAAAAAAGAGAGAAGAGAGGAAAGAAGCTTACCCTATCATTGGAGAACCCCAACCGTCGCCGGATACAACAAAAACCGAAGGTATATTTGTAGATCTGCTCCGATTGAGAGCTTTTTAAGGAAAAAGAACCCCGGAAACGGTTTTAGACCGTCCCGATCTATATTCTGGTAGATTTTTGTAATTTTCGGCCACCATTAACGGTGGCCGGCAGCGGTGGTCGGAGCCGATAGCGGTGGCTGACCGGAAAGGCTTCTCTCAGTTTAGAGAGAAGCCAGAGAATTCTTCTCTCTGTTTGAGAGAAAGAAAAAAAGAAAAAAAAGAAATGAGATAGCTGGCCCTTCGGGCCAGCCGGTTTGGACCATATATAGTCCTTCCCAAACGACGTCGTTTCGGGAAGGACTATGCGCGTAATTATAAAATAGTTAAACCCCGTCCGCAGTCCTCCGAAATTGTAAACTTTACATTTTAGTCACTAAATTGAATTTATAATAATTTTAATTCAGTCTTCGAATTTTAATTTTATTTATTTAAGTCCTTTTTATTAAAATAATATATTTAGGATAAATAACAGATTTAATCCCTCAATTTTAATAAATAATATTTTAATCCTTAGTTTATATTTTTAATTTATTTTATTATAATACCCTAATTTTAGATAATTTTATTTTAGTCACTAAATTATTAAATAAGAAAATAGCATGTTTAATCTCTATAATTTTGGTTAATTATGAATTAGATTTTTAATTTTATTTTTACTGTAATTTAGTCAGTTATTTTATATGTTTGCATTTATTTTATTTAAATATATTGTTTTAGTAGTATGTTTATTATATGAATAAATATTTTTATATATTCATATATATAAAAATAGTAATTTTTAAATATTTATTTTAATATCGAAGAAAAGGACAGTCTCAAAACAACTGGATGTCCTATTCTGATGTTTTAAAATTAAAAATTAAAACAATATTATTTATCAATATCAAAGAAAAGAGCTGTCTTAAGGCACCTAGAAGTTCTTTTCTGATATTTTTAAATAAATAAATATTTTTTATATAATTTTGAAATAATAAGATTATAAATTAAATATATTTTTGAATTTTTAAATTTTAATAATAAGAGACAATTTATAATTAAAAAGTATCAATTTTGGGCGTTGTAGGGGTGCTAATCCTTCCCTAAACGTAACCGACCACGAATCCCTTTTTATTAAAAAGAATGAATTTTTGGTTATAAAACGTAGATCAGTTCATTTTTTATTAGTGTTTTCTTAAAACTCTTTTAAAAAATAATTTTTAGGTATTCGACCTACCTGACCCAAAAGGCCGATGGCGACTCCCAAATTATTTATTTTCAAAATTATTTATTCACATCAATTTTCCCGCCAAATTTAAAATTTCGTGCCCGGACGAAAACCGGTTACGACAGCTTGGCGACTCCGCTGGGGATTGGTCAAACTTTTAAAAATCAATTATAAATTGTCTCTATTAATTAAAAATTAAAAATTTCTATATTTAATTCTTTCTTTTCAAATTTTTATTTATTTATTATTATAATATTTATATGTTTTATTTTATTTGCAAGTATTTTATTTCATTATTTTTCTGTCAAAGGTTTGAACATTTCTCCTCACACACAACACTTGCATTGCATAACATAAAGCTCTATAATTGAGTTGTCCCTTTTAAGTGGGAGTGAAAGCGACGTCTTCGTGAGAATTTATTCTCCGTGTCAGACCTAGCAAGTAACTTTCGGGGTTCATATACTCTATGTTTTCGTGAGAATTTATTCTCCGTGTCAGGCATAGAGAAATGTATCCCCTCGAATTGAACTCGATCCACTTTAGTCTGTAATGGAC
Source organism: Hibiscus syriacus (assembly GCF_006381635.1). Lineage (NCBI taxonomy): Eukaryota > Viridiplantae > Streptophyta > Magnoliopsida > Malvales > Malvaceae > Hibiscus > Hibiscus syriacus. The sequence goes on from NW_024062205.1 coordinate 1,647,954, forward strand.
TAGGATTGAGGGTTAGCAACCCAAGGGAGCACTAACAAGGACAATTCGGGTACCTTTATTCTTAGATCTGAAACCTTGCATATAAAAAACCTTAGAAACTCTTCCGATCCGAAGTCATGCCAAAATTTTGTCCAAAATAGGTGTACACACAGGAGAAATGAATTCTGTCTTTCCTGTTAATTTATTTATTGTTTAAATTACATGTTTATTTAAATTATTTAAATTCAGAAAAGCATGTTTAAATAAAGAATATTTATGTAAATGTTAGTATTAAATTTCTTTATTATGTAAACTAATTTATTTTCTTTTTGTGTGTTCTTTATTTTTCTGTTTGCATAGCATCATGAAGGATAAAAGACATTGATCCTTGTGTTAATTGTCTCATTGGAAAGCCTTTATCTATGGATAAAAAGTGTTCAAGTCAAGTAATTCTAAACTCATAAGTAAGACAATGGGCTGAGGATTTACAAAGACAAGAAGGAGACAGTTTGCAGGATGATTATGTATCTGACTTGGCCATTTATGCTTCAGTTTCACTAAAAAGAAATGATATGCAAGATTTGCGAAGCATTTGGGAAAGTTGGGATTCAAACAAAAAATTGTAGTTTTATCAGACTTACGGAGACATCCCATATTTGCTCTATGTTGAAGTTGATGATGAATTACTCAGAGCCCTAGTTCAATTCTGGAATCCAGGGTACAATTGCTTCACTTTCAATAAGGAGGACTTGGTCCCTACTATTGAAGAATATACAACTTTGTTACATCTTGAAGGTGCTTTGGAGAATCGAATATATTCAAAGTCAATTAAAACTCAACCCTTTCGAGTTAAATTAGCAAAGATTGTCGGGGTACGAGAAGAATGGGTAGCATCCCGTACAAAACAAAAAGGCGAAAGCGAAGGCATTGCTTGGACCAACATCAGAGAACTTATTCAGAGCCATCCAGATATTAAAGTACGATTCGATCTATTTGCTCTGGGTATATATGGTATGGTCATCTTCCCAAAAGTATTGGGATATATTGAAGCTGCAGTGGTAGACTTGTTTGAACAGCTACCGAAGAAGATTAATCATGTTTCTGCAATCCTAGCAGAGACCTTCAGATCGTTAAATGCTTGCAGAAGGCTAGGAGGTGGACGATTCTCAGGGTGTACCCAGTTGTTATATGTTTGGATCCGTAGTCATTTCTGGAGAACAGAAAAGGTTTCATACCGACGCTTTAATACGGATTATTCACCATTAAAAGAATTTCTGGAGCAGGAATGGCCGAAAGAAATTAAGAAAGATATGTGGATTAATGCCTTTCGAAATCTGCAAAGCAATGACGTTGTTTGGCGAGCCCCGTGGCAAATACAAAGGGAATTCTTTTACAGGTGTGGTGATTACAACTGGATAATGCTGCTCGGATTATGGGGAGGAATTGGATATGCACCACTTTTGGTTATAAGACAGTATGAAGGTCGTCAATTTGTACCTGTCACTGCTGGACTACAGTCATCTGAGTTCGCATTCCACAGCAAAAATTATAAAAGAAATATCATGGAAGCCGTTACAGCTTGGAAAACAACTTTTTGTATCCGAGCTAAAGCAGCAAAATAAATGCTAACTCCTGATTATGAAGATTGGAGATCTGTCAGAAAAAACGAAAATATTCCTCTACCAGATCAAAATGAGGATATTTCTATGGAAGATCGCATTAAGGTGGTTCCATCAGAGATTGAAATCTTGAGAGCTGAGTTTGAAGCAGAAAGAGATGGCTGGTCGAAAGAGTTAGAGCAAATGAGACAAGATAAAGCTATGTTGGGGGTTGACATTGACTTTCATTCATCACAATGTGCAATGTTGAGAAAAGATAAAGAAAAAGGTGAGGATGAGTACAGAGCCTTACAGAAAAATTACCAGGAGTTATATAAATCCCGAAAAGCATCAGGACCCAGCCAATCGACGGTACAGATGACCAGAGAATTGAACATTGAGAAAAGACGAGTTGAAGATCTGAAAGGAAAGAATAGCCGTCTACTCAAAAGCCTGGAAAAAGGAAAGCAAAAAATGGAAGATTTTGAGGTCGACAGAAGAGAGCGAATTATAAAACACAAGGCTGAGCATCGCGAGATCATGAATGAAATGCAAAGAGAAAGAGATAGAGCCAAAGATTTAGAAGAAATGAAGAATGACATCTTTAATAAATTTGAAGGTGAGAAAAATATCATGTTCAAGGGATTTGAATCTGAAATGAACCATTTGATTGCTGAACTTGAAGTCAGAGGCCAAAAGATGGAAGAATCCAATGTTGAAAAAGAAAAATGGGAGCTAGAAAGAAAAAATTTCAACACCAGACTTGAGGTAGAGCAGGAGGTGGCTAGCAATTGGATGCAAAGATGCAGAAACAAAGATGTTCAAATCCAGAAGCTTAATCAAAGAACGCAAGAAGCACGAACAAAACTGGAAGAAGATCTGGATCAGTCTAGAAACAAAAACACAGAGTTTAATGCTTACATTTTGCAACTTGAAGAATCATTGTTTCAAGAAAAGGTTCGTCTAGGACTTAATGATCTCAAGGAAAGTAATGAGGAAAATGCTTCACTGCGAAGACGTATTAGAGATCTTGAAAAAATTCTGCACAATTGTCAAGTCAGAATCACTGAGTTAGAGCAAACTCTTGAAGGAACAAATGAACAATGGCAGAAGTCAACTGAGTTTTATGTTGAAAGAAGTGAAGAAAGAAGTAATATGGTGTTCGAGGCCATGGTACAAATGAGCGAAGTTGCTAGATATGTTGGGGAACTAGCTGTTGAAGCCAAAATAATTGAGCATCATGTTGATCCAGTTTCTAAGTGCGGAAAGAAGGTGTCATGGTTAATGAAAGAAATTATAGAGCTTAATAGGAAAGCTACGCCTTATCTGTAGTTCTGAACTATTATAAAGAAACTTTTGTATGCCGATGAAAGTTGTTCTATGACAGTTAACTTTTTGGGATCAATGTTTTTTTCATACATGCATTTTGCATACATTCATCATTCATTTCATAATTTTCACTATGAATTATTTTATTTATTAAGTTAAAATTCATTAATTAAAATTTGAAAAAATAATATTAAAAGATTTTTCAATCGCAGTTACTCTGGCCAAAAGAGAAATACTACATCACTACGGTACTAGACAAGCTACTAAGAGAATTATGGAGGATAAAATACAGCGTATTGAGGAACAGCATCATAAAGAACAAGAAGAAATGAGAATGAAGTTGGAAAAAATTGAAGCCAGTATTGCAAATTCACAAGACAATATGATGAAGAAAATAGAGGATATGTTTAAAAGGCAGGCTATTACTGGAAAAATGCCTGAAAATCCTGTATCTTTTGATCAAGAGTCTATGTATCCTCTAGGTTTTCCACCAGAACCAATTTATCATTCTGGTACTACACCTATACAAATCAATGCTCGTACATCTGCGTTACAAGAAGTCAAACCACATGAGGATCAACAAGTGGATCCTGCATCTTCAAGCAAAAATCCGCTTATATCCGATGTGAAAATAGGGGATCTTAATACTGAGCATTTGATCCCAGATTTGAATGAGCTGAATGAGAAACAAAAAGTAAATGAAGAACTGACCAGACAGATCAAGAGCTTAGAAGAACGAATGAAATCCGTGGAAATAACTGAATCGTTCTATGGGTTTGATGCTAGTGAGTTGAGTTTGGTTCCAGACTTAATCCTTCCCATCAAGTTCAAAGCTCCTGAATTTGATAAATATGATGGTACTACATGCCCTTCATCCCACATTACTATGTTTTGTCGAAGAATGGCAGGATATGTGAAGGACGAGAAATTGTTAATTCACTGCTTCCAGGATAGTTTGACAGGACCGGCTTTAAAATGGTATACTCAATTGACCAAAGCTAACATTAGATCCTGGAAAGATTTGGCTAAAGCATTTTTAGAGCAGTATCGCCATGTAACAGACATGGTTCCTGATAGATGGACTCTCCAAAATTTGGAGAAAAAGAATAATGAAACATTCAGACAGTATGCCCAGAGATGGCGTGACACTGCGGCCCAAGTTCAACCACCTTTGTCAGAAAAAGAGGCCACAGTAATGTTTGTCCATACATTAAAGGCTCCTTATTTAAACCATCTAATGGGAAATGCAACCAGAAATTTTGCAGATTTGGTCATTTCTGGAGAACTCATTGAAAATGTCTTAAAAAGTGGCAAGATTGAATCAAATGATGGGTCTAGTTCCAAAAGACCTACGTACCGAAAAAGGGAGAATGAAGTCAACAATGCAAATTCTTACAACAAAGATTCATCGAAAAGTGTTACAATAACCCAGCCAAGGGTTAAGAAAGAGGAAACAAACACTAATCGAGCAGATTCCAGAGGATCTCGAAAGGAAAATGAAAGGTTGTCTTTTACACCTTTACCAGTACCATATGCTGAGATCTATGATTCACTGTTAAAAGCAGATGTCATACGGCCCTATCCTTTGGTTCCCATGCAACCACCATTCCCTCCTTGGTATGATACAAAGGCACACTGTGTTTATCATGAAGGAATCACGGGTCATTCTATTGAAAACTGTTTGGCATTCAAAAGGGTGGTTCAAAATTTGATCAACACTGGGAAGTTGGAATTCAATACACCATCTGCATCAAATCATCCATTACCAAATCATGGAGACAAAAACGTGAATGCAATTCAGGAAGAGAACAGAAAGAAAGCAAAAACTGACATTTCTGAAATTAAATCTCTGTTTGTTTGGGTATTCCAACAACTCTCTTTAGCCGGTATAATTCCACAACAATTCAGGCCAAAGCATAATGAAGGCAAGAATTATTGTGAATATCATCAGGAGAAAGGGCATAAAATTCAACTATGTCCTGAATTTAGGGATTTGGTGCAAAAATTGATGAACAACAGAGAAATAGAATTCTTTGAAGAAGAACCAGGGAAAAAAGAAAATGATGTTTGCTCATCAGAGGATTCTAAACCGAGTCAAAGAATAAATGATCCTGTGATCATTAATGTGAAATCATCTACGATGATTCCTGCACCAATAAAGCCGAAAGTAGTTATCACCGCTCCTCTACCATTTCCATACAAAGATACCCGCAGGGTACCTTGGAATTATACTACCAATGTTTCAATGGTAGGAGGATCTGTTTCTCTAGAAAAAACAGAAGAGAAAAAATAGAGTTTGGGTACAACATCGACGTCTGAAGCAATAAGCGAAGTCGGTTTCTTTACGAGAAGTGGGAGATGTTACTCTCCCGAAACATCCAATACTTCAGAACAAGTGAAAGTAAAAGGAAAAGCCATGGCAATACCTCAGAAGGTATTTGAGGATGAATCCCTTCCAGCATTTAATGAGCCTGTGACAGAAAAACAAGCTCAAGAATTTTTGAAATTCTTGAAACATAGTGAGTATAGTGTGGTTGAACAACTACACAAACAACAAGCGAGAATTTCTATTCTTGATCTCTTGATGAATTCAGAAGCACATAGAAATGCTTTGATGAAAATCCTCAATCAAACATTTATCCCCGAAGATATATCCCTCAATAAACTTGACAGAATTGTGGGACATATAGCCGCTGACAATTACATAACGTTCACAGATGATGAAATACCGGAAGGCGAAATGGGGTCAGTAAAAGCTTTGAACATCACGACACATTGTCATGGTCATGTGTTGCCAGGAGTATTGATTGACAATGGATCCGCTCTCAACTTGATGCCTCTAGTTACACTTCGAAGAATGCCTCTGGATCAATCACACATGAAGAGTTATCATAATGTGGTACGAGCATTTGATGGTACTCAAAAAGAAGTGCTTGGGAAAATGGAAATACCGTTGTTAATCGGCCCAGTCGTGTACAATATTGATTTTGTGGTGATGGACATCCACCCCACATATAATTGTCTATTAGGGAGGCCATGGATTCATTCAGCAGGAGCCGTTCCTTCTTCATTACATCAGAAATTGAAATTTGTTGTTGATGGACAACTAATATGCGTCAGTGCTGAAGAAGAAATCATTGCGTCTGTAACAAGCGATGTTCCATATATCGACACCAATGATGAGGCTCTTGAATGCTCTTTTCGAGCTCTTGAATTTGTAAATACAACCTTTATTGTAGAAGGAAGCAAAATTCCATATCCCAGATTGTCTGATTGCACCAAGATGACGGTACAACAAACTTTAGGCATCGGAGCTAAAGCTGGGAGAGGTCTAGGAAAGAATCTTCAAGGGATTTCAGTTCCTATTTGTATAAAGATGAAAAAAGACCGTTTTGGGCTAGGGTTTAAGCCCAATCTTCAGCAAAAGAACAAAGAGATGAAAAGAAGATGTGAAGACAGAAAGACAAAATTGAAAGGGGGAGAAATCCTTTGGAAACACATGTCTTTCCCACAGTTGAAGACCATATTCAGATCAGGGGGAACAATTAATGTAGAACAGCAGCTTGTTGAAGCCTTTAAAGAAGAAAAGTTGATGAAAGATCAAGACAAAGTTGAAGAAGCTATGAATGGATTATTTATCAACATGATCATGAATGATAACAAGATTGGCAAATACTTGGATAAGATTCGCCCATGTCTTCCTGGAGAAACACTTACCAATTGGACCACTGAAGATCTTCCTATAGTTTTTAATATTAACGCAGAGTAATATTCAGAACTAATCTTTATGTTTAGCTCAAAAATATGAAAAACTTTTTGTTATCTTGTAAAAGAAATTATGTTAAATATAAGAAATTTTCTTTAAAATTTTCAGATGGCAATCATTCTTTACATTTTATTACATTTTTACATTTATTTATTTCATAAATTTACTATATTCTTTCGGAAATATGTCCGACTTAAATTTGCAGGTGTCGCCGTGTTAATAGCATGTGTATTCCTAAATTTAATCCAGTGATAAATTTAGAGCAACCTATATGTCTGGAAGAAATCAATGGTTGTGAGGATGAACTGGAATGTGATGTTCCTACTGAACTATTAAGATTGGTAGAAAAAGAAGATAAACAAATTCTACCCCACAAAGAAGAGATTGAGACTGTGAATTTGGGAACAGATGAAGAAATGAAAGAGGTGAAAATTGGTACTACTCTGACCATCCAGATAAAGTAAGAATTGATAAATCTCCTTCAAGAGTTCAAAGATATCTTTGCCTGGTCTTATCAAGATATGCCTGGTTTAAGCACAGATATAGTGATACATAAGCTTCCTATCAATCCAGAATATAAACCGGTCCAACAAAAGCTCAGAAGAATGAGGCCAGAAATGTTATTGCAAATCAAAGAAGAAGTAATGAAACAGATCAATGCAGGTTTCCTACAGGCATCTAAATATCCAGAATGGGTAGCCAACATTGTTCCCGTACCAAAGAAAAATGGGAAAGTTCGAATGTGTGTGGATTACAGAGATCTCAACAAAGCTAGTCCGAAAGATAGTTTTCCCTTACCCCACATAGACACATTGGTGGACAATACTACATGACATTCATGGTTTTCATTTATGGATGGTTTTTCAGGATATAATCAGATAAAAATGAATCCTGAAGACATGGAAAAAACAACATTTATAACCATGTGGGGCACATTCTGTTATAAAGTGATGCCATTTGGATTGAAAAATGCAGGGGCAACATATCAAAGAGCCATGGTAACTTTGTTTCATGACATGATGCACAAAGAGATTGAAGTATATGTAGATGACATGATTGCTAAGTCCATGACTGAAGAAGAACATATTCAAAATCTGAGGAAGCTTTTCCAGAGATTGAGGAAGTATCAATTAAAGCTCAACCCCGCTAAATGCACTTTTGGGGTAACTTCTGGGAAACTTTTGGGATTTGTAGTCAGCAAAAAAGGAATCGAGATTGATCCAGATAAAGTCAAAGCAATTCAAGATCTTCCACCACCCAATACAAAAAAAGAAGTTCGAGGCTTTTTGGGAAGATTAAATTATATATCTCGGTTCATTTCTCAATTAACTGACAAATGTGATCCAGTGTTCAAATTACTTCGAAAGAACAATCCTGAAGTCTGGAATGAAGAATGTCAAGAAACTTTGGATATTATTAAGAAATATTTATCCAATGCCCCCATTTTAGTATCACCAATGCCTGATAGACCATTAATTCTCTACTTGACGGTCTTCGAAAATTCGATGGGATGTGTACTAGGACAGCATGATGAATCTGGAAGAAAAGAAAAAGCTATTTATTATCTGAGCAAGAAATTTACTGATTGTGAAATTCGATATCCACCAATACAAAAATTATGTTGTGCCTTGGTGTGGACTACTCGAAGACTCAGACAATATATGTTATACCATACTACTTGGTTGATATCCAAACTTGATCCTTTAAAGTTCTTAATGGAATCACCAGCTTTGACAGGCAGAATGGCTAGATGGCAGATGTTATTATCTGAGTTTGATATTGTATATGTCAACCAAAAAGCGATAAAAGGAAGTGTCATAGCTGATTTTCTGGCCAGTCGTGTATCAAATGATTATCAGCCTTTGAACTTTAATTTTCCCGATGAAGATCTGTTGTGCATATCCATGAATGAAGAAGTCAGAACAAATGATGAATTTGCAACTTGGAAGCTTTATTTTGACGGAGCATCTAATGCTTTGGGACGAGGAATTGGGGCAGTGTTAATTTCTCCAGAAAATATTTATTATCCCTTTACGAGCAGACTGGAGTTCTTTTGCACCAATAACATGGCAGAATATGAAGCTTGTGTCATGGGCTTGAAAGCAGCTATAGAAAGAAAAATCAAATTTCTCAAGATATATGGAGATTCATCCTTGGTGGTGTATCAATTACGAGGAGAATGGGAAACAAAAGATCCCAAATTGTTGGAATACCGAAATTTTACCCTCGAATTAGTGAAATAATTTGAGAGAGTTACCTTCAATTATCTCCCTCGAGAAGAAAATCAAATGGCAGATGCTTTGGCTACATTAGCTGCTATGTTTCAGGCAACTCAGAAAGTTGATATGATGCCAATCAAAATGCAAGTATATGAAATTCCTGCACATTGTTATAGTGTGGAAGAAGAGGTAGATGGTAAACCATGGTATCATGATATTCTGCAATATATCAAAAATCAAAGTTACCCACCAAATGCATCAGAAATTGATAAAAGAACCTTGAGAAGAATGGATGTTGGATATTTTCTTGATGGAGAGATTATGTATAGAAGAAGCAATGATCAAATGCTATTGAGATGTTTAAATACCAGCGAAGCTCGAAACGTCATTGAAGAAGTACATAGTGGAATATGTGGAACACATGCAAATGGTCTTTCCATGGCCAGAAAAATAATGAGATATGGATACTATTGGGCTACCATGTACACAGATTGCATTGATTATGCAAGGAAATGTCATAAATGCCAGATATATGCAGACAAGATTCATGTACCCCCATCTCCTTTACATGTAATGACAGCACCCTGGCCATTTTCTATGTGGGGAATAGATGTCATTGGGGCAATCACACCAAAAGCATCGAATGGACATTGTTTCATCCTTGTGGCAATTGATTATTTTACCAAATGGGTTGAAGCTGCTTCATATACCAATATTAAGAGGTCCACAGTCTGTAAATTCATAAAGAAAGAGATAGTTTGCCGGTATGGCCTACCAGAAAGGATCATTACAGATAATGCTCTGAACCTAAACAACAAAATGATGACCGAACTTTGTGCACAGTTTAAGATCAAACATTCAAATTCAGTGGCATATCGTCCAAAGATGAATGGGGCAGTTGAAGCAGCAAACAAGAACATCAAGAGAATCATTACAAAGACCACTGAAACTTACAAAGATTGGCACGAGAAGTTACCTTTTGCTCTATACGCATACCGAACTACTGTTCGAACATCTACTGGGGCAACGCCTTTTTCTTTAGTCTACGGGATGGAAGAAGTCTTACCAATTGAAGTTGAGATTCCATCGCTTCGAATATTGAGAGAAACAAAATTGGATGAATCTGAATGGATCCAAGCTAGAGTTGATCAATTGAACCTTATTGAGGAGAAAAGATTGAAAGCTATTTGCCATGGACAGATGTATCAGAAACGGATGATGAAGTCTCATGACAAAAAAGTACATCCAAGAGAATTCCAAGAGGGTGATCTAGTACTAAAAAAGATCTTGCCTATACATAAAGATTTCCGTGGGAAATGGATGCCTAATTGGGAAGGGCCATATGTTGTAAAAAAGACCTTTTCCGGAGGAGCGTTGATCTTGGCAGAAATGGATGGAAAAATTCTGAGAAATCCAATAAACTCGGATTCTGTCAAGAAATATTATGCTTGAAGAAAAAGAAAAAAAAAGAGAAAAGAAAAAAAAAAGAGAAAAAAAAAGAAAAAAAAAAGAAAAAAAAAGAAAAAAAGGGGGTCAAGGTGAAAACCCGCAAAGGGCATCTTGTAACCAAAGGAAGGATTTGAGTTGAAAACCTGAAAAGGCGGCTCAAATGCAGGTTGACATTAGGCATCTGGCAATTGAACTCTCTTAAGATTTTGACAGTTTGGAAGAAACTTCACATCTACAAGCATTTCGACAACGTTTGAGATCTTCCAGACAAAAGCTTACATCATTTCTCTAAATTGTATCAACTTGATTAATTTAGAAATACTTATGCTTATAATTTGTTGAGACATTTGAATTTTTATTATTCTTATGCTTGCCAAAATTTTGAATACAATTCTATTTATTGCAAGTTCAATTTATTTGAGAGTCAATTTATTTTTGGAAATTCAATTTATTCTTTTCTATTGAATTAACATAATTTTGAAATAATTTAAAGATTTCTGAATATCACTTTATGTTAATACTTTTAAATACATGGAATACAAAGTAGGCAAATCATCACTAGCTTAAAGCCATGAACATCAAGATTGTTACAAGTGGTGCTACCAACAACAAGGTCGAATTCGCCAAATTTACTCATCAATTGTTCCAACCGATCACCATTCAGTTCTTGCACATCTGTTTTCAAATATATACTAAGACAGTAGAAGGCGATCATTGCAGCACTGATTATAGCAAAAAGAAACAAGATATTGATATCACTAGGAAACATGTCTCTAAACAGATCCTTGTGTATAGTTTTTAAGGAAACATAGAAGCATTTCCACCTCATTAGGTTCAAGTGGAGAAACTTTATTCCTTCCAACCCATACTAGATTCCATTTTCAGCACTCATCAAGAAAATACTTCTGGACACTTAAAGGAAGGCCATCATTTCTTTGTCAATGGAAAAGCATCAACACATGGAGGAAGTAGAATAAGAGAAAATCTGTTCTTAATTGGCAGAATTAAGAATATAGCCCTTTTTAGTGTAGCAGCATGGAAATGCTTTGAATCTACAAATTCTGGCTTTACATCGAATAAGTACTGTGATATCCCAGTCCAAACATTAAATAGAACAAATGAATTTGCCAATAGCATCTTCTGGAAGTGTTCTTTGAGTTATCTGACCTGGTTTAACAGAACAATCATTGAGTTTAGAAGATGAATTTGCCAATAGCATCTTCTGGAAGTGTTCTTTGAGTTATCTGATCTGATTGGACAGAATCAAGCATTGAGTTTAGAAGATGAATTTGCCAATAGCATCTTCTGGAAGTGTTCTTTGAGTTATCTGACCTGGTTTAGCAGAACAATCATTGAGTTTAGAAGATGAATTTGCCAATAGCATCTTCTGGAAGTGTTCTTTGAGTTATCTGATCTGATTGGACAGAATCAAGCATTGAATTTAGAAGATGAATGTGTTCATAGCATCTTCTGGAAGTGTTCTTTGAGTTATCTGATCTGGTTTGGCAGAACCAATCATTGAATTTAGAAGATGAATGTGTTCATAGCATCTTCTGGAAGTGTTCTTTGAGTTATCTGATCTGGTTTGGCAGAACCAATCATTGAATTTAGAAGATGAATGTGTTCATAGCATCTTCTGGAAGTGTTCTTTGAGTTATCTGATCTGGTTTGGCAGAACCAATCATTGAATTTAGAAGATGAATGTGTTCATAGCATCTTCTGGAAGTGTTCTTTGAGTTATCTGATCTGGTTTGGCAGAACCAATCATTGAATTTGGAAGATAGATGTGTTCATAGCATCTTCTGGAAGTGTTCTTTGAGTTATCTGATCTGGTTTGGCAGAACCAATCATTGAATTCGGAAAATGAATGTGTTCATAGCATCTTCTGGAAGTGTTCTTTGAGTTATCTGATCTGATTCAGTAGGAACCAGAACCGATCGTTGGAATTAAAAGATGAACTGCATGATTATCTTCATTAAGAAGCTTCTTTTCAAGCTTCCTCTGCTTCTTCCTTTTCAAAAATCATAGCCCAAGTTTTGCCTTTGCTTGTAATTGGGATCATTGCATAATGACTTCCTATTTTTTACCAGAAGAAGTGCATCAGCAGCCTTAGTCATTTGAGCGGCACATATAAAATTTGCCAATTCTGCAATTGATGAATCTGGACCACGTTTCTCCAGGTCTATTTGAAGTTTCAGCCTCTGAGAATCCCATTTTTGTCAAGTATAACAGTTTATTCTCCTCATCAGAATCAGAATTCAAGATTTCTCGGTATTAGAAGAACTATCGATATCTGTGAAATCATCTTGAAAGGTCACTTCATAATCAGATGAGTTGTTATCAGAATCAACATGTTGCCTGAATGCAAGCTTTTCAAGAGCCTATACTATTGAGTTTTATTCTCAAGAGATTTTTGTGACATTATATCTACATTGGTCAAAGATGATAGATTCTTTCATTTGAAGAAGAAAAATCTATTGGGTTTTTACAATTGAAGAAATACTCAATTCACCAATCTGAAATCAAATAACTCAACATTCATGCATCATATTTTAGGTGTTTACAAAAATAGGTGCATTTTCATTCATTTTCATCTATGTTGAATTTTTAACAGGAATTTCAAAGATTTTAGCAAAGATTCAAATCCATCACTTGATGGATCAACATTGCCAGAGAAGTTCATAATGAGAAGAACTCATCTGAAGAAGGAAGAAGAAGTTCATAATGAGAAGAACTTGTTCAACTTTTTGTTTGAATTCATCATTTGATGGATCAACATTGCCAGAGAAGTTCATAATGAGAAGAACTCATCTGAAGAAGGAAGAAGAAGTTCATAATGAGAAGAACTTGTTCAACTTTTTGTTTGAATTCATCACTTGATGGATTATTTTTGCCAGAGAAGGTTCATAATGAGAAGAACTCATCTGAAGAAGGAAGAAGAAGTTCATAATGAGAAGAATTTGTTCAACCTTTTGTCTGAATTCATCATCTGAAGAAGGAAGAAGAAGTTCATAATGAGAAGAACTTGTTCAACTTTTTGTTTAAATTCATCACTTGATGGATTATTTTTGCCAGAGAAGGTTCATAATGAGAAGAACTCATCTGAAGAAGGAAGAAGAAGTTCATAATGAGAAGAATTTGTTCAACCTTTTGTCTGAATTCATCATCTGAAGAAGGAAGAAGAAATTCATAATGAGAAGAATTTGTTCAACCTTTTGTCTGAATTCATCACTTGATGGATTATTTTTGCCAGAGAAAGTTCATAATGAGAAGAACTCATCTGAAGAAGGAAGAAGAAGTTCATAATGAGAAGAATTTGTTCAACCTTTTGTCTGAATTCATCATCTGAAGAAGGAAGAAGAAATTCATAATGAGAAGAATTTGTTCAACCTTTTGTCTGAATTCATCACTTGATGGATGATTTTTTCCAGAGAAAGTTCATAATGAGAAGAACTCATCTGAAGAAGGAAGAAGAAGTTCATAATGAGAAGAATTTGTTCAACCTTTTGTCTAAATTCATCATCTGAAGAATGAAGAAGTTCATAATGAGAAGAATTTGTTCAACCTTTTTTCTGAATTCATCACTTGATGGATTATTTTTGCCAGAGAAAGTTCATAATGAGAAGAACTCATCTGAAGAAGGAAGAAGAAGTTCATAATGAGAAAAATTTGTTCAACCTTTTTGATCAAATCTATTACTTGATGGGTTATTTTTTTCAGAGAAAGTTCATAATGAGAAGAAATCATCTGAAGAAAGAAGAGAAAGTTCATAATGAGAAGAACTCATCAAAAGCTTATTCAACCTTTTGAATGACTCTATCACAGAAAAAAGGAGGTCATCATCATCCCCAGCAGAAAGTTCATAATGAGAAGAATTCATCTGGAGAGAGAGAAGAATTTATTCAATATTTCCATTATAATCAAGTGAAGCCAAATGGATAAAAAATTTTATTATCTTTTCATCTTTGCTCTATTCTTGTTAACACAAGAATGAACAAAGAGGGGCAGCTGAAGATACTAATTTTTTACCCATATTATTATTATTATTATTATTATTATTATTATTATTATTATTATTATTATCATTATTATTATTATTAAATATATATTAAACATATATATATAAATAATAATTACAGACCAATTACAACTGGACCGGCCCAGTTACAAACAAACCAGAACCGGTCCAAATCAAACCAGAAACCCTAAACATTTGGGTTTCCAGTTAGGGTTTTCTAACCCTAATCTAAACCAGCCGCCATCTTCAATCCCAGCCGTTGGATCTGGTTTGATCCAACGGTCCACAGTTTGCCAGAGGAAACCCTAGGGTATCTATACCCTAGGGACACGTCCCAGCGCCGCCGCTGCTGCTTCCAGAAGCCTTCACCGCCACACCAACGTTCCAGCCTCCACCACGTCTACCAAAGAATCCAGAAGGCCGGCCGTAGCCGCACACGTCTCCCCCAAACGGTGAGTCACCACTGGGAGTCCGGTGACTCACCAAAGGGCATTCTTCGGACCGGTCTGACGGCTACAACGGTGGTGGCTATAAAAACCACCACCCCAACCTGAAAAAAAAAAAGACACACAGAACCGGAGAGAAAGAAAAAAAACAGAGAAAGAAAAAAAAACAACTAAACCAACGATCTCAGTCAGCATCAACGCAGCAAGAAAAAAAAGAGAGAAGAGAGGAAAGAAGCTTACCCTATCATCGGAGAACCCCAACCGTCGCCGGATACAACAAAAACCGAAGGTATATTTGTAGATCTGCTCCGATTGGGAGCTTTTTAAGGAAAAAGAACCCCGGAAACGGTTTTAGACCGTCCCGATCTATATTCTGGTAGATTTTTGTAATTTCCGGCCACCATTAACGGTGGCCGGCAGCGGTGGTCAGAGCCGATAGCGGTGGCTGACCGGAAAGGCTTCTCTCAGTTTAGAGAGAAGCCAGAGAATTCTTCTCTCTGTTTGAGAGAAAGAAAAAAAGAAAAAAAAGAAATGAGATAGCTGGCCCTTCGGGCCAGCCGGTTTGGACCATATATAGTCCTTCCCAAACGACGTCGTTTCGGGAAGGACTATGCGCGTAATTATAAAATAGTTAAACCCCGTCCGCAGTCCTCCGAAATTGTAAACTTTACATTTTAGTCACTAAATTGAATTTATAATAATTTTAATTCAGTCTTCGAATTTTAATTTTATTTATTTAAGTCCTTTTTATTAAAATAATATATTTAGGATAAATAACAGATTTAATCCCTCAATTTTAATAAATAATATTTTAATCCTTAGTTTATATTTTTAATTTATTTTATTATAATACCCGAATTTTAGATAATTTTATTTTAGTCACTAAATTATTAAATAAGAAAATAGCATATTTAATCTCTATAATTTTGGTTAATTATGAATTAGATTTTTAATTTTATTTTTACTGTAATTTAGTCAGTTATTTTATATGTTTGCATTTATTTTATTTAAATATATTGTTTTAGTAGTATGTTTATTATATGAATAAATATTTTTATATATTCATATATATATAATAAATAGTAATTTTTAAATATTTATTTTAATATCGAAGAAAAGGACAGTCTCAAAACAACTGGATGTCCTATTCTGATGTTTTAAAATTAAAAATTAAAACAATATTATTTATCAATATCAAAGAAAAGAGCTGTCTTAAGGCACCTAGAAGTTCTTTTCTGATATTTTTAAATAAATAAATATTTTTTTATATAATTTTGAAATAATAAGATTATAAATTAAATATATTTTTGAATTTTTAAATTTTAATAATAAGAGACAATTTATAATTAAAAAGTACCAATTTTGGGCGTTGTAGGGGTGCTAATCCTTCCCTAAACGTAACCGACCACGAATCCCTTTTTATTAAAAAGAATGAATTTTTGGTTATAAAACGTAGATCAGTTCATTTTTTATTAGTGTTTTCTTAAAACTCTTTTAAAAAATAATTTTTAGGTATTCGACCTACCTGACCCAAAAGGCCGATGGCGACTCCCAAATTATTTATTTTCAAAATTATTTATTCACATCAATTTTCCCGCCAAATTTAAAATTTCGTGCCCGGACGAAAACCGGTTACGACAACCGCTACATAGCAGATTTATTATATAGTTTGAGATTCACAAAATCAGTTAAGAACTCGGATCACATTACGTGTCTATTCAACCTTCGAAGTAAAAAAAATCAACACTTTATTTGTAAAATTTCTCCTAGCAAAATTTCAAAAAATATAACAACTCAATTTATAAAACTTAATTAAATTACCAACCAAAAAATTGAGATACTTTTTGGTATTTCGACGGTTAAGGGTTTTTTTTACGATGCCTCCCTTTCTTATAAATAAATAAATAAGTAAAACTTAATTAAAATAAAAATTTCCTGTCACAAATCTAACAAAAAGATGGGTACAAAATGCTTTAGTTTTCACGTTCATTCTATGTTAATTTCCTTGAAGCCAAACAGATAATACTAAGCAATACTAAAAAGCAATCAATACATAAAATCTTCCGATCTCGATTCTCGAACACGTAACCTGAACGAATTGACAATGCAAATAAACTTGATTTTCACGCAATCAATGATTCGAATGCGGACCAAAATAGAATGATATTTCAATTAAAGAATACAAAATTCTTTCAAACAACAGCAAAGAAACAAAAGCGAGTTAAAAAGAAGCAATCTAGAAAGAAACCTGAAGTGAATTGTAGATAAACGGAAGCGAAAAGCAGTAGGAAACGAACCGATCTACTCCTTGAAATTTCAGCCATTCTATCAATCTCTCTTTCCCGCGGCAGAGAAAGAGGAATCGGTCTTTTCCTCTAGTTACAATCTTCCAAATTCTCTGACAAAAGGCCGATTTTTGCAATGTTGTCAGACCCTATATATTATTAAAACTAGGGTAAACTATATGTTTAGTATCTCAACTATCATTTTTGTTTTATTTTAGTCATCCAATTACTATTTTGTGTAAAATCATTTCCGTACCTTATCCCTCTAACTGGTATCAACCCTGGTGTTTTCGATCTTTGGAATAACAATATACAAGTATTATTGTAAATTATATCTTTATCTTATACTCTGTTTATTTTATTATTTTATCTTAAAATTCATATATATGTTATTCTGTTTTACTTTTTTCTTAGTCCGGTAAAGTGAAGTTTAGGCTTTGTTATTATAAAGCTTGTGATTTTCACAAATAACGAAAGATTTTAGGTAATGATGCTAAAATCATGGAAGAAACAAACAGTTTGTTTAAAGATAAAAATTACAAGCATACTATGCATATAGACTCTAAGAACAAAAATAATATTACTTATGTTAGTAAAGGTTTTAATAGTTTAATAATTATGACCTCTATATATTTTAGTAAGATGTATAATAAAGTTAATAAAATTTAACAAAAAATTAATAATCTTGGATAGGTAACTGAATTATATCTAAATGGTGAATCTAAAAAATTATTATTTCATATTAATAATAAATTATATCAAGTTGTGATATCTTCTAAAAAAGAAAATGATATAAATTTAGGTCCTTTATATTATAAAAATGGAAACATTATATTAGTATTATCAGATGAAGAATAAACATTATCTGAAGGTTCATCTAAAAAGGATAAACTTAAGAAAAAACAAAAGAGGTTTATACCTCAACAAAAATATGATTTTCAATCTTATAAGGAATTAATAGAATATTATAAATTAAAAATTTTCACTACTAAGGATAATAATGAAAAAGTAAAATATTTAAAATTAATAGAAAAAAAAATTATGAAGAACATAAAAAATTATTTGCTTTGTTTAAACTATCATTATATGTTAAATTACGATACTATAGACAGTAATACTAGTTCTGAAAATAATTCAGAATATATAAAAGCTATAAATGTTTCAGAAACAACTGAAATAGATACAACTGATGAAGATAACAACTCTTCAATAGATGAAAATATTAATAATCCAGATCCTATGGAAATAGATCAAACAGATCCATATCCAAATAGAAAAAGAAAATTATATCATGATCCTTTTGAAGACAATTATTTAAGGTCTTTTAATCGAGAAAACGATAGAGACCAAAATACTACTAGGTTAATAGGAGATCAAGTAGAAAATATTTACACTAATGAAGTCAAAATTGAACAAATAGGAGAAACTTCACAACCAGATCCTTATAGTGTAGAAAATCTTAATAAAAAAAATGTTGCTCAAAGAGGAATATATCTAAACTTAACTAATATTCCTATATCAGACTACAAAAAAAATTATAGATGATTGGGCACAGTCTATGACAATTGATGTAAACAACAATAATTGGTCAAATGAAAGATTTTTAAATTATTTTGTTAGAACTTTTCAATAAGATTTTTACAATTTCTTCGTAGATGGGAAAAATCAACAATATGTATGGAGCAAAAAGGACGATTAATTAATCAAATTTAAACACCTAAAGTTGTTTTAAAAGGATTAACACAAATTCTAAAAACATAATTTTGTGGTTATACTGATAAGCAAGATCAAGACGGTCAAGCTAATTATATTTTATCAAAAATAAAATTATGTAATATAAGATATTTAGAAGAATTTTCTTAAAAATTCTTCTTGAATATCAAAAATTAAAAAATGAAAAAAATAGAATTTTGAAGAAAAAAAAATATTTCATAAATTACCACCACCATGAGATGAGCTTTGTATAAACAAATACGAATCTCATCTTAAAAACATAGTAGATTATCTGGTGTAGAAATTAGTGGAATATATTCTATAGGAAATAAAATTAATTTTGCTAGAGAAAAAATAACTAAATATTGTCTACCTACTAAAGCCACTAAACAAGTGAAAAATAAATTAAGTGGTAGACATTATACAAAAAGTTTAGAAAATGAATGAGAATTTGAATGTAAACAAATACATTCAAATAGAAAAAACTAAAAAGAAAAAAAATATAAATTAGTTAGATAGAGACCTTGAAAACAAATATAGATATCCATATAACAAATAACATAAAAGAAAATTTATTAGAAGAAAAACTTCTAAAAATACTAAAAATAAAAAATTTAATTATAAATATTTTATTTGTGAGAAAGAAGGTCACATAGCAACAAATTGTCCTAACAAAGGTAAACATGCTAAAAAAATGATAAAAACACTTGAAGAACAAGAGTTAGAAATTTGTTCAGAAAAGGAAACAAATCCTGATGAAATATTATACGAATTAATATCAGAAACAAAATCTGATAGTGATGAAGATGAGTTCATATTTATGTTAGGTAACAATTCTAATAATCAATTAGAAGAAATGCCTAATAATAAGCATAAAGCAATAAAATTAGGTAGTATCTTTGGAGAAGAAAAAGATCTTTCTGAAGAAATGATAAAATAAATAAATAAAAATAAAATTTCTAAAGAAGAAATATATAAAATATCAAAATTTAAAAATTTGGAGTCAAAGGAAGATCGAAAAAAATCAGTGAAAATACCGTAACCAAAGACACAAAATGAGGATTAATCGAAATCTCACTATTTACCAAAAAAAATAAAAGAATTAGGCATAAATATCCACAAATTATGTATATTCATTTAGGAGTAATTATGATAACCAAAAGAACTTTATCTAGGAAGAGTCATGATGTATTAATATTATTCGTATTGTTAGATAAAATATTTGAAAACCCCATAAAAGCACTTAAAGGTGATATTCAATCTAATTTACACATGAGAGTTATTGGAAAACCAAACTATTTTATTTCCATAACCGGTCCATTAATTGAAGATTGTTTATGTTTAAGAATTCAAACCAAGAATTCCGATATTAAAGATTTAGCAGAAGGTCTAGCAATCGGTTGGACTGCTATAAATGAATATACTAATACGAGGTTGAAATAAAAGAGATTAATAATAAAATTATTGAATTCTTTGAACCAAATAAATTTACTTCTGAAATTCAACCTAAATTATTACACTTAAAAGATTTATCTTTACCGAGAGACTAGAAATTAGAAAATTCTAGTACTCCTAAACCTCTAAACACAATAGAGTATGTTGCTTCACGAGATAAATTATATTTTAAAATTATAGCAGTGGTAAATAGCCAAAACATTATTTTGTCATATTCTAGTCAAATAAATGACGATGATGAATAAGAAAATAATAACACACCGACAGGTATGAAAACATATCATATTCCTATTTTTCTAACCGAACCAAGTAGAAGTTATAGAAACATTAGAATTGAAGAAATAAATACATAAGCTATAATACAATAAATGAAACTTCGAAAGTAACTAATTACTTTTTTAAGATTTCAATCTAGAATATATATATTGAAATAACGTTCCAGTCTAGAGAATATAATACATATTTTTTTTTTATGTATTATTAGACACATGAGCTACAACCAATAGTTGCCGAAAAAATGCAATTTCTGTAGAAAAATGGAAACCAATGAAAAATCCAATTAGAGTTGTAGGAATAAATGGTAATAAAACAATTATTCAATATAAAGCTAGGAATATTTCAATTTACATAAACAATGTAAGATTTGTAATTCTTAAAATATTATGTTTTTTAGAAATGAATGGAGACATATTAGTAGAAAATAATTTTATATATCAACATTTACCATTTTCTATTAATAAAAATATGATAATTTTATATGCAAAAAAAACTTCTTTAAAAATATCATTAGTAGAAAATCATAAATTTATATGTTAGAAAAAATTTAATCCACCAAGAAAAGAAAATATTAAGCATCTAGAAACAAATCATTGGATGTTTAAAATATTAGAAAATAATTTTAGTCAAGAACCACTAAAATTATTAAAAAAGTCTTAGATATTATAATATAAAATTGGAAAATCCCAATAAAATTATAGGAGTAAAACCAATGATCTATACTAAAAATATATATAAATGAATTTTATATTCAAATAAAAAATTATTAGAAAAATGATTAATATAAAAAACTAATAGTCCACACTCTAGTCCATCATTTATGGTAAGAAACCATGTTGAGATTAAAAGAGGAAAAGCTAGAATGATCATAAATTATAAAAGATTAAATCAAAATATTATATTTGAAGGCTATTTTATTCTAAAAAAATATGTGTTAATTAATTAACCTAAACAAACTAGATATTTTAATAAATTTAATTGTATGTCAGGATTTTGACAAATAATGCTATGTAACGAGTCAAAACCATTCACAGCCTTTAGTGCACCCAATGAACATTATCAATGGAAGATAATGTGTTGAGTTAATCGATCGACGGAATCGGCCAAGAGGGGGTGAATTGGCAATTAAAATTTTGGTGGAAGCTTTTGCAGAAAATTGAAAGTAATTGCAAAGCGATTTAGAGTGGTTCGACTTTCTCAATCAAAGTCTATGTCCACTACCTTAGCTATCCACACTAAGGATTTTCCAACAAATTCACTAATTTGTTCTTTCTTTTGAGGCCAAAGAGATAACCTTACAACTCCCTCAAGAATATACCCAAATTCTTGAGAACACTCTTTCTCAAAGAGAAGATTACAAATTTGCAAACTTACAAGGAAATCCTCACAAGGTATATTGTTTGCACAATTCTAGAACAAAGAAAAGAACACCAAAATAAATACAATTGAGTAAAAGTAGTGTTCTTGAAAGCAAAATGAATATTGAATGAAAAATAGGCTTGAAATGCTCAAACTTGAGGTTTGATGCTTTCTCTTTGATTCTCTCTTGATTCTTGTTGATCGTTGTTTCTTGTTTTTGATCAATGGCTTCTAAGCTTGTTTAAATACACCTTCAAATGATTCTGAACGTTGGGGATGCTTAGTGGAGTCAATATAGACGTTTAAGTGTGAAAACAATTAATAAATTCAGTTGGGAGCGTCAGTGCATCGATGCATACCCATGGTGCATCGGTGCATCGGTGCATCAGTGTGAAATTCAAATATTTTGACCGTTAGACCCTTAGTACATCGGTGCACTAAGAGTGCATCGATGCATCAAGTGCATTCGATGTTTCAAAATAGCCAGAGTGCATCGATGCATCAAATGCATTCGATGTTTTCATAAAATCCTCAATGCATCGATGCATGGTATGTGCATCGATGCATGGTATGTGCATCAATGCATGAAATGCATTTGATGTTCAATTTAATTCATGGTGCATCGGTGCATGGATTGGTGCATCGGTGCATCACTTTGAAAAATTGATTTTAGGCTTGATTTTGGTTCAAAATATTTTGTGAAAATTGTTTAAAAAATATATGAAGTATAAAACACAATTTTGCACATTTAGTAAGGTTTGAATTTGATCTTGAAAAGACTTGGAGTAATTGATTTGATATTCGAATAATTGTGTCGAATATACTTATAAAATCATTTGTAAAATCTTAAAATTCATTTAAACTTAATTTGTTATATCGAAACACAAAAATGTTTTCAACATAATGCCTTTTGGATTATTTTAAGATGGTCTTAAAATACAATATCATATTATAATTAAAATAAAAGAATTTCATGAGAATATTGAAGATAAAAAAACTACTTCAACAATTTTTAGGAATACTAAATTATGGAAGAAATTTCTTTCCAAAATTATCTGAAAAAATAGGTATGTTATACGATAAATTAAAAAATGATGTATCATTTTCCTGGACTAAACAAGATTTGGAAATAGTTAGAAAATTAAAATCTGAAATAACAGATGTTCCGAAAGTTTATTTACCTAAACAATGTGATAAATTAATATTAGAAACAGATGCCTCATAAAAATATTGGGGATGTGTTTTAAAAGCAAAAACAATGGATAATCAATAATTAATATGTAGATATGCATCAAGTAAATTTAAACTAAATGAAATTAATTATGTAATTTTTGAAAAAAATTGTTAGCCATAAAAAATAGTATACATTTTTTTTATTTATTTAGCACCAGAGAAATTTGTAATAAAAACTGATAACCAATCAATTAAACAATTTTTCACCAATAAAAAATTGGAGACAGTACCAAGAAGAATTAGATGGTATAATGAATTATATACATTTAATTTTGAAGTTTTATATATTAAAGGCACTAACAATGTTATTGTTGATTTTCGTAGCAGGCCTAATGGATAAAGGAAAAAAAGCCTCTAGAAACAGTAGGAGAATAGACAACCGTTCGGAAAAAATGCAATTAAATCCTAACCAAGTATTTGTGCCAGTACAACCTCCGGTAATGTATTATCCTAACCAATGATATTATATTTCATATCCGAAAAGAGTTGTACACCAATTTTCGATGACACCTTTAGTAAGCCAACTGCAGTGGTCACAAGATCCAAATTCAATATATCAAAAAAGCTATGCTGAAATTATAAAAAATTGAAATATTGTTGAAACCACAACAGACAGAAACAAAAAAAAAGAAATAAAAGATTTTTATAATCATGGTTTAGAAAAAAATATATAATTTGATTAATGAGGTATGAAAAAACCATTTAACTAATCAAAAGAACAATTTTGAAAAATCTCGTACTACACTTTCAAAAACTTAAGTTGAAAAAATAACTAAGTTGAAGAATTATTATTAAGGTCTAACATATACAGTGATTGATTTATCCTAAAAATATATTTTTTTAATAATAGATGAGATAAATAATCTTTTTGATAAATGTCAATATTTTTTTTGATAAAGAGAAAATAAATCATATTTTAGTAAAAAATTATATAAATTAAGTTTACATAGTAAAAAATTATATAAATTAAGTTTACATAGTACAACCTCCGGTAATGTATTATCCTAATCAATGATATTATATTTCATATCCGAAAAGAGTTGTACACCAATTTTCGATGACACCTTTAGTAAGCCAACTGCAGTGGTCACAAGATCCAAATTCAATATATCAAAAAAGCTATGCTGAAATTATAAAAAAATTGAATTACTGTTGAAACCACAACAGACAGAAACAAAAAAAAAAGAAATAAAAGATTCTTATAATCATGGTTTAGAAAAAATATATAATTTGATTAATGAGGTATGGAAAAACCATTTCACTAATCAAAAGAACAATTTTGAAAAATCTTTTACTACACTTTCAAAAACTTAAGTTGAAAAAATAACTGAAGTTGAAGAATTATTATTAAGGTCTAACATATACAGTGATTGATTTATCCTAAAAATATATTTTTTAATAATAGATGAGATAAATAATCTTTTTGATAAATGTCAATATTTTTTTTGATAAAGAGAAAATAACTCATATTTTAGTAAAAAATTATATAAATTAAGTTTACATAGTAAAACTTATTAGGTCTTACCTACATAAATAATTTTAAATATCCATACAACTATTTGCAATCCGCAAGATCAAATTAAAAATACTTTTTCAAATATTATAGTTAAACCTATTTAGCAATGAATATTTCAGAAGAAACCTATTATGTTATAAAGTTTATGCTTGATCATGAATCATTTGATACAAACAATATTAAATAGGAATTTGTTAAACAACTAGTATTACACAAATCTTCTTTACATATTAAAAAAAATTCAACTTTTATTAAATCTCAACTAAGAGATTTAACAAGAAAAAATAAAAAAGAACGATATTTTCATATTACAATTGATAGTCTTTTTGGTATCTTTGACAGAGAAAAATTGTCGACCATATCAAATTTGGCATGTAAATATAGTATTAAATCATTGTTATCTTCTTAGTGCAATAGGAGAACAACCACAAGAATTGAAACAATCAATTTATAAATGCATCAATGATCACACCTATTATCAAATACAAACAGGAGTTGATTTGAAAGTCACAACTGAATTTATTCTTCATGAAAATGAAAATAGACTCCGAACTGGTGGGAAAAGAATAATGGTTGAAGACTTTTCTTTAGAAGAAACCATATATGATGAAGAGTCTATACCGCTATTAAAAAATATAGCAAATATGAAAATTGAAGATTATCCATGTTTCGTAGTTGAAGAAATCAAAAGGATGCCAACGTGGAATAGAGCGATCTTAACACCTCCGTCACCATCTCTGGACGAATATGAAATAATGAATATAGAGAACATATAAGAATGGTGAATATGACAAAAAGTCGAAAAAGTTATGAGAACCTAAATAGATGGAAGACTGCTGACTATGATATAATAAAATTACGAATTTACACAACGACATAATGTTTCAAATTTAGGATATTAAATAAGTTTATTACTGGATTTTTGACATTTATAATAATGGTAGTTAACCATGATACTAATTTTCGCAGAAACTGCGTCGTATTGATTTTGACTTCTACCTATTCTAAACCATAACTAATTATTTATTAAAAAGTAATTCTGATTTCACATATTACCCTTAACAGCTACCACCGATACGTAGAACTGTTTAGGGCCTTTTCGTCATATTGCCCACCGAATCATTATCAACGCGCAACAGTGAGCGGTATGTTTCACACCAATTCCAAGTTCTAACCAAAGACGTAAACGGAAAAAATGGCGAGGAGACCGGACGAAGAGTACGATTATTTGTTTAAGGTTGTATTAATCGGCGATTCCGGTGTAGGAAAATCTAACTTGCTTTCCCGATTTACTCGGAACGAGTTTTGCTTGGAATCTAAATCTACCATCGGAGTCGAATTCGCCACTCGCACTCTCCAAGTAACAATTCTCTCTCTTTTCTTCATTTTTGTGTTTTTTTGGTATTTAATTAATTGTATTTTTCTCATGAAGTATAGATTTGATTTCTGTTGGTAAATTGTTTCCGGTCCTTAACATGCAGTAGATCTGATTTGTTGCTTCTTTAATCTCTCTTTCCTGTTCGAATTTCTCTTAATTCTTTTGCTTGGATTTCAAAAATAGTGTGAATCGAGTGATTGCACACATCAATGTAAAGATTTTTTTAATCATTTCTTAAATCTATGAATTTGTGTATGTTTATTTAGTATTGAATTTGATAAATTCATGCCTTTTAGAGTTTCCGAATATTTGAATTTACCATACATATATGCACTTCGTCCTTACAGTTTATATAGCAAATTAAACCAAAATTTTGAGTTAATGTTCACGACATAGTACTAAATTACAGATGCGGTGTCGTGGTTGCGGATAACGTGATTTGTTTCGTAAAAATAACTATGTTTCTAAATTGCGGCTGCGGTGTCGCGATGACCCTGAAAGCTGTTGCGATGTGGCCGTTACATTGTGGCCGTAGTTTAGTACTATGGTTCATGAACATAACCTGAATAAATTAAGTTTATTAAATCTCATAGTTCTGGTTTGTTCATCTTTAGTGGGTTCTCTTTGTATTATGAATTTATGATTGAAAATTGGTACCAGATAATCTTCCTATATTAGAAAAATATATGTTTGAAAGCATAAATTTAAAGATTCGGATTTCGATTTCGGTTTCATATGCTATATTTATTGCGAGAACGGAATTCATACATTTTATATAATCTAGTTGAAGATTCAATATGATAATTGTGATGGAATGAATTTTTAATTCACTAATATGTGTAGATATTTCAAGCTCATTACCGAATAAGCACCACAAATCCATAAATTTGAGAAATAGGTGTTGTGATTGGCTAGTTTATTCATCGGTTATCACCTCAAGTTAAGGAGATGATCATGTTCTTCTTTTTGCAATAGAAATGCATGATAAAGTGATAGATCATTGGCAATGCTAATCCGCATTTTGATGTGAAAAAATATGTGGCTTGCGTTTAAGATTGAAGGTTATTCTTTTAGTTGCTAGAACATGTTGAATGTTTGAACGATATGTTTTTGAAATTGAGTTGGTAGTAATTTTTCATTAGAAAGGGTCCCAGCTTGTGGTGTAGTGATAAAAGACTTGCGTTGTTTCTTTCAAGTCTTGGTTGACATTAGGTCCAAGGTTCGACCATCTTAAAACCGATCGAAGGTAAATAAGTTTAGATTTTAGTCCTATTTATATCGTCTGGAAACAATAGGAAAATTCGTGTGTTGATTTGTCTCTCTTTTTTCTCATTTTTCTCCTGCATGTTAGCCATGAGAAATACAGTCATGGCCTGAGTGTGATAAGGTTAGATGTTCATAATATATCTATCTTTTTTCAGGTTGAGGGAAGAACCGTGAAAGCGCAAATATGGGACACTGCCGGTCAGGAACGGTACAGAGCAATAACCAGTGCTTACTACAGGGGTGCACTTGGAGCTCTTCTGGTCTATGATGTTACGAAGCCGACAACATTTGAAAATGTAAGCCGATGGCTGAAGGAACTCAGGGACCATGCAGATTCTAATATTGTGATTATGTTGATCGGGAACAAGACTGATTTAAAGCATCTCCGAGCAGTTGCAATGGAGGACGGTCAAAGCTTTGCAGAGAAAGAGGGACTTTCCTTCATCGAGACATCTGCACTGGAAGCAACAAATGTTGAGAAGGCTTTCCAGACCATTCTCTCTGAAATATACCGCATAATTAGTAAGAAATCCCTTTCTTCAGATGAACCGGCACCTGCGAGTATTAAAGAAGGGAAGACCATCGACGTCGGAACTTCGTATGTCAACACGAAAAAGGCTTGCTGCTCGTCATCCTGAACATGATCTTTTTATTCACTGCGATCCTCAGCTCTTTTTGGGTATTAAATTTGTGCTTTATGGTCTAACCCTATCTTTTGTGACTATTACAAACATTTGAACCATTCATGCTCTAGTACCTTTTCAAGTTATTGCTCTAGTACCTTTTCAAGTTATTGATGATTTTGCTATGAAGGGATGGCATTTATACAATTTTCGTAAAATCCAAACCCAAATGTATTCTCAAAATTTCAAATTCGTTTTTTTTCTTCTTTAAATTTAAATATTAGTATTCTAATTCTAATTGATTAAATTATTCATTGAGTAAATTTAACGGTAAAAAGAAGTGTTATTTTTTACGATCTTAGATTTAAATAGTTATATCTGTGAAATGTGCCCATGTTGTAATCTCAATGGTTAAAAAAACATCTCAATGGTTAAAAAAGAGATTTGGAAGAAATATTATATGAATCCGCAAGTAAATCATATATCTATGGAAATTATCTTTTTTTTAATCCCTAAATTATGAAATATAACATCACTTGTCTCGAGAACTTTACTCTTTTTAAGAACAAGACTAATGAACTAATTACTTATTATTCTAATAGAATGAGATATTAGATAATTGATAATCCTGTAAAAATGTTATATTTTGCGCTTTTTTACTTAGGTTATTGGTTGCCTAAAAGACTATTTAGTTTCACATAGTTGCATTTAGGCTCATATAGTTGCATATGGATGTGGTGTTTTGTTGCAGCATTTTATTTACAAAACTAATGTTGTTTAATGGGAAAAGTTGTGCTTTGGTGATGATGTGTAGATGAATAGGGTAGAAGGAGAAGTAGTGATTTGCTGTAGCATTTTGGACGAGAAGATTTAATGAAATGCTACAGGATTCTGGCCGGCATTCCTGGATAGAAAATGACGAAGATATTTTGATGAAAGGTGCCAGCTGTCTATGTTCACACGTGATTTCATCTGCCAGTTGCTCTTGTGAGCCCCACTACCAGTCATGCCTACCCCTTCACGTGAAGGGAATGATACCTAGGGTACCAAGAGAATTTTGACACAAAACCCTAAGGATTCCCTTAGTATAAATAGATAAAGATGCCTTACATTTAAGAGAGCTTTTTGGGAGAAAGAGTGAGATAAGCAAGAGAGGAAGACGACCACAAAAGTTTCCATTTTTTCTTCCCTTTTCTTCCTCCTTCGTGGTGTCTTCCATAGCCAAGCTTCAAGGGGATAGCAAGCTAGACCTTTGAGAGAAGCTAGTTTGCTAAGGCAGTTCACAGTAGTTCAAGGAAGTCACGGCAACTCACATGTTTGGGAGTTTCCTCTTACCTTTGTGCTTTCATTTTATTTCTTTCATGGGCTTGTAATGAAACGAATTATTCTTGTGGATGATTTGTACCCACCATGAACTTGCTTATTTGGTGTGGGTTATTTTGGATGATTATGTGTTTGTTGAAATGAATGGTTTATATTTTCATGTTATATGCTCATTATATTTATTTACTTACGATTATAGGAGCTTACAAGAGTAGCTATTTCTTAAGTTTGATGCCTAATATTTGAGAGAGTTAGGTGAGATCAACGTGAGCAATGGGATCGAGCTGGGAAGCAAAACTCTAATCCACCTTAGAGAGAAGGAGAGGATTTCAAAGACTAAAAGAAGTAGTACTTAGTCCGTTAGTCGATAGGATCTTGCTACAACTCATGTTGAGAGAGATTGTCGTAGCATTTTCACTATCAGGTTCCTTATTAGAGATAGCCTAAGAACACTTTCAGCGAACTCTGTCAAGCAATGCATGTATGAAATGTTTGAACCATTCTACAAGACAAGCCATATGATTCCTTAGTAACTCTATCATTTATCCCAATTGTAGCTTGTTTGTGCGAGGTCATCAGGTTATCTTATTTCATATCCAGATTCTCAACATTTTTACCTTACCATTCTTGAATTGTTATTCTACTGATTGTCACAACATTTCACACTCTATACTTGCCACATTACCATAGTATTCTGCCTTCATACCTTCCATTTTACCATAGCATTCTTATCCACTTGTTCATGCTACCATATATCTATACATTATAGTCTTTAGTCTTGGTGCATTAGCTTAATTTGGAAATCCCTCAAATCCTTGTGTGAACGATACTCACTCACTATTATATTACTTATTCGATTGTGTATACTTGCACATTTTTACGTGCCATGCAACAATCATTCAAGTAAAATCAATCATGTAAAACTTGACAATTGAACATAAAAAAACTAAATTAAGAAAACTATCTTTATAATAAATCTTTGTAATATCCAATTTGGATCATCGATTGATCGAATACCATTAATTATATCAAAACAAGTCTAGTGAAACGTGGCAGCTCATATGTCCGATAAGAAGTTTTCTTTGTTGTAACTAATTTTTAAATGCTTTGCCATAATAAAAAGGAGTTACCAATAAGGAACCGTTTTCTGTAAATTGTAACGGTTTGAATTGATCTGCTCATCAATGAGTTGGGAGGGCATGGCAATCCACTTCGGTTCCATTTAAATTTAGCTTCGCTTAGCAAAGATACGCAAATGGTTTTAATCCAAATATTAAGAAACAAATTACATATAACAAGCATGACAACTTGTACTTACAACAGAGGGTTCGTGCAGGTAGAAGTTTTAGTTTCTGAAAGGTTCATACGCCATACAACATGTTTACGGTCTCTAAAACTGAGTTAGATCGTTACATGGTTGACTAGCCACAGCAGTTGTTCTTCTCGATCGGCTGTCCCTTCATCTCAACGGCTCCGGTTGACCTGTTCGCAGCTGGCTGGCTACCCATTCTGCAAAGATTTTGACAAGAAACCATATAGGTAAAGTTCAATAACAATATATATGAAAAATATAAATAAATAAATAAAAGGTGGAGACTTGGACAAGAATGAAAATGAATTTTCGGACAATCTAGGATGGTAAACTCCAGAATAAACAAGCAATGCTACAGGCAGATACATCGAATGCAAGACCTAAGTGCTATGAATCGCAGTGAGGAACTATTGGTCAGTGACAGTGGTGATATCTTACCAATAAACAATAATCAATTACTAGAAAACAAGTAAATAAATCGTAGTATTTCTTTTCCTTAAAAAAAAGGAACATATGGAAGAGTTGCAGTCGTCTTACTTTTTCTTGATTTCACCGGCCATGGTTAAGAAAGCCTGCTCCACATTAATTGAATCTTTAGCACTCGTCTCCAGAAAGGGAATCCCAAGTTCATCTGCGAATGCCTGCAGTTCATTGAACAACAAAATTGCAAATTAATCAAGCTATGATGCCTGCAGTAAATTATCTCATCAGTAGCAGCAGGTTGCATTTGTTCATCCGATTTGTTATTTTAACAATCAATATCCACTTGCTTTGAAAAGAGAGGAACATCTCTGGAAGATAAGAGAATTAACCAATGATAAAAGTTTAAACATTAAAAGCAACAAAACATACCTTCGCTGTTTGCGTGTCAACAACCTTGTTCTCAACTAAATCACATTTGTTGCCAACAAGAAGCTTGCATACACTGTCATTAGCATATCTGTCGATCTCATTCAACCACTGCTTGACATTATTGAAGCTCTCCGTCTCAGTAACATCGTAGACAATCTGTTGCAATCCCAATACGCAAAAGGATATTGAAACACTTAAGCAGAGAAAAAAAAAGTGAAATAGGAAAGTGATATGCTTAACAATCATTTCACAAGAAAAAACATCACCTTGTTTTGAGTTCTTCGATATGCTAAGATTTGAAGATTTCTTAAAAAGTAAATCCCTTCTTTCACAAATTGAGAAATACAGGATAAGACAGGTAGTTTTGGGTTCGCATAGCAATTTGCATGTTGAAACAAAATCCAGAATATTGAATTAATGTTTCTTGTATTTGCAAGAATATAAATCAATTAAAAGATGATGAAATTTGTTTGAAACACACCCCAAACCCATACCAAGGTCTAATTTGATAAATTTTTATGATTTACAAAACAGTCTGGTTCAGTTTCTTACTATTATCCCATGAGCTCCTCGGTAATAACTGCTCGTGATAGTCCTAAAACGCTCCTGTCCAGCAGTATCCCACTAAAAAAATAAGAGTAAAATATTACATGTTAATAGAGATCCAACTGAAAAAGGGAGGAAACAATATTTTAGGGGAATGATGCATGGCTCTTCCTTGCACATTTTCCCAACACTAGACAGCCATGGTCAACTGTCAGGGAAAAAGAAATTGGATTAACAAATTAAACCTGTCCTATAAACACCATCAACACCATCCCATTGACCACAACTAAAATTCCTGCATGAGTTACACAATTTAACTCTCTTTTCAGTTGCATCAATACTTAGGTTAGTTTAACCATGCAAACCCTCACTTCCTATTGAACTCATAAGTAAAGACAAACATCCGATACTGAAAAATATGGTACTGTTCAACCACATAATCTATGTTGTGGCGTATTATTTCTTCTATGAAACCAGCAGTTTGAGTCGAGAGTCTCACAATTCAAACCAGCAGTTCGAGTCGAGAGTCTCACAATTCAACTAGCTTTACTGAATGGAACGTATAATTATGAAGTTCCAAACAATGCTAATTGAACAAGTTTTGAGCAGAAAAAAAAAACTTCAAAACAACAATTACAGGCCTAAATGAGCATGATCCCAAATACCTAGCACCACTTTCTTTGAAGAAACATGTTTATACTCACAATTTGAAGCTTGATTGTCTTTCCATCCTGCTCCACAGTTCTGATTTTCTAAATATAAACAATTAAACAAAATAAATTATCACATTCTTTAATACATGAAACAAACTTACATGCATTTGTGCGACAGAGAGAAAGAAACTCACGAAATCAACACCGATGGTACTGATGTAGCTATCCACGTAAGAATCATCCTGGAAAGATTAAAGAGGGGGGAAAAACACTTAAATTCCTTAGCTCCTAATTAAACTTGAGATTAGCCTTAAAATCAATCTCATCAATCACTATTCTTAATTAAACGATAAAAAATTAACTAAAAAGCAAACTGACGATGTCAAAACAAGTAAAAATAAATAAATGAAAAGCAAATTTAAATTTAGAAAAAAAAACAATAACAGATACAAGAAATTAAACTTACAGCGAATCTGAGAAGCAAACAGGATTTCCCGACGGAGGAGTCACCGATAAGCAGAAGTTTGAACAGATAATCGCTAGAAAAAATATTAAAAAAATAAATATATATGGAGAGACAAACGAGCAAATATTCAACTTTTTAAGAACAAATGCAAGTAGCAATATACAGAAAATTAAAAAAATTAAAGATTAAGGCTCACTATTCGTTGCTCATGTTGAGATCCAAAAGACTTGAAGATTTTTGAGGCGTAGTGTTGAGCACAGAGGAAAATTCGTGTCAACACAGATGTTTTCTTTCGATCACCGCTCTCTATCAGTCTATCCGTCTCATCTACATTTTTTTTTATGTGTTTATGCCCAAATAAGTTATCAAACTGTAAATTTTTTTTTGCCAAATAAGTGTATACATTTTTTTAATAGGTATCTAACGTTACAAATATTTATCCTTTAAGTGTTCGGACTCAACGGGATTAGTTATTATTTTTAAGTGACACATGTCATAATCTGATCATTTTGAAATTTATTTTAAAAAATATTAAAAATATTATTATGTTTATAAAAAAAACTCATAACTTTTCTTATATCATAAAACAATCTCAAAATCTCAAATTCTAATCTTAATATGTTGTCGCTGCCCTCTCTGGTCACGGCCACTACCACCAACGTAATCTTTGCAATCATCTTAGTTATATATCATCGTATTTGTTGTCGATTCACCATCAGAGTCGCATGGGATCGTAGTTTTCATCCTAGGGTTTGCGGGATTTAAAATGTCAATTTATCTTCGATCAGTCGTCGCTGAGGGGAGAGGAGGTCAGGTACAACTTCTTTGACGGCGAAAGACGGCGGTCGACGTGGGTTTAAGGGTTGAAATGAAATTTTTCAAAATTTATGTGTTATTTCAAAATTTATGTGGTTTCTTTTTAAAAAGTATATAATTTTATTTTTTAAAATTTTATATAAAAATTTTAAAATTACCATGTTATGATACATGTCACTTAACAGGGAAAACTAACGTTGTTGACGGTCCGGTCATCTAAAGTGCAAACGTTTGTAATTTTAGGCAATAAGATGAGTAAAAAAAATGTAGGCACTTATTTGACACGAAAGGTATAGTTTGAGCACTTATTTGGGTATTAAGTCTTTTTTTTATTAATTACTAGGGTAAACTACAATGCTAATCACTAAAATCTTAAGAATGTTTTACTTTGATAATTGAAATCTAAAATTTTTCGACAGAATAATTGAAATTAAAAAATGCTTTCATTTCAATTATTTTACGTTAAAAGCTAAGTCATAGTGTTCACTGTTGGAAAAATATACTAGAAAAACGAATTGTTAGCACTCACTGAATATTAATAAAATTAAAATAAATAATATAGAATAAATCGTGTCGTGGTATAAATCCACTGTCTTAGAAACAATTTTACCTTGATAAGTGTAATCATTGCAATAGATGTACGTCTCCTCATGTTAACACTGTACCTCCAAAAATTCATACACTCGATGTCGAAGTGAACAATGGTGGAATTGATCTTCGGTGATCTTTTGAGAGAACTTTTAAAAGAGATAAATGACTTTCAATTGTTGGATGATTGAAAATGAGAAAAAACATCTCTATTTATAGGCTTCAAACATGCTTCAACGTTGGATGATTAAATGTTGTAATTATATTGCTGTAGCTGGCTGAACCTGGCCTCAAAACTCTTCATGTTCATTCGAAAGATAGTCGTTGAGACAGCTATTAAATCAACAAACAAATTGTTAAAATCAATCTCTGAAAATTATATTTTTGTTTACTATAATAAAGATTCGAACCTAGCCCTAAAATCGTTTAGGTTCAATATGTGAAAAAGTCAAAATCAAAATCAACAGCTAGCACAGTTGTTAAAACACATCAGATTAATTTTCGTATTTTCATCAATCATACAGATAATTCTAGCGATTAATTTGACCGATTTAAAAACTTATTTAGCTTATTAATACGTTTTAAAAATTCTCATTTCAGTTCTACAAACATTAGAAATTTTTCTATATTATCTTTAAAAAGATAAAACACGTACAACATGTCAAGAATAAATATTATCAAGACCACAAGCCAACCAAACTGCAACAACGCGATTGCAAGGAAGTACTTTATCCACATTCAATAAGGAGGAGAAAAAGAGTCCATTTAAATACCTTTCACAAGGGATATTTCCTTCCAATGTGGGATACAACACCCATACATATATGAGTATTACCAAAGCCAACGAATCAAACAATTTCAGTTGTTAAGTGACTTGTTATTATATATATATATATATATTACTCATCTTCTTGTGTGTTTTTAGTTTTATTAAAATAAATTAAAATAATTTTTATAAGATTACTGTAATGTATTTTAACCAATGATAATTAATGTTATAAATATAATTTTATAATATTTTTGTACGTTATATTAGAATTAATATATATTCATAAAAAGAACTTAATAATTTTCAAATCTAGTTTAACTTAAATATTATTTATGTTAATTTTATAAAAAAATATCAAGTTGGGTATAATGATGAAGCATTAAATTTCTGTAAGGTCTCAATATCATATTTGATTTATTTTTTATTGTCAAATAAGATTGCAATATTTGTATATATATTGCATTTAATTTACTACAAGTTTAAATTTTAATATTGTGATAGAAAATAATTAGAATAAAAGGTCACATAGTACTTAATTTGAATTAGTCGAGTAATAAATGAATTCCGGTGGTGCTAAATAATATAAATTATAGAGATTTAAAAAAAATCATGAAATACCCCACCCAAAAAGAAGAAATGAAGATCAGAAAGCGTAGAACTGATATCTTTATTATAATTTCTGCAGTTCTGATATCTCAGATCAAAGAAATGAAGATCAGAAAGCATGCATGCATGCATGGCAATTTGCACTGCAATAGTGCTATGCTTTCCTATTTTCCTTTGAAATTAATATATAGATTCAAACAAAAAAGGGATAATTCCCCACGAGATAACATCAATTAGCAATATGACAGAATTTGTATGATCATCACTCAGGGCAGAACGGCCTCTCCAAGCTTTCCTTATGGCTAGGGATTCTGAAGTGTCTAAGCCTCCCTTCTTGCTTTTTCATGTACCCTTCACACAGAAATGCCATGGAGAATTTGTCTTCGACGGCTCTGTTCACATCGTGGACAAACACGTCAGTCTCACCTTTATCTTTATTCCTCGCCATCATACCCGCGGTGTATATGGCGTTCATCCTCCCCGGGGCGTCCTCGTGGTACCCGGTCGGGGCGTCTACCATTATCAAGTCCCATTTCATCTCGTGAACCACACTCGGCAAACCTTTCAATGCAAGTTGGCACATTGAGTATTTAGGGTCGACGATCGCCGTGCATTCGGGTCCTCTACCTACGTCCATGAGATTATCGGCTTGGTTCACCTTGCTGTCATATGTGACATGGTAGGATTCTAGTATGGGAAACCGACGTCGGATTTGCTCGATCCAAGCCTCGTCTTCTTCGAGGAAAACCGTCCGTCCGCCGTAGTTGAGCGAACTCCACATAAGGCTGTCGTGGCCTAGGCCGAATATTAGGAAGTTGCACGGTGACTTTTTCTCTAGGATTTTCGCCGTGACCGAGATCTCTTTCCACGTTTGCTGTGGAGTGATACTTGAAGTCGCGTAGTGGATGAGAGCTTGGGCGAGAGTACGCGATATCTTGTCACACAACGGCGAGCAATCAGCTGTGCTTTTGCTTTGTTTGACAGCACTAGATGTTCTAGCTGGTGCAGGAGTTCGTAACGTGCTCCTAGACAATGTGTTTTCTTTGGAAGACGACGATAAACTCGATCTCAACACAAAAAGGAGGAGAAAAGCAAAGAAAACCCCCAAAAGGAGGACCTTAAAATTGAGGGCTTGACTGGTCTTAGGCCTCATGTTTTGTCTGAAATGTTTGAAACAAACAAATATTACGAGAAACTCAAGAACTGGTTTGGCCCTTTGTCCCTTTCTGATATTTTAAACAAAAATGGTGGTACTACAGGGTATGATATTTGGTTTCATTGTGCTTTGAAATGAAGGAACATCAGATACTTGATGAAGACAAAACATCTGCAAGGATTGTGAATGAAGCAACACTGTGGTTGGCACATCTACAAGTTTGGTGGATTTCATTAAATTAGGGTTCTTTTGTTTCTGTTTGGGATTTAATGGATTTGACATGGTTACTGTCTTAATACCCAATTTGTTGCTTTATGAGATCATTCATTTTTAAGGTGTAACAGCAATGAATGATTAGGGAAGCCTTAGTTTTCAGAATTTGGTAGTTGAATGACCTGTCAAACAATGATAGGTTATTGTGTTATTGAAACTGACATGGAAGTTAAATTTTCTATTTCGGTTGTTAAATTCCCAAGGCAGGTGATCAAACGAATGGAAGCTTTCCTGATATCCAAACTCGATTCGAAATCAAAATTGATAAAATCGGACTCGCTCGAATTAAATCGAATCAGATGAAGCTGATAACCTGTCATTGGAATAAGCAGATGATATCACATTGGTTAGTGATAGATATGCAATTGTGCCTTGTACAGAAAGCAAGACAGTTCACTGCAATAGAAAGTAGTGCATTGGTGTGTGACTTGCTACCTTGCCGGATAAAAATATCCACTGAATCAAGTGATATCAAAGGTGAAATCCTTTTAAACAAGGCCCGTAAGATTCGAGAAAATTCGAGATAATGATTCGACCATTAACGAAAAAAATTTGCAGTGATATGTATCAATCTATACGAAGGCTATTTTAGCTGTACAAAGCATAGTTCTGAAAGTTGGAAAATCACAGGCCTCTACCTACGGTAACAACAAAATGGCCTGTATGCAAGTTTCGAAGATAAATCACCAATTCACCAAATAGCAATCAATATTGTCAGTCGTCCGATCGGTGGAGGGGAGGGGAAGGGGGGTAGAACTGACTGAACTTTAGCCAGAAAGGTTGTCCTTGTTGCTGGGTCGAAAATC
The DNA here is from genome assembly GCF_006381635.1 of Hibiscus syriacus. Classification (NCBI taxonomy): domain Eukaryota; kingdom Viridiplantae; phylum Streptophyta; class Magnoliopsida; order Malvales; family Malvaceae; genus Hibiscus; species Hibiscus syriacus. The sequence goes on from NW_024062205.1 coordinate 1,686,028, forward strand.
CATGAGAATTTCATGCTTATTGAACATCATCTGGTAGCAAGACTTGTCGAACCTCCAAAAGAAAATAATTCTTCCTAATATCTATTCTATGATACACTGCTGAGCTTCTCGGCCGGAGTGGAAGCTTCTTACCGGTTTGTCTCCTGCCTTTTCTCAGGTGTTAAAGTAACGATTCAGTCTGTCCATTGTGATCAAGGTTAGTTCTCAATTTTGTCTTGTCTGAACGAGCTTTGCGGAAAGCATTCTGAATCTGTCTCTCGTGCTCTTTAAGCATTTCCTCAAGGTTCCCTCCACGAGGCAACAATGGTCCAGAATAATGGATTTGGTTATTCATGGAAACATAGCCCTAGATTCACAGACAAGTGTTAGCAACTCCGACAGTTGAAACTGATAAATTTTTTTGTTCATTATGCTACGAATATTGTAAAAGAAAATGTTATAAACTATGTTATTTGCCAAGAATTCGCTTTTAGCTTCAATTTTCATGGATTTCTAGGAAATGATCATCACATAAAAATCTTACATTCAGAAATCAATTGTCACAAGAATGGATGTTGAATCTATCAAAGAAGGAAAAAAAAACAGGATGTTTAGGATGAATGATAAAAACCGATTCTGTTTACCAATTTCCCTTACCACTGCTGCTGATTCCTTGGAAGATGGTTGTTCATCCTTCACATTCGAACCCTTTGGCCTATTGAGTAAATGACGGGACAATTCATGCTTTTCAGACGACTCCGCATTACCCAGAAGGTTATATCCAGCATTAAAATGCTCCTCTGGCCAGTGAGGATTTATGTTATTCTCTTTCGTCATATCAAACCGTGAACTACCCCTAACTGCAATTGAATTAGAAAATCTGGACAATTCCAATGTTGCTCGATGGACATGTAATGTTTCAGATCTCAACTCTTCAAGCTTCCTAGGAGAACCAAATCCTTGAGCTAATGCCTTCATAGACTCAATCTCATTCGTTTTCTTATTCCGTGAAGATCCAAATCTACTAGGTTGCATTGAACGGCCCGAATGAGAGTTGTATAAAACTCTTTCTGCTTCTTTCGAAGGCTCAATAGGGAAGGCAGCACCCCTGCCTTCTTGAGAGTAGCATACTTCACTGACACTTTTTCCATTGAACTGTCCTCGCCGCTTCTGTATCAAGCAACATAGTAAACATCAGTTCTGACCAAAAGACTGATATTGCATTGGAAAGTGTTCAAACACCACGATCATAAGCATATGCAATGCGCAAAAGCAAATAAATCTTGCAAGCTAGAAAGTACCTGTATGGATGTTTGTAACTCAGCATTGATATCTGGGGCAGGAACAGCTATAGATTCTCTTGAAACCCTTCTAACAGGATCACGTGCATGTACTTTTCCACCAGAAGCTCTTTGCCTGGTTTTCCAGTTAACAAACAGGAAGAACAATTGTTTTATACCTTTTCTAGGGGAAATTTAGATAGCAAGAACATAATCAACAAAACAAACCACGAGTCAATTTGAGAATTTCACCTCTTTCATGTACAAATGACAATATAACCCAAACCAGTTGGGTTAAGCTATCCTCGCCCAACCCTTTAGAGCCTTTTTCTTTCCGGAAAATTGGCTCACGAGATGGGGTTGATTTTAGATCAAACCTTACCCTCCAGCAGTGAAAAGTTTATCAAATACCTCTTTTAATTTTAGAATAATTCAAACTTTTATAAAAACATTTGAATTTTTTTATATATTGTAATTAACATAATATAAAAGATTTATGTGATATTCTGGGACAGGTAGAATTGGATTCTGGAGAGTTTTTCTTTTTTTTGGGTCGGATGTCGGATTTAGTCGTTCAAGTTTTTTTTTATTTTAAAAAAGGGTTGGGGAGGAGTCAAGGAAGAAGATATACAACTATACAAGTCAGGTCAGTGTCTGACCTTGCAAAAAACAGCCCCACCGCACTCGGTTGCTATCCCTACTTTCTTGTGGGGGAGAGATCTTAGTAAGTTCAGTTTCTTTCCTTGTTATTTAATTAGCCATCAAAGATTATGTTTAGGATGTGAGCCAAAAATATCATGATTTTCGTACTTCGACACAATGTCAAATGCAGATCGCAAAGAAGTTACAAAACCTTCCAGCATAATGAACTAAATGACCAGAATATCGGTTAACGTTTAATAAGCCACAATACAATTTTCACACAACATTGTTTAAACATTGATGAGATAAAAAATCTAATACAAAGTAGGAGCAGATAATACCTTCTAGATTCCTCTTCTCGAAGCTTGACATCAAACTCCTTACTAGGTGGATACTTCGGCAAACTAGATGGATCACAGGGAAGAGGCTGTGCTGTAAAGAACTGGAAGGAAAAACTATTGAGTTAAAACAAAATTACTAAAATGAAATATGGTCAATAAAAAGAATGTTAAGAAGACAAGTAAGAAGGATGAAAAGGTAGGATAATCATAGGCGGCCAACATTGTTGACATTTTAATGAACTACCCAGCAGGGCCAAGACACAAGCTGTGCAGCAACAATTTCATAGTTGAAATATCGAACATGTTATTTCTCAAGTAATCATAAGCAACCAACATAGTTGACATTCTAATGAAGAACTACCCAGCTGGACCAAGACACAAGCTGTGCAGTAAGTCAGTAACAATTTATCGAACATGTTATTTCTCAAATAAGAGGAAGAAATGAAGAGTGCCAATGAACCAAACAAACTGGGCAATTATAAAGATGCGACTGATAACATTTCAAGCACAAAGAAAGGCTTCTTGCTTATTATAAACAAGATATGCTTTCCATTCTTAGCAAGTTAACCAAACGGTATATTTGAATTCCCAACCAAGACAAAACATTACAAGTCAAATAGTTAATTGGCCCTTAGTCTTGGTTTGGTAAATACTTGTTCCAAGTTCATTATACAATTGTAGATGGCACTAGCGTACGGGTTCATGAAATGAAAGGAACTAAATGTACACTCTCCCCCTGTTCTCTCATTTCTTCTCGAAAATCGCTCCCACTTATCTCTTCCTTTCTTCTTTTTTACTTCTTGCTCACTGTTTCTTAGATACTATCCATATTCCATATGGGATTGCATCTGAATAAGGGCACTCTTATGAAGATTGTGAATGGTAATCTGTTCAAGCCAACGAAATCGGGGTTAAGACTTTGGAGGATTCCATTCTCTTTTTTCTTGTATAAGAAAACTCACCAACATAAATAGTTCTCAAGGAAATCAGTTGAACTAACAGACAGATTGATCCCCAAAAAACACAGTAAATAAGGTAACAAGTAACAACTAAAAGAGCTTTGTTCTTGATGAAAAATTCACACCTTTGAGGAATACCATATTAACTTTACCTCACTCTGAAGTGCTGAAGAAGCAGTTCCACGACACTCGGGTTCTATTGCAAGAAGAACCTCCAAAAGGACCAAAGCAGATGCAGGGAAGTCCTTGAATTTCTCGGGAACACAACGTTTATAGGGTTGTTGAGGTTTGAAAATGGTTGCATGTGGCAATTTTGATCGCTTCCAATACTCTTCAGAAGGTGATCCACAGAGTTTGAAGATTTTATGCAGTTGTTCAACCTAAAAAGGAGAAATGATCAAATGTCACACGCCATAAATTAAACCACAAAGCTCAACTGCAAGTGTACCGCAATAAGTTTCATATAGTACATTCTGGCTCAGATCCAGAGTACACATTCATAATGAAAATTATATGGATAAATGTTGAATAACTAGTAGTGCATCAGTTAAATCATGGTCCAGTAAATTATCAACTAAATTAGATGACCTCTGCTGTGTATATAGAGTATGTCTACACCAGCAAAACCCCCTCCCCCAAACCACCTTAAAAGTAAAAATAGACCCAACAGAAACACATAATGAGCAAATAATTGGCAGTTAAATAAATGGAACATGAAATGACAACCAAATTATGTACCTAGATCATTGCAGAGTGCTACTAGTATGACTTGAAGATTAAATTTTGGTATCCAGGTCTACCAATGTAATAATATCAAAAAGGGACCCAAAGTTCTCGTTGCATTTATATTTTTCCATCTTGTTAAGTGTGAGCACCAACATGCATACATCCACAAACACACACAACTTATATATATAACCATGCATATACGATATTGATAATTATGTCACCATAAGGAGGAGGTTTCTTGTGTCTATCAAAAGAACAAAAAAACTTCATAGAAGCTACCATGCACTAGAAGTTTGAAATTATATGCATCGACACACCAAAACAAATGAAATAAGTACCTCGGTTCTTCCAGGCATGATAGGCTTCCCAGCAAATAATTCAGCAAGTATGCATCCAGAACTCCACAGATCAACAGCAACTCCATAGTTTATAGAACCAAGCAAAAGCTCAGGAGGGCGATACCATAAGGTTACTACACGACTTGTTAGAGGCTGCTTCTGATTGGGATGGAAAAATGTTGCCAGTCCAAAATCACCAATCTTGAGGTTTCCATTACAGTCTATCAAGAGATTTGAGCCCTTGATGTCACGGTGCAAAACACCATGACTATGGCAATGGTTGAGTCCTTGGAGAAGCTGTTGCATATAACACTTGATCTGCACAGTTACACAAAAAATTCAGCATTTGAACACCCTAACAACCAAGTCCCTTGTCTTCCATTTGAGTAAGAAAAGGCTAAATATAATTTTTCACCATCAAATATAACTCAGTATAATGAAAGGTTGCAACTTTGACAAAAAAAATTGCTTCCATTTGTACAAGCAGCTAATAACCAAAGAAAGGAGTTTCCACCAAATTTGCTTTCCTATTTGAGTCGTAAATTGTAATGGTTTTTTGCTACATGAACAATATGTTCCATCAAAAACCAATGGAAAGCCACTCACAGTTCAGTATGCCACATACTTCTTTTGAAATTGTTTTCTTCCATCATGACTAGACTCCTTTGTAGTCCAGAAAATTATAAGATCACATACATTATGCTGATCTAAACAACATTAATCAAATAACTATTGAAGATATGAAAGTACCTGAGATTCAGTGAACTTAACCTCAGGTGCTGCTAAAAGCCCTGCAAGATCATGCTCCATGTATTCAAATATAAGGTATAGGCTTCCAGATGCCCTGGAAGTAATTAGACCTTCAAGCTTCATGACATTAGGATGATCAAGCCGACGCAAAATAATAATTTCTCTTGCCATGAAACAAACACTTCCAGGGTCCACATTAACAAATCGAACTTTCTTCAAGGCAACTAACTTATTGGATTCAAGGTCACGAGCTTTGTACACACTGCTGTAAGTTCCTTGACCAATCTACATTATTTGCGGGACAGTTAACTATATTTACTGAAAGCAGAAAAATAGTATAACATAAAAGATTACATCAATAAATCAAAGAACTAAACGACCCTCACAGATTGCCATAATTTGTATCAAAATGCACATTAACAAAACACATTCTCATTCGGGAAAAAATATGCATATGAAAAACACAAATTTCTGGAATGGGCGGAATACAAGAATCAGAACTCTAAAAAAGCAATAAAAGATAAAGCTATTGAGCAGACCTTCTCCAACTTCTCGAATGACTCTGCCTTTCGAGGTATCCATCCATTGATAGCTTCCCCTGCTACTGCTGCAAGCCAAGAAGGCCAACCAGCGACTACCTGTGCACCTCTCTGGCCACCAGTTGCATTCACGATCCTGGATATCCTAGGCTGCCCTTGTCCACCCATCGCCTCGGCCTCCATTGTTGAACGTGTTTGCAGCTGAGATGGGGACCTCTCAACAACCGATGACGCAGCCTTCTTTTCCTCATCATAGGAAGAGGGTGAAGGCCCTGAAACGGCACTATTGTTAGGCTGCTGATCCGAGATCAACCGTGCAGTGGCATCTGTCTCAACCACCCCATTGTCCCTTTCAAACGAAACAGATCGCTTCTTCGCTGTTTTTCTTGAGTTCTTGTGAGCCTTGTCCCTTTTGCCATGGTTATTTTCGACATAGTCATTTGCTCGAGCGCCTTTCGAGCAAATGCAACCCATAATTTAGAGCACCTGTTGCTTTTCCAACCAGAAACTGCCTCATTCAATGTAGTCTCCCTCTTGGTTAATATCGGGTTCAATTATTATTATTTTTTTTTTTGAAAAATACGGATTCAATTATCCTCAAAGAAAATGCGTCCTAATTTTCTCACTTAAAAGTAATACAACTTGCTCTAGTGAATGAGAAAGACTCAGATCCAAAATCAAAAGGATATCCCAAAGAGATCACTAATTCAACAGATCACAAAAAGTTTATAGCACAATCAACAAAAACCCATATCCCCAAATAATAAAACGCAAAAAAAAAAATCCCAGAAAAACGGATCAAACTGACAATTTTATGAACCAAATCGCAGGCTGTGCTCCAAGAGAATAATAACTAAAACGAAAATGCATATAAACTTAAGCAATAATGAAAAAACTATCAATTAGTTTTCTCCAAATACCAATAGTTGAATTTTCTAAATTTTTTTGAAGACAGAAAACTGAAGTAAATGCGTCGTACAAGAAAATGGGAATTCGAAAAACACTAGTTTCATTTTTTTTTAATTTGACAAATATTACTCTCTTTTTTAGAACAATGCAAAATGTTTAGAAGTTCTTACAAAAGAAGAGATGAATACGGATCTGCGTATCAGTCCGGAGATTACGAATAGCCCTCGAAAAAGAATAACTTTTGGTTCCCTTCACCCTCCTCTCGTTTCACGACTCGAACAAAATCAGATTTTATTTATTTTTAATCAATAAAACCAGAAAGAAGAAACTAAAATGAATGCAGTTCTGCGTTCCGAAGCGGAGAGAGATGTGTTGCTGTGGTGGTTTTTTGTGTTTGGTAGAGAGGAATGTATACAGTGGAGAGGAAGGAGAGTGGAAGATGGAGGTTTGACGCGCCGCACGAGCGGAGGGAGAAGGTGGTGCAACGTGGCGTGTAGTGAGGGCCAGTGGGACCGACCGGAAATATCGTGGCTGCCAGCGACGTGACTGCAAAATGGATTTTTCAACTATTTTGTGGATTTTTCAACTATTTTGTCGGCCCGTAGGGAATTTTCATCTAACTCAAAATTTGATATGATTTTTTTTTGGTACATTAGGAGAAAACAGAAAATTAAATTCTCAACTCGCTCGCTTTGTTCTTGTCAACTGTCAACATCGCTTGGATTTCCGCTGGAGGCGAATGTAAAATGGAGGAATGGTCTTCTTGAATGAGCGCCAGATTCGCCAGTTTATCGACGCATTTGTTTCCTTCTCGCCAGATGTGTCGAACTTCAGTCACCCATCCTTCCTTTATAATATCTAAACAGTCAGTAACCAACTCAAATTCCGGAAAATCTTCCTTCATGTCTCCATTGAATAGATCCACAATCCATTTAGCATCCATTTCAAGGACCAGATTTCTTGAACCAAGACTTTTAGCTAAATTAAGACCCTGACGAGCCGTCCGCAATCGAACTATTAACCCTCCCTAATCTCAACATGAACCCCGCAATCCAATCACCGTTACTGTCCCGGATTAAACCACCTGCAGCAGCCAAGCCTGAATTCAATTTATACACACCATCAGTATTAAGAATCCATACTCCCTCAGGAGGTTTTTTCCATTTAATCAAGAACGGATCATGAACCATCCTTCTATGCGCATTTGACAGAGACTTCTCCATATCCCTTGCAAGCTGTTTAGCATAATTTATAACTTTAAAGGGATCAAATTTCGTTTCTTTGAAGATCCTTTCATTCCTGCTCTTCCACAGTCCCCAAATTATAGCCATAAACAAAGGACCCCATTCTAATCCATCAAACCCGACCTTCTTTGATAGACAATTTCATTTCAGCCAACTCCTAAACTCCAACGAAGTAAATTGGTTGTCCTGCTCCTTCGCTTGTAGTTCTTCCCAAACGGAATTTGCTGCTCGACACGTCCGGAATATATGGTCAATGGACTCTGTAACATCTCGGCAATCTTTGTAGTTCGCATTCTGAGTCATATTCTTCCTGCATCTAACTTCATTCGTATTAAGCTTGTCAAGGTAAGACAACCAAATAAAAAAACTGATTCTTTCAGTGGTTTTAGTTCTCCATACCCACATTAGATTGTCCCCAGTATGACCACCGACATCCATGTTAGACATGGTTTGATAGGCTGAAGTAACCGTAAATTGCCCATCCTTTGAGAAGCCCCAAGTGTTAACATCATGTTTGTTAGGATCAGTTAATTGCGGGATCGGAACTTTTTGAATTTCCAGTTTTGTTTCCTCTGCGATCATGTGCTGTATTCCTCGGATATTCCAAGATCTATCATCGTCAATGTATCTGGCCACCTCTTCAATTCTGCTCGGGTGGTCCATTAGGGGATATAAGTTTTTCAACGGTTCTTTACCTACCCACCAGTCTTGCCAGAACTTAGCTTGAACACCTGACTTAATCTGCCATTTACGCCCATGCTTTAATAAATTGCGAGTTCGTAGCAGTCCCCTCCATGTTGAAGAGCTATTTCCTCTTGAATCTGCCTCCAAGAAATCTTTATTCTTTAGATATTTTCCTTCAAACACTTTGCACCAGTGATTCTCTTGTCTGGTGAGAAGTTTCCAGCTGTTTTTTGCCATGAGAGCGATGTTCATTAATCTTGCTTTACGGATGCCTAACCCTCCCGTCTTTTTGGATTGACACACTTTATCCCAGCTGACCAGATGATTGTGAGCATTCGCTATATCTCCTCCCCACAAAAAATTACAATTGATTATGTCCAGCTTTCTACAGACCGAAACAGGAAGTACGGAAGTTTGCATCGTGTGTATTGGAATGACATTTGTAACGCTTTGAATGAGCGTTTTCCTACCCGCCATGGATAGGACTCTTCCTTTCCAGCCTGCCAATCTTTTCATTACTTTTTCAATGAGAGGATCATAGGTTCCTGCATTAACTCTTTTATGGATTATAGGGACTCCCAAGTAAGTTCCCAAATTATCCGTAAGGGGGATGCCACACAATTCACTTAGGTGTTGAGCTGTGGAAGAGTTAATATTTGGGGAAATAAACAGTTTTGATTTAAGGAGATTTACCTCGACAACAGCTACTCGGCTAAATTCCTCTAGGCAGCCTTTCATGTATTGCATTTGATCAGAATTCGCTTCTACAAACAGTAGGAGATCGTCCGCAAAAAATAAATGGCTTAATTTAATTCCACCCCTCGAGCTATTGAACGGTTTCCATATACCCCTATCCACTTTATCCAAGATGATGTGAGAGAGTCTTTCCATAACCAATATGAACAAGTAAGGCGATAACGGATCACCTTGGCGTAGACCTTGCTCAGGACTGAAGCTCTCGGTGATTTCCCCATTCCATAACGGTTCAATAGTAGTGGAAGTAATGCAAAACATTATTACCTCTATCAATCTTCCAGGAAAATTGAAGTCTTTGAGAGTTTTCTTGAGAAATTCCCAACTGACATTGTCATAGGCTTTTTGTAGATCAATTTTGGCGATCACTGCACCCTTCCTTCCTTTAAGGTTCATCATGGAATGTACTGCCTCCTGAACTATCAATATATTATCAGATGTGCTTCTACCTTTTAGGAAACTGTTTTGGTAAGGACCGATCATTCTTTGTAACATAGGACACAAGCGACGAACGATAATTTTTGAGAAGATCTTGTAAGACGTATTCAACAGGCTAATTGGCCGAAATTGAGTAATGTTGTCAGCTGCAGTGATTTTCGGAATTAGCACCAGGAAGGTTCTTAAGATTTTTGTCTCCATTTTCCCAAATTCAAGGTTCTATTCACGAACTCTCGTATGGTGTCTTTAACAGTGTCCCAGTTTCGTTTATAGAAAATGGGTTGAATGCCATCCGGACCCGGAGCTTTCAAACCCTTCATGGAGAGCAATGCTAATGTTACTTCCTCCATAGTGGCTTGATTCATTAGCTCGGTTCTTTCTTCTTCGTTTAATCTAGGCATGAAACGATCGTAATCCCTTGACAACTGGACGTGCACTTTCGCAGTGAACAACCCCTTGTAAAAGTTACAGACATGATGACAAAGGGTATGTTTATCTGTGATCCATTCATTCCCAATGTACAGCCCGACAATTTTATTAAATTTGCGCCTTACCATGGTCGTGATATGAAAAAACTTCGTGTTCCTTTCTCCTTTCAAAATCCAATCCAGTCGAGATTTTTGAAGCCAAAGGATTTCTTCCTGCTCCAACACCTGTTGATACTCAGCGCCAAGGGTCTTTTCCAATTCTTGAAGATGTATCGAATGAAAGTAATTTATAGATCTTTGGATTCATTTGATTCGTTTCAGCAGGGTCTTCTTACGTTTGAAAATGTTCCCGAAAGTACTCTCCTTTCAATCTATGATCGCTTGTTTGGTCTCTTCCACTGCCTCCACAAGAGAGTATTTCTTTTTGTCCCATGTTGTACTGAATATTTTGTTGAAATCCTCGTGTGTAAGCCAAGATGCTTCAAATCTAAAAGGTCGTTTCTCTTTTTCTCCAGGAATATCCCAATTCGTGTTAATCAGAATTGAATTATGGTCAGAGTACACTATTGTTAATGTAGCCACTCGAAGGTTCGGAAAGTACTCGACCATCTCCATATTATGAAGTAACCTATTGAGTCTTTCCTGAAGAGTGACTCTTCCATGGAGGTGTCTAGTCCAAGTAAACTTGTTACCAACATATCCAGCATCCATCAGGTTGCATCTATTCTAGTGATCGCGAAACTTGACGATGCGACTCATGCAATTGGAGTTACTGCCTAAACGTTCTTCCAATGTAGCAAAGTCATTGAAGTCACCCACTATCATCCAAGGCTAATTAATAGTTGTAGAGTAATTGTAGATATTCTCCCATGCTTCTTATTTTTTAAGCGAATGAGGTTGGATATAGACAGTGGAAAGCAACCATCTTTTATCGTCTTCTATAATTTCACAGTGGATAACCTGGTCTGTGTGTTGCCGAATGGTCACCTCATGCGAATTAGAATTCCAAAGAAGAATTAAACCTCCCCGGAGACCTTGAGAGGGGACCTCAAAATGATTATCGAACTTCAATTTTTTCTAGAGCAAAGGACCAATACATGTCTTTGCTTTTGTTTCGAGAAGACAAATAATGGTTGGATTCTCCTCCCGAATCAACTCTCTACAGTTCCTGATGAAATTTTGATTACCTACTCCACGACAATTCCAAGACATCAACTTCATTGGGTGGAATTAATATTCGTGCAAGCCTCAAAGGTCATCATCTCCTTAGTGTAATCAACATGTTCCGGTTCAATTGGTTCAGTTTCCATCTCCCGAACAACCTGGAATTCAGCTATACTAGTAGCATTTTCAACCTCCATAGATGGGTTTTCGTGATATTCCATTCTCTTTCTCACCTCTAATTCTGGTTCCATGCCAACTTTTTGATTGTTTCCACCAGTATATTTGTTGCCTTTTATTCCACCCTGTTCGTCTCTCATCGCAAGGAATATTGGAGGCCGCAAAGACTCGTCTGTTTTCCTATGAAACTCACCTCCTGAGCTTTCTGTCAAGTTACGAGTTTTAGCTCTGCTGCTACCATCTTCACTTCTGGTCGATCTCATGTCTTTTGCAGACCTACCAGTCGTATTAATGTTCTTGTACACCTCTTGGTTCGGGCTGTGATCCTCTTTTTCCTTACTCATCTCATTTCCATCAATATTATTCAAACCATCAAATCTATTATGCTGTCGTGATTCATGAATTCTACTACTTTTATTCTTCTGGTTATTCCTCGTTCCTCGTAATCTCCGTTGAACCAACATCCAAGGTCCGTATCTTTCCTTATCCAGTTCTTTCCCTTCATGTTGAAATTTCTCCTGTTCATCCTCCTGTCTTTCTTGGTGTTCTTGAGCTTGTGGTTCTATGTTCACCTCTCTGCTTATAGGGGTCACTTTCTGATTGGCCAAGCAGTCTGTGACTCTGTGACCCACCATGCCACAATTGAAACAGATCGAGTGCAGCCCCTCATATTCAATATTATAGACCCTTTTCCCTATACGAACCTTAGACAACAGAGGAGAGCCTAGATCAATTTCCACGCATATTCTGGCAAATCGCCCTCTTATTGACCAAGCTGTGTGATAGTCAATCTTGATAGGTTTTCCAACAAGTTTTCCTATGTTGCACAAGACACTTTCCTCAAAATACTCGATAGGGAGCCCTGGAATGTGGATCCAAACTGCCGTGGAAGGAATACTTGCGCTTGCTGCCACGAAATTGGGACGCCATCTCTGCACCGTAATATAATGGTCCATGATCTTCCAAGGGCCTTCCATGAGAACCTTAGCTCTATCCAACATATTCTGAAATTTAATTGCATAAAATCCATACCCAAGATCGATACATTCAAACTCACCTTCTAGTTTCCACATATTTGTTATTCTACTGATTAGGGTTTTGTAGACCACCGTTTTATCCAATACCTTGATAATAATCGCCTTTCTCCATGGTTTCCTCAACTTTCCTTTCAATTCCTGAGGAATCTCAATTGTCGGGATGTTGTCCCCTTCAGAAGTTTCTTCTTCGTCTGAATCTACATCTTCAACTTCAGTCGAGAATTGAAAACTTTCGGGAAGAAGGGTCGGGCTTATCACTGCATCTTTCCATGATCTTTTTGGCATCTCCTCTTCGAAAGCGTCACCACCTTCCGTTGGTCGGAATCTCTTGTTTATTCTTTCTACATTACCTTCCCCTTCCACCGCCTGGGTCACCTTAGTGGCCGGCGGAACCGCTTCTTGCATGAAAGTAACCTTCAGTTGGTCAGTGAACGGGACGGATAGTTGCCCAAAATTTGATATGATTTCGAAGGTAAAACTAGCACTTGATCCAATCACCGACAATCACCAATCGTATTTTGTAACCAGATCAATACTAAAACATTATATTTCACTCATATTTATTTTTCTACGACTAATTTTTTTTATAAAAAATCCACTCAAAATGGATACAATTAAATAAAAATATATATTATTTTTAAAGATTTTGGGCTCTCTTAGATTTGAAGATTTGATTGTGTTTATTCAAAAATTAGAATGGTGAAAAGCATTATTTTGAGAATACGAACAATATATTTCAAATCTAATATCATCGACCGATTCTCAGAGAAGATTTGAATATTATCATGTCACACCTTTAAATAAATTTTTATCCATTTTTGAATAAGTTTGGTGAAAAATTAATCACAAAAGAATAAAGAGAAAATAACCTCAGTGACTAAAAATCCTAGATAATATACGATTTTGACTAATTTTTTTTGGATTTGCGAAATTGTTGCGATTGTCTACAGTCGTCGTTGCGATTTTCCAAATTCGTTGCGATAGTTAAAAAAAAGATTTTGTTTCTTAAGAATTTTCTCTAAAAAGATAGTGTCCGCGCGTACGTGTCGAAGACACGTACGACCACGACCCGAGACAGACGGCGGCGGCGGCGCGCGAGAGTCCCCCTTGTTCTCTATCACTCAACAAGGAAGTGGGAAAGCCAAGCCTTAAATACCATTCTCAATAGTGTTTCTAATACTATGTGGGATTGAGCATTACCAACACTTGTTTCCAATACAATGGGATTATTCAGGAAACAATTAACAATCATGCACCTTAAAACAACTGAATTAACAACCAATTGCATTAGTATTATACGATCAAATATGTCATAATTAAAAGTCAATCTACAATCAATCGCGATTATTGCAATTTTAAGCAAAACATTCAAAAATAATATCACTATTTAAGGCTCAATCCCACATAGTATTGGGAACAAGTGTTGGTAATGCTCAAATCCCACATAGTATTAGAAATACTATTGGGAATAGTATTTAAGGCTTGTCTTTCTCACTTCCTTGTTGAGTGATAGAGAACAAGGGGGACTCTCGCGCGCCGCCGCCGTCCGTCTCGGGTCGTGGTTGTGGTCGTGGTAGTACGTGTCTTCGACACGTCCGCGCGGATACTATCTTTTTAGAGAAACAAAATTTTTTTTTTTTAACTATCACAACGAATTTGAAAAATCGCAACGACGACTGTAGGTATGTGTCGATTTTGCCACTAAATTGATGGTCCGATAACATAATTGAAGCTAAAAATCAAAGTTTAAAGCTATACTTGGAAAAATATAAAGTTTAGTAATATAAATGATACACTGCCTAAAGTTTAATAGTATATTATATTGTTTACTCTTTATAATATAAACGATGCACAAACCAAATGATCTCAGTGGTTAAATAATTGTTGTTATTCTTTAAAGTTTTAGATTCGAATATCACGTATGCAAAGAGATAATTTATGATTTATTCGAGTAATTTGTAGTTTACGACAAATGAAGGAAAGTGAAACGGATAGAGGTTTATACATTTCGCAACTTAACATGTACCGTAGCATGTACCGATTATCAAACTCATCACGTCGATGTTATGAGTTTATCATGTACCGTAATATTTGCTGTAAATTGCAAAATAAATTCTGAATTTGCCTACCCTAATGGCAAAAAAAAAAAAACCCCATGTTTTATGAATGTTTATGTTAGGTCTTTCTTTGTGACTGTTAGAAACTAAGTTACTATTATAGTGTTACTCTTTATGGTCAGTTGCCGATTATCAAAGAGTAATTTCTATATCATTCTCTATATGGTAATGTGTTGGTTTTGATTTACTAATTCGATTTAAAATTAAAATAAAATAAAATTTAAATAATAAAATGGTAATTATAAATGTATTTTCTTTCATTTTATTCGATAAAGATATTCACTCTTAGGGTCTGATTATTTTACTGAAAACATTTTTCGGAAAATGTTTTCCGTAAAATGAATTATATTTTCTGAAAAACATTTTCTGAAAAATATTTTACGATATTTGGAATATATTGTTTAAACTCTTTTTCTACTAGTTGATGAGTTTTTTTTTTAAAATTATTTATTACAAATATTAAATAAAATAAATAATATTATTTATCATAAAACTTAATATTATTATTTTTAAAATATTAAAATGATTTATTTATTATTAAAATATTATTTTTATAAATTTATTAATAAAAATAAAAATATTGGTATATTTTACTGAAATAAAAATGTTTTACGATAATAAATATTAATTAATATTTTAAATATATTTATTAAAATATTATTAGATTATTATATTACTATTAAATATATAAATAATATTATTCATTATTAATAATATAATAATATTATTTCTATGAAATTAATAAATCATATAAATTTTATTAATAATTTATTATATATTATTAAAATAAAATATAATATCTTATATTATATTATTATAATATAATTGATTATTTTATTATAATATTAAAAATATAATATTATATTATTAGAAATATTAATAAATATATTTTAAATATTTTAATAATTAATATTTTGATTAAAATAATATTAAAATATTTTATTAATATTGAATTCATAAAATAAAATTATTTTGAATATTTATTCTTTGAAGTGAAAAAGTTTGGAAAATATTCTTTGAATATTAAAATTTAAGCCGTAAGTCATTTTTCAGAAAACACAATGGAAATTCTGTTAACCAGAAAAATGTTTTACGTTGACCAACCAGTTTTCCTCGAACCAACCACTGGAAAATGAGGAAAACATTTTCCGGAAAACGTTTTACGTGAAACAAACGGATCCTCAATCTTAAAACTCAAAATCAAGTGGTAAGTAGCTTGATATCGCTTAAGCAATGTCTCAGATTCGAGTCTTTGTGTATGCAGAAAATTTCTGTTGAGAGACTTATCCACTAAAGACAGGTGTACGGCGCGAATCGGTCAAGATTAATCAAATCGAATCCTTGAAACAATAAAAAAATCATTTTTTTTAAATTGTTATTTTCTTTGTATAATGGAAAGATGGTGGAGATTGGTGAGTGGGAAATGAAAGATACTTTTCTTCGATTAATCTATACACATTTTGAATACGATTCCATTATTCAACTCTTTTCTTGCATAAATATGATTAGCTGATGGGAAATTTATGCAAAAAAAAAATGAGGTTTTCTTTTGAATGAGTTGGACTCTTGGGACTTTGTGGGATGAAAAATGAGTGAAAAAGGAAGATAAACGATAAAATGGTGAAAGTGTTCGTCAGGTCCTTTTTATTAGGAGTTATATCAATTTAGTCTTCTTTGTTATTGATCAGATCAAATTAATACATCTATCACGAAAACTTGTTCCGATTTATCCCTCTACTATTAAATGGGTTAACTCATGGGTTGTTTGTTTGGCTCTGAATGGAACCATTCAGCGCTGAATGTTGAACCGTTCAACATTCAACGTGTTTGTTTCTCACTTCTGAATGATTCAGTGCTGATTGATTCAACAAAACAGTACTGAATGATTCAACATCAAAGTACATTATGAATCATTCAGAGTCATTATCAAACAACATGTCACATTCAGAGCTAATTCATACAGAGCCTCTGAATCATTCAATATTTGAATCATTCAGCTCTTAATCATTCTGAAATAAACAAACAGCCCCTCAGTCCTTGTACTAGTAAAAAAAATCAGATAATACCAAATTTTTACAATTTAATATTTTCAGTTTAAATGTTTGAAGTTTAAAAAATTTGAATATTATTCTATAACCGTTTAATAAATTTAATATAATTATTTTTATGATTTCTAAAAAATTTAATAATCAAAATGATCATTTGAGCATAATTCAATGACATTTGGTGTTTGTGCTTAATAATAAATGTGACTAAATTGTTCTATCTGATAATAGAGGAACAAAATTAATACGGACAAATAATAAAGGGAACTGACATGTACTTTGACCACCACAAAAGTGAAGACCAACTGTGCAAAGTTTACCTCCTTTCCTCTTCTACGCATACGTTGAAAAATGTCGGACACGTGGCGTCCATAGATAGCGATTACAAATGGTTGGAATACTCGAACAGGCCACTCGCTCTCCATTATCTCCCACGTTCTTACAATATCCCGTTGAAACCGGCGCGTGCGTCTCCCTTTGTAACTTATAAGCTTTCACGACGACAAAGCAAAACGCAGCAGAAACATCATAAAAGAACACAACAGTCAAAGAAAAACACATTAATTATTAAAAAATAAATATTAAATATTAAATATATTCATGAAAAACGGCTTTTATTTCTCAAACGACTCCATCTCTTCTTTTACCTCTTGTCAAAATTGTTCTTTTTCTCTGTGGAAAGTTTTACCTTCGCTTTCTCATTACGACGCCGTCTTCACGCATTGCCGAAGTTGACTACTTTAGAGTTTTCCTCTCTTTACTTGTTCCCACCTTTTCATTCCTTGCTTTTTTCTGTAGGCTTTCTCATGTTGTAAATTATAGCCAAAAAGAAAACTTTTCGTATTTTTAAGTTCGGGTATCTCTCTATCTCTTTTCTGGGTATTGAATTTCTCATGTAAAGAAGATGTCTTTTAGCTGTGTAAGCTTCTTCAAAACTCTCTGTTCCAGCAAGGGTTTGAATTTTCTCCCTTTTTTGGTGATTTTCTGCTTCAGTTTCGCTTTAATTTCACACCAGGTTGAGTCTTACTGTTTCTTGTTGTTTTGTAAATGAGAGAAGCTTATTTGGTTTGTTTCATAATTCAAATTTAGTTCTATTTCTCAGTTTGTGGTAATTCATCTGCTTGATTGAGATTTATTTTTGTCTGGTATGGAATTTTCAGTGCAGTTCTGTAATCCATTGTTTGATTGTAGCATGTGGGAACATGAGAGAGAGCAAGAAGGATATTGAATTTTGAGTATATTGTCGTGTTTATCATTTGCTATTATTGATAACTAAAACTGGCCAGAATCTTAAATTTAATGAAGATATCATCTTAAGCTTGTCAGATTTTACTTGGATTGCATTGTTTTCAATGATGATTCTACCTGTGACTTGCCTGTTTTTCAGTTGGTGGTCTCCGTTCTTTTATGTTCTTTTACGTTTATTTGATCAATGATTTCTAAGACGAATTTAAAAGATGCACGCCTACTCGATGACTATATGGCAGACACTTTTAGGATGTCTCGAGAAGTTAGACAGTTGCAATCTTAAGTTTGTTCGGTTTTTCCTTTGATTGTATTGGCTTTAAGGATGATTTTACCTGCGGCTTGCCTGATTTTCGCGTCTCCTCTCTTGTATGTTTTTAACATTCTGTCCATGGTGATTTGATCAATACCTTCTTAGTTATACAAATTAAAAGGGTGCAGTTCGACTCGGTGATTATAAGTGGAAAACACTTGTAAAATGACTCGAAGAAATTCAATATTTTCTCTTTGTCTTGGACTTACTTTCTGGTTTTCTTCCTTTATTTTTGCTGTCTTATTTGACTATCTAATCTTTATAATGGTATGGAATGTGGATATAAATTCCTCTGCTTTCCATTACAGGCTTCTGCGATGTCGGATTCAAAGAGTAGGACATGCCTCTGCAGTCTCTTTGTTGTAGCTTCTTTGTTTTGTGGTGCTTATTTCATTGGTAGTGGATTTATCGCTAAGGAATACAACGATGTACGCGTTTCTGCTTTTGCAATTTATCTTTTTTTCCTGTTGGAATTTAATTTTTTCTTTTCTGGTGAGGAACTGTGTTATTATACTCAGTGATGCTCAAGGCATGTGAAGAGTAGTTAAAGCTGATATAGGTTTCTTCTAATTCCTTTAACTTCGGCGACATGGTTGTCAAGTTCAAGTTTGGTTCCACTTGTTGATGCATGAAAGCACAATATCACCTTTTATTATCTGATGAAAATCTAAACTATAAAAACTTGTCGCAGACGGGAATAAATAGTACGTGCACACACTAAAAGACTTCTCACACATCAAATGAAGTTCAGAACTTTGCAATTCAATGTGACTTCGACTTTTTGTGGATGCTCTTTATTTGGATTATCATGGCTGAAAGTTTTTTTTATCTCATATCATATATTTTGAATCCTGTATGTAGAGATTGTCGAGATGGGAGGTTATTGATATGCTTCAGAGCTCGAAATCTGCTATGTGCAAGGTTGGTCTTCTTTTTGGATAGTGCATCAAGTACTTTTAAATGTTTTGTAATATACGATTCTCTTCTAAATCTTGTTGTTTTCCATACAGGTTCGGTGTCGGCCTCCTGGAAGCGAGGCATTACCTGAAGGAATTGTAGTCAAAACATCAAACCTAGAAATGAGACCTTTATGGAGCGACACTGTGGAACCTGTACTGTTGAAAATTTTCTATAATGACACGCTTCAATCGCTTTCTTCTGCTACTCGGTAAACCTTATTTGATTGTCTTTTATGCTTAAATTTCAATTATAGGGTAATCTAGAGCCATCTGCAAACTTGTTAGCCATTGCTGTTGGAATTAAACAAAAGGAAATTGTGGATCGAATCATTAAAAAGGTACCTCGACTTCTCAAATGCCTTTTTTATTTCAAATTATCTTTTTATACTCGTGTTTAACAATGATCATCGATTTACAGTTTCCTGCAAGAGATTTTGTTGTGATGCTTTTCCACTATGATGGTGTTGTGGATGAATGGAGAGATTTGGAATGGAACGACCGGGCCATACATTTATCTGCAGTGAATCAAACAAAATGGTAAATGCCGTTTTTTCGGAGATTTTTATCTTCCTTGTTCACTTCTGGCTGTGTCTGCAAGCATTTGTCTTATGCATGCTGATCAGCTGGTAAGATATGTTGTTCTAGGTGGTTTGCCAAACGTTTCTTGCATCCGGATATAGTTTCCGAATACAAGTATGTATTCCTCTGGGATGAAGACCTTGGTGTAGATAACTTTGATCCGACACAGTAAGTATATCCTACATTTATGCGAATAAGATTTGATCTTCCATAAGTTTTTCATCTCATAGTTTAGAGTTGGCCTCTAACCGTATTCGAGTGTTACAGACGAGCATGTGCACAGGAACTATGTGTCCCTGTTTGTTTTTCGCAATTTTGTTAAGTCTGAATTTTGATTCTGAGTTTAAAACGTATCAAACTTTCTGTAGATATTTGTCTATTGTTGAAGATGAGGGACTCGAGATATCACAACCTGCACTAGATCCTGCTAAGTCCGACGTGCATCATCAAATCACAGCACGCAAAAGGAACTCAAAATTGCACAGGTTCGTTGTGTAAACCAGTAGAATGTCCTTTCGGAACAGTTCTCCTGATTCACTTGAAAGACAAATTTAGCGGGGAAATTGTAGTGATCCGGACCCTATCAACTGTTAATGACGGTGCAAAATAGTTTCTTTCAAGACTCAGTCTGTGTAGACTATACCATTTTCTAACAAACAAAGCTGTCCTATGGTCTCGTTAGTCATTATGCATGAAGATCAGACATGTATTTTCCTGTATTTCTTCAGAATGTTCTATTAACCTTTGTTAGTGAATGATACATTCAATTTATCTCGTTCAAACAGAAGGATATACAAGTTTAAAGGCAGTGGAAGGTGCGATAGCCGCAGCACTGCTCCTCCTTGTATCGGGTAAACTAGCAGTAACTTCCTGGCTCGTGGATGCTATCTTCGAAATTCAACGCCTTTTGCATTGTGATAACTTATTGTTATTCTTAGGCAGCTAATAAAATATGTTTTGCAGATGGGTGGAAATGATGGCCCCGGTGTTCTCAAGAGCTGCCTGGCGCTGTGCTTGGTATATGATCCAGGTAAGAAGTATTTTCGTGAGCACTCGGTCATATTGGTTGAACAATGACCGAGTACTTTTACAACATAGTGACATTGTTTTCAGCTGTATTTATTGAACTACCAACATTTCGAACTTTATTGTTTTGCGGTTATTTTCACAACGTGATTACGAGACTTCTGCAAATAAGATCTGGTTACATCTGCCTTTATTGTAACTGTTCTGTATTATTCCTTTGGCCTACAGAATGATTTGATCCATGCTTGGGGCCTCGACAAGCAGCTCGGTTATTGTGCACAAGTAACTTTTTGAATCATATAATATAGAGTTTGTTTCTGACTCACATGGGCATTCCGTTGATATTTGGACTCTCATGCAGGGTGATCGTATGAAAAATGTCGGAGTGGTTGATGCCCAGTACATAGTTCATTTGGGTCTTCCAACACTAGGTGTCGTGGCCAAAACTGAGGCAAGTATTCATCGAAACCCATGTAAATGGAAGGGGATCGTAGGTCTAGACAGCAGCTCAACATTATACTATGAAAACGACCAGAATACATTCTTACCCAGAATATTCATGTCAAATTCGCTGTTTGTCTCTAACAGTCATTCTTCTTCTTGGTGATGCAGTTAAATTCCACGCAAATGAACATTACTCGGACTCAGACGGAGCACCTCTCTAACCAAGAAGCATCGGTATGTTTTTTTTAATATCATTTTACCGAACATAAGAGCCTTTTTCGACAATTTATAACACTCTGTCTTCTTTGAAATTGCAGGCACCATCAGAATCCCATACAGTCGACAATAGACCAGAAGTAAGGCCACTTAGACATTGCTTTATAAGTTGTTCAACGAAATCGATTTCTCTTATTATACGCAACCGTTCTTTACATATGAATCATATAACTTGGTTTCAGGTGAGAAGACAGTCCTTCATCGAAATGCAAACGTTCCGTAAAAGATGGGAAAATGCTGTCAAGGAAGACAAATGTTGGATTGACCCTTACCCACAATCATCACTTAACTAAAGCACCAACTTCAAACATGTACGTCTTTTTCTCGTGGCGAATTTGTGAGAGATAACCGTAGTCAGTGAACAGCTTGGTATATGAAATCACCAACTTCGGAACCACTGCGAGTAAAGGAGCCTTTTATCATAGATATTTGATGCTCGTAATCTTGGTCTTGTATTGTTATTCATTATTCATTTAATGACAATGTAAATATGTTTTTGTTGTCCGAGAAATGTTACTGTTTTGCAATGTTGCTTGTTAGGGCCACAATCACTTGGAGTTGGTGACCAGCATAAGTCTCTTTGGTTCATATTGCTCTGTTTTCCTTGCAAGTAAAGGTTACACAAATATGTTTCTAATCCATAATGGACTAAACAAGCCACTATTGTTTAGTTATTTGAATGAGGCATTCAACGGAATTGTCTATTTCAGCCATATTCATACGTTTAGAGATTGGAATAGGCATTCTCAAGATCTGGTGCACGATTATAACCATTAACAATATTTTTCGACATTTTAGAGCGACAATGTAGGCCAAAACACAATCTAAACCTACGTTTCCCTCGGCTTTCCGAAACGGCAATTGGAAGATGGAAACAATCTATGTATGCAAAGTACAACTGATGGCAATCTTGCGAACAATTATCGAGCCATCTACGCCGAGGGTCACATCTTCTAAGCTTCTTCGTTTCTTCTTCCTTTTCCATGTCTTGACCTTCTTGGTGCCTCGCCCTCACTTTCACTGTCTACGTTTCTAAAGCTGTATCCAGCAACGTGTGAATCTGCCTTTTGTACTTCATGCTGATACTGTGTCTCGTCATCCAACTCACCCCTGGGACCGGTTATGTCCTGACCTCTGCTCTGCTCTGATACTGCACTATATCTGTCATTGGTTGGTGTCCTCTGCTCTGGCTCCACAGACCAGTGGCATGTGAGGGGGCCGCATCATTCTAATGCCCTGATCTGCAGCACCAAAGCTTTCATCCTCCTCACTTTCTTCCTCCTCACTTTCTTCCTCTTCCTCTTCTTCATTTTCCTCAAATGGAACGATGTCTGGGTTGTCTCCTCCAATATCTGAATTGACTCCCTTTGCTTTCTCTTGGTCACATTTTGATTCTGCTTCCAGTGAAATTGCCTGTATCCATGGGAATAAAAAGATGAATACAAACATACAAAATCATTCATTGCGGACATCCAATATGCTCTCAGTCTGTCCGTATCTAAACAGCCTTCCAGTGGAAAATGAAGTAAACATCGCTCATCGGTCAACTGTATCTAATCTCACGAGGATAACGTCATAGTTCAACTCCCCACAAGAACGCATACACATTTATCACTAACACCACCTGCAGAGAATGACTTATTAGGAGGGCTATCTGCCTGTCTTAAATCGATATTTATGTCATAAACGGACCTCACATTTATGTACATAAACGAAATCATAATTAGCACCAAGCAGTAGAACACAAGATTTGCTTCCCTCTCTTTCATCTGCTTTGTTCTTTTTACTTCTGCCATGCTTTTTCCCCCTTTTTTTGAATCGCTACTTTTACTACTCTTATTCTAATAATTAAATTTCAATGTGTTCAAACTCAGAAATTAGAAAAATAAAATAAAATAGAATAACCATACCATAAGCTCACTACCTGGCTCAAGATAAAGCAAGGAGGCTAGCTGCTCCCCAACAGAAGGCTCTAACTCCTGACAGTCTCTACTTATCTGCCAGATCACAAAATAGATTTCATAAACAGAAATGATCAAAATAAGCACCATGCTAAGAATATCTTTAACCTTTTTAGTTCCTTAAAACTTAGCTTAACAGAGCATTTTGTTCAAAAAGCAGAGGAAGGATGGAGAGGAGAAAAGAATGCACCTTTAACCATTTTACTGAAAAATTCCGTCCATAGTGAGCAGTTCCATGAGCATATTTCCAGTTCCCTCCACCAACAAATCCACCAATTTTGGATGTCATCTTAGCACAACCCTAATATGCCAAGACAATGTAATACCTAAAACATCATCAGAGACAAAAGGCAAAGTTTTGTCCTAATACTATCATAAGATTTACTTGAGGAGTTACGGGATGGAAAAGGTAAACAGATAAGATATGCATAACAAGTTTTTTCATAATAACACAGGTACTGGTTATCAAATTGAACAGATAGAGGATTGTGGATGCTAGACTTCATTCAGTTTAACCTCGTTGCTTCTTTGAGTTGCCCATACTCCTTGTTGAACAGATAGTTCCAGATTTTCGCGGTTGCAACTTTCAACAATAAAATACCTAAGAAGCCATATTTAAAAGTAACCGATCATAACAAAGTTACTCATAAAATGACACATGATTCAACACTGAGAATAATGTCAATTCAGGGGGGAAAATAGAATAGCAAATAGAGAATCCTTGTACAGCTGCCATAGACTAAGATGAATGTTACCAATGGAAATCAATCGCTTAATCAAAGTAAAAAGTATTATAATAAGTCATTCCAGACACGTCCTTATTACTGCTATGATTGTCAATTATAAAGCTGAATCTAAACTTAAGCATTTTTAGGCATAGTAGTTCTCAAACATTCAACGCGTAGACAAATGCAAAGCCAGTAAAATCACTACTTGAGAAATGTTGGCTAAGTTCAAGCATAGATTAAACTTTAGTACCTTACTGATGGCAACTGAGCATTTCAATCCCTCTAGGAACCATCTTCTTGTACTGGTTCTCAACTCTAGATTTAAGAACTAAAAATTAAAATCGGAAACTTATTTTCTCTATTGTTTATGCAATCACTTTCTTATTGCTATAATATTCTAATCTGCCCCTTCTCTCATTGAGCCACACCATTACATGAAGCAGTAAATTTAAGTCAAATGTGGCAAAATAAGCATGTGCACAGAAAAGTGAGCGATTTTCTTTCAGATTTCTAAATAAAGGGGGGGGGGAACACACCAGAGTACATCACATTCTAGTAAACAAGATGGTTCAGGTGTGGAAAATGGTTCAAAATAAATAAATAGAGAGACTATTTTCTTCCCCTGACCTTGTATGTCATAAAAGAATAAACCTTTAAAATTGTTTGTTGTATCTAAAGCTGCAAAAAGTTTAGTTACGATAACTTCATTATTCTTTGTAGACATACGATAAAGGTTAATTTATTCAACTCTTAGGCCTTACCTGTACCATCTAAGGAAAAAAATTTATACATTTTTAGACCACTGCAAAATAAAAAATACAAGATCTTCAGGGAGTAAACAACACAAAAGAATAGTCAATCATTCAAAATATGAAATTTGAACAACACAGAATAAACATGCAGGAAAAAGAGCAACTAACTGTTCTAGGTTCTTATGAAACTAATTGCACCTGATAGATGATGTGTCTGTTGGGCAATTGTAATTGAATTAAGGACACATCATAACTCTATCCAAAGCAAAAAAAAAAGTAATGATTTACAGAACACAATTAAAGACCCCAGAACTCTGAACACACCTAGATGTTCCATGAGGCAAAGGCATGGCACTTCTGTTCGCCTGGTTAGACTGACCATTGGGGACATTTTGTATTTGAGTCTGGCTGACCTGTTGCTGGGGGAATTGAAATTGTTCTTGTTGCTGCTGCACATTAGCAGACTCTGTTGCAGAAGGTTTTCCAGCTGCTCCTTGGTTTACATTGTTTTGTCCTTGTGGAATCTGAGGTTTTCAGTCTGTTGGGAAAAGCCGGCATTCCGTTGTTGAAAAAATTTGTTATTATAATTGTAAGATGTTAATTGCTGAATCTTTTACAGGACTTCTTCCACAGAAGGCGGTGGTCCTGGGAGCTTTGCATGTCTATATCGGCAGTTAGGACCATTACGCTCTGTTCATTTATACCTTCTACACTAACCCATTTGAATGACCAATTATTTTAAGTGAACTGATTTTTTCCTAAACAAAAGTTGCATTAATCTGATTAACCTCAAAGGTAGAAATAATGACAGTAAATGAATGAAAGCATATATAACCTATTCTCTCAAAAACTAATGTTAATTTATAATAATATTTTCAATGGTCAACTTGTGATGCTCCTCCAACCTCAATGTTTGTAGCAGTAGCCATTGATGTTGTATCAGCAGTTTCCTTAGCTGCGTCATACGAAGCATGTAGTGCGATGAACACATAATAGACCAGCAAGAGCAATGTCCAGGTTCCGAATCTCATATACGACGCACCGTCGATCGAAGCCATGATGAACACGTTAATGGCGATCGAAGCCGACGGTATCCAAGGAATTAATGGCACACCCCACAGCTTGGGTTTCTTTGCTTCCTTCACCACCAATTTTAGCCCGAGTGTCGCTAGGAACCAAATCAGGATGGTCACAGTAAAGCCGATCCATCCATTTTTTCCCACCGCCCAATACACGGCAGTAGCAATCGAGGATCCTACGATCAATACCAAGAAACCGATCAGCTTGTTTCGGTCGGAACATGTCGTCTCGCCTCCGGCATAGTAACATCTATTGAGAAGTGCCAATGCAACCAGTGAGAAAATGAACAATGTTGCTAAAGAAAGAAGGTTTGCCAACACGTCGAGGCTCGTGAAGAATCCGACGATGAAGTTGAAGATAGTCATGACGATTGTGGCAATAATCGGTGTTCCGGTTTTCTCGTTAATGGCCGCGAGAAACGGTGGCGCCATATGAGTTCGGCCTATGTGAGTGAAATACCGAGCTTGACCGAGCAGGTTGGCTAGCAAAACAGTCGTCATGCCCTTCAATGCACCTATTGCAACAATATAGTTCGCCCATTTCATGCCTACGGATTGGAATGCCAAAGTGAATGGTGCATCCACATCAATCTGGTTGTATGGTTGCATGAAAATCAGAGTAGCTGAGAGAAGGCAATACACTATTATGATAATCGACATGGAGCCTATTAAGCCGATCGGAATATCTCGACCGGGGTTCTTAACCTCTTCTCCGAGGGTCGCCACACCATCGAACCCGACGTAAGCAAAGAAGAGAACAGAGGAAGCTTTGAGAATACCATGGATTCCTTTAGGGGCAAAGGGTGAAAAATGCTTTGGGTCAGCCTTGGTTAAACCAGCAATGAGAATGAAAAGCAGGACTATTAGATGGACACTGGTGGTGGTCGAATTGAACTTTGACGACATTTCCGTGCTCAGACATGCGGCGATACAAATGATTAGTGAAATAGCAACTGCAATAGGGTCTAAGTCGTTGTAGCCTTCAGCAATTGATGAAACATGGAACCGGAAACTATCCGGATCTTGGTTGAACAGAGTAGCTAGATACGAAGTCCAGGACCATGCCACACTAGCACCGGGGACGACATACTCGAAAAGAATGTTTCCAGCAGCAATATAAGCAACGAAATCACCGAGATCGACTCTAAGATACGTAAACGAGCCACCGGCAACAGGCAATTCGACCGAGAATTCAGTGTAGCACAGAACCGAGAGCAGAGCAGTAATACCTGAAATAAGATAAGAAACCACAACAGCAGGACCTGCAAGATTCCTAGCAGCTTCACCTGTGAGGACAAATATTCCAGAACCGAGTACGGCTCCGATGCCGAACCAAATCATGTCCCACCAATTCAGGGTCTTCTTCATTTCGTGCCTACTACGAT
Organism: Hibiscus syriacus; assembly: GCF_006381635.1. Classification (NCBI taxonomy): domain Eukaryota; kingdom Viridiplantae; phylum Streptophyta; class Magnoliopsida; order Malvales; family Malvaceae; genus Hibiscus; species Hibiscus syriacus. The sequence goes on from NW_024062205.1 coordinate 1,713,328, forward strand.
CGCGTATCTCGTGCAGCTCGATGTGGTCCGTGGAACGCGCCAGCAGACGGTCTTTAAGCCTGGATCTTGTGTTGAACAGCGCATTCAAATAGCTTTTACAACTCTGAAACGACTGTTCTGGCAAGAAATCTTGCTTGGTGCAACCACATCCCCTCTTCTTTGAACCACTTCCATTGCCATCAACATCAGTACTTTCAATTGCCATGCTATATGGTACTCTGAAAACACCCAAAATGCATCAGTTTGAGGAATTAAAACGACTAATTATCAAAGACCATGTGAAATATCAGTTCAATAATCATCGTTAACAAAAATGGGGGTTTTTTGTATGATCCCCATAAGGCCTAGCTCACCCTAGAGGAAGAAAGTCCAAGAAACTATTCAATAACAACGAAAATCATCTGTTATTCTCTAAAAATTTAGGGTTTTTTTCCAATGAATTCTGAGTTATTCTCTACAGATCTCATCAACCTATGATGCAAAAAAAAAAATAGCAAACAACTTCACCAAGAAAGCAGATTGCATGCATGCATTTAAATCCATGACAGATTCTATTCATTCACTGTGTTCTTCCATGGAAGATTCCATTTCTTTGTATATTATACAGCGATATATATATATATATATATATATATATATATATAAGTAAAAGAAACCATGATTTCATGTGTGGCTGAGACTGAGATTATACAGCTTAAAAAAACCATACCTTGAAAAGGTTGAAAGCTGAGCAGAAACATATGAATAATAGGTATCCGGAGGCTGTTAAATATACAATGAGATTGATTCAGGTTACCCTTTTTTTTTTAAAAAAAATGGAGAGAGAGAATGATGAATTCCTATGCATATGGTCAGCTTGATCCAATATAACTGTTTGATATTTTTATAGATGCTATATAGTTCTGTTTCATTAAGTAAGCTTGATCTCTACGTGCTACTGCAACTCACAAGGCTTTAAGTTTTAAAAGCCCAACTAAAAATAAACTATAGTTAGATTGATATTACGATGTTATCACTGTCATATTACACGTGAGAATATAGATTAATCATGCTTCAACGTTCAATATACTCTAATTTATAGATATCTTATGGATCAAGAAGTTAGATACTATATGTATTGTACCAAGAATTGCATGTTTGGAAAAAAAAAGAATATCGGTGTAATTTTGAAAAATTTTATTCTCGAATAATTTTAATTTATTTAATATAGATAATTATATTATCTATAAAGAATTTAGTATATCAAATAATTATTTTATATACATTGAGTTTTTAAAAAAATAAAGGGTAAATTACATGCTTACTCACTGAACTTTGTTTTCTTCCCTATTTCTCTCCGAAGAATGGCAACGTGGTTTTGCAAAATTACCTGATAAGCTAACTCGAGCAGCATTTTAGTTGACCCTCTATTCTATCATCTGGAATTCTCTTTACTAATCTCCGGTCCCATGCAGGTGGCTTCGGAGGCCATTAAAAGCTTTCTGTTGGCCGTTGAACCTATAATCCAACAGCAGGCTGAGGAGCACAACCAGCAAAGAAAATCCGAGAAGCTCGAGAAAAGGTTGCAGAAGGAGTTAATTTCACTGACCGAGATGGAGAAGAAGGTCGAGGGCGATGTGAACTACATGCTGAGCCCCAATCATCCTTTATCGGTGAAGAGTGCGAAAACCGAAGCCTTGAAGGAGCGAGTTGATACGGAGAAGGCCAAACATCTAAACTCAGTCCAAGAAAGCAAGGCCATGATTTTAAACGGTTTGAAAACTATCCTTCCCAATGTATTTCAGGCGTTAATGGGGTTCTCGAAAACTTGTGTTCAAGCATTCGAGGCCATTCACAGCCGATCACAGCCAGAAGAAGTTCCTCGGACCTCGGATAACTCGACAAACTGATTTTGATTGAACGATGATGAAATTGTATGAAATGTTTTGTGCCGGAATTTGTTGAGCCGAAGCAAAGGTCTTGCTATTAAAGAGAAGTTTTATATTAACACGAATAATCGCCTTCAATCTTGAAGAGCTTCAATCATCATTGAATCAGAAATTTTCATTGAAATCTTCATTTGCATCTAAACTTTTCTGACACTATTCAGTTGATAACTTCAACATCAATCTGTTTTAGATTAAAAAGACATCAAGAGATCAATTAAAGTTCTCCAACAGATAAACTAATACCTTCTTATAACGTATCTTCTTTACGGAGATGTGGCCGTGATGGTATTGAAGAACAAGAAGACCTTGGATGGGATTATAAGGTAGTTAGATGACTAGTTTATGGTATAATACTAAGCTGCGATTGCGACGGATGTTACAACACGTTCTATTTCTTAAAAATAACTATATTATTATGTTGCGGATGCGTTTTGCGTGTCACGATAACCTTGAAAGACATTACGATGCGATAGTCACACTATGTTGCAGCCGCAAGCGAAGGACATAACAATTATTGCAGACAATTCTCTTCCATGGAAACCCAATGCAAACAAAAGTGAGCAGGCCTTCTTGTCCGAAATCTTGCCCTCCCAACATCGTTCATGTTATGGGAAGAGGAGCAATTTTGCAAAGCTTTTTAGTGCGTTGTCATGGAAACAATCTTCTAAATCCCTTAAGCTTGAGAGTGATGATTTCCAGCAAGGGTCTAGTGAACCAAGCAAGCCTGTAATTCATTGCATTACTCTAAATAAGCTATAAGTGGCCGAGCAGAGGGAAAAGTTATACTTAGCCCAGACATTGCATAAATGCTTGCTAATTGTCTTGTAAACGACCAGCAACAGAGTCGTCGTTCGCATGCGGCTCGGAGCCACAGTGGTGTTGAAAAATTACATGATAAGGTAAACATCACCATGATCTTCATACAAGTATTAGGGGTGTTGCTCAAGCAGCCCTTTAGCTTATGCATCTCCTCTAGGGGTGCACAAAAAATTCGAATATCCGAAAAAAATATCCGAAACCGGTTTTGGGAAAAACCGGTTTTTTTTTAACCGGATCGAATTTTTTTAAACCGGTTATTTTAACCGGTTTGGAGAAAAAAACCTAGACCGGTTTTTTTACCGGATAAAAAACCGGTTTGAAAAAAACCGGTTAAAAAACCGGTTTTTATCCGAAAAAAAAACCGGTCTGGGTTTAAAAAACTAGCCGTTAATATAGCCGTTGGGGGGGTTTTGTGACCGTTTTTTCTTTAAAAAATTACCATTTTACCACCCTAAACATGTATAAATAGGTTGGGATGTATTTGGTTAATTACAAATTCCTCAAATCTTATTACACAACACTTAAACATCTCTCAAATCTTACTTTTGTAATTTTTTGTTCATCATGAGTAACACGGCTGAATCTTCCGTCGGGGGGAAACCTTGAAGTCGTGAGAGTGATCGAACACACTCGAAACAAAGACATTTGGGATCACTACGATTTATGTGAGATGTCAAATGGCTCGAAGAGGCGCGTTGTAAACTTTGTCTAAAGTTTCTTGCATCGGAAGGAAACACAACGTTGAAGAACCATTGACAAAATCATGCAAGGCACTTCGCTCAAGATCGGATCCTAGTCAATCGAATCTTACACCGCAAGGTGGTGTTTTTGTTTACGACAACGAAAAATTACGAGAAGCGTTTACAAAGTTCGTGATTACAAAAGCATTGTCGTTCGACCACTTTGATGATGAAGATTTCACGACACAATTCAACAACTAATGCAACCACGTTATACTCAAAGTAAGTCGTACTACCCTTAGAAGAGATGCTATAAAAATGTGCGTACGGCGAGGAAAAATGATTTTAGGATTCCAAGAACACCGTTATGGTGTGTCGCTTACATGTGACGTTTAGAGTTCCCCTCATAATACCGGAAATTCTTTTTTAGCCGTTACGTCACATTGGTTAGATCAAGATAATTGGCAAATGATGAAAAGAACAATCGCGTTTGAATTATTCGGTGAGCCGCATACCGGTGTTAATTTATTTACACTTTTAAAAAGGGTAATTTGTCTTTATAAATTAGAAAATAAAGTTTTTTCTATATCCTTTGATAATGCATCGAATAATACAAACGCGGTTCCAAGATTGAAAATATTACTTTCACCGATTTTAGACGGTGCGTTTTTTCATACCCGTTGCGTTGCACACATAATTAATTTATCCGTGCAAGCCGGTTTGGAGGTTATTGAGCCGATTAGATTAGAATTCAAACAATGATAAAATCGGTTCTTTGTAACAACAACAAAAGACTAAATGATTATAAACGATTTTGTAAGTCCGTTAATAAAAAGCTTTGGGTCCTAATTTGGATTGTCCAACTCGTTGGAACTCAACTTGGATGATGATGCATACTGCCTTAAGGCAAAGGGAAACATTGCAAACATTTCACGATCGGCTTTTCGAGAGGGGTCATGTCCCAAACATTTATCCAGATTCGAGTTGGGAAACTATAGCCAAAATAACCGATTTGCTTGAGGTTTTTAAAAATGCAACAACTTTTTTATCCGGTGTTTTTACCCTACTAGCCCGTTGGTTCTTAATCAAATATTTTTGTTGGCTACCCGACTAAATGACTTTGAATTTGAAACCGAAGTTTTTCAAGAAATTGGCTTTGCAATGAAGGAAAAACTTTTAAAATATTTTAAGGAGATTCCCCCATTTTTACTTGTGCCGCCGCTTTAAACCCAACGTTAAATGTTGGTGGGGTTGAAACACTAATTGAACAAATGCGTTGCTTTTAATCTAACCGATGATGAACCCAACTTGTCCAAAACCAAATAAATTATTTTAACAAATGTTTTCGAGACATGTTTGCAATTTATTTAAATAAATACGAATCAAGTAGTGTAATACACGATCAAATGAGAATGAATGCGGAATCATCTAGTAGACGTCCAAGTAACATAAATTTGAATCTTTTTAACACTCTTGTAAATTCTCAATCCAAACGATCATGTACTACCACCCCAAGTAGCGAGTTGGGAAATTATATGTCATGCGATTTTCTATCAAAAATGACATTTGAAGAGTTTGAAAGTTTGGATATTTTGGCTTGGTGGAAAGAAAAGGAAGCACAATTTTCGATTCTAGCCGCCATGGCCCGTGATTTACTAACCGTCCAAGCTTCTACGGTAGCTTCGGAATCCGCTTTTTCTGTTAGTGGCAGGGTTATATCGCAACGGAGATCAAGACTAAGTCCCGAGTCGGTGGAAGTATGCATTTGTTTAAAGGATTATTGGATGGAGCGGCTCGTAAGCAACATATCACCACCCTAGAAGATGCAATTGATGCCGATTTGGAAGCAAACTTACACATTGAAGAAGTCGAACTTGGAATATCCCCTCCAAACGAAGAAGGCGAAGATGATGAAGAAGAGATGGCAATGTAGTTTATTTTATAACTTTATTTCAATTATCGTAAACTTTGTTTCAATTATCGAACTTGAAGTTTTTAAGTATTTGAATTTATCGAACTTGGAAGTTTTTAAGTATTTGAATTTATCAAACTTGGAAGTATTTAAGTATTTCAATTATTTTGAGTTAATTAAGTATTTCAATTAAGTATTTAAATTTATCGAACTTTGAGGTTTGATGCTTTCTCTTTGATTCTCTCTTGATTCTAGTTGCTTGATGTTTCTTGTCTTTGATCAATGGCTTCTAAGCTTGCTTAAATACACTTTGAATCACTTCTAAACTTTAGTGATAATTAATGAAGATAATATAGCCGTTTAAGTGTGAAAACATTTAATAAAAATGCTTGGAGCGTGGGGGAATCGGTACCCTCATAGGGAATCGGTTCCCTAAGTGTAAAATTCAAATATTTCGACTGTTGAATAGGGGGAATCGGTACCCCCTATGGGGGAATCGGTTCCCTCCGAGCATTCTGGAAATCTCGGAGCTAAACCATTCAGTGAGGAATCGGTACCCCCTTGGGGGGAATCGGTTCCCTATGAGTAATCTGGAATATTAAAATCGGTTTTTTTATAACCGGTTTTTTTAAAACCGGTTTTTTTAAAACCGAAACCGGTTACACCGGTTAGGATATCCGGCCCTCCAAACCGGTTAAAAACCGAACCGGTTATTTTATAAACCGATTTTTTTTCTATGAGAAAAAACCGGATCGGATAAAAACCGATCCGGATCGGATTGAAATCCGACAAATGTTCATCTCTAATCTCCTCTATGGCATCATTTGGAGTTCTTACTAATCTCCGATGCATGCAGATGGCTCCAGAGACAATTTAGAGCTTTTTGTTAGCCATTGAATCTAAAATCCAACAGAAAATAAATATAACATGAGTCGATATATAATTATAATATATATAACATGCATCTCCGTTCACCAGGAAATTCAACTCTTCTACTGCTGTCAATAAAGTCGAAGAATAAAAAAAAAAGGAACTTCAAAGGTAAACGTTAAAGACAGATCAATGCAACCTCGTTAGTTCCTCGACTCTCTTGGAAAGCTCCTCCACTGAAACATTGACCGCCTTTGAAATCTCCTCCATCTTACCACGGCTCAGATCAAGGAACGATTCGATCAAATCACCATCCAAAAAGTTGTTCGCTTCTGCAGTTCTCTTTTCATTGTTGAATGACCTCCATTGTTAATGGTTCAACCCTCTAACACCCTTTATGACCTTTTTCAAGCTCGACTGCAGCTTCTCCAAAAAGATGTACTGCTCATGAGGAAGAGAAGCAACGACACCTATAACACCATTGACTGTGCCGAAAATGACTGTTGGGATTTGGCCCACATCGGAATCTGGGGATCGCATGACGAGAGAACCATGACGGAACCGATTGACAAATTCTCCAAGGTGGTACTCACCAACCACCTCAAGACGTCCACGTTCCTCATCAGTGGTCCCTTCACTATTCTTCCGGACAGTGAACAAGTTGAAGTTGTTTTCAGCACCGAGATAAATGTCATCATCAAGAATCTCAACAGCTGACATCCAGTTGGCATTATAGTCACGAGCTCGTTCCTCGATTGCACCTTCTTCGTGCTGAAAGAAAAGGAAGAACGACAAGATTGAAAAATTGCATGTAAAACTTAACACGGTATGAAGACTAGTTACTTACCTTGTAGATCAACAAGGAAATTGATTTCATTAAATCACAGACAGAGATGAAATCACCATGAGTTTGTACATACAGGGCAAGTATGTGCCCATGATGCCCACATTCAGATTGTACTTCCCGGGTGCCATCCTCCCGAAGCATCCACTTGTATAGTTGGATCTTTTGATTAATAGCAGCCAGTAGTTTTCCATTGAAAGCATTTAGAGAGTAAACCGCCCCCTTAGTTTCCTTTTCGGCAATAAGATGTAGCTTCCCATCTTCAACAACAAAAACCAATATACGGCCCCGTAAAGGAAGTGCAGGTTTAGAATTTTTTTATTCGCATCAAAAGCCTGATTTAATACAGATATTAAAAAAATATAGAAAACAAGAGATGGCACCTTTGTTGGCTCATTTTCTTCTGGCAAAACATATGCAGTCCCCACACAGTAATATACATTAATGTCATCCGAGAACGAACAGCTAAGTTTGGAGCAACCATACTCAAAAGTATCAAGAGGGTAAGTCGAGATGAAGTCAAACGTTTGATCATCTATCAGGCGGATCAAATGCATTTCAGACTCATCGGCACTAGACTGGTTTTTCAAACTACATATTGCAAAAGTACGAGACTGTTCTTGATGGCAAATTCGACGTGCATGCTCACCAAGTGGGATAGTGCGGATGTGAAGCTTCTGAATATCATCAATAGTGCCAATAATAAGTTCTTCTTTTGCAATTGCAAGGCTGGAGAAAAAAGATGGCTCGGTTAAAATAACATGGTCTAAATATATACAGATCATATGAACCAATAAAATGCCTAGGATATTTTTTCTTCCCAAGTTAAAAAGTTGTTTCAAGCAAGAGAACAAAAGAAGCATACCTGTCTGGAAAAGCAGCAGAGTTGAAAGGACACATATGACTGACTTCCTTCAGATTGACGTTGCTATAGAGCAGTTTTTTGCTACTACTATAAATGACAGTTGGCCTATCTGATGCAGCAAATACATGTGTGGAATTCTTGGAGGAGAATGTACGAAGCGTTATAGGTTGTGTCCCGAGAGAAACCTTTTTCCGATCTGTTAACTCACCACTACTCAAATTTAATTGGAAATTTAGAAGATGGCCATCTCCAATGGCGCACAACAAGTAAGCGATCTGCAAAAGGGACAAACAAACAAACTTCTAAATATATTATGAGAAAAATATTACACTACAATGTATGGCATTGGGAACATAGAAACATAAATGCCAAATATCATAGTTCCATGTGACGAACAGATCAGTCCAAGATGAATAATCACAAATATCAGAAGAGACTCAAAATATAACAGCAAGATGAGAATAAAACTGAAGAAATATCAAATAAACTTGTACCCATTCAAACATAAAAAAGAGAGCAAGATAAGATTAAATCTGAAGAAATATCAAATAAACTTGTACCCCTTCAAAGGTGCAAAGAAACTGAACGAGGAATAATTTCTCCTCCCAACTGCTCATTTGTGATGAGATTCAGGTGTGGGAGTGAAAATATTCGCACACTTATATCAGTCCACATTCCAACGGCAGCCAACTGCCTGGAGTTAGGGTTCTCACCAATGGGGTTAATGTTAAGACATGAGATTTCATACTCCAACTGCGCATGTTTTGCTTCTGTCAATTTGCCATCACCGATTTCCAAATAAACCAAATGGCCACCCCCTGTTGCTAGTAAAATCTGTAATACAATTTTTTTTTAAAGATTTACATAGGAAGTCCTTTATACAAGAGGTGTTTGTTAATAGTAGAAAACGCAAGAGGATATTACATCAAACCTAAACATTCCATTGCAATAGCCATATAAAAAGACAATTATTTATCAGATTATAGAAAATAATAATTTGAACACCTACATACAAACTAAAATCCCATTTTCAACATTAAACTGTACAGGAAAAACTACCTGGGTAGCATTGGCAGTGGCGACATTGATCGAATACCCAGATGGTGCATTCCATTCATCCCGTAGCTCTCTAGATATTGAACTCACAAGCCTTACAGAGCTTGAAGTGACCTGCCATGATGTTCATCAGTCAAGCATGGAGCACATATAATATATATTTTTCATAATTATAGCTCTTACCATCAACTGGGTAAATAGCATGAGCCAGTGATCATCTCATAGAATTTTATTTGTATAAGATTAGAATAAAAGCTAGATTATATTGATGCTAACACTGGATTAAATAAGACAAACAAACTTCATCTACTGTATGCTCATTCTCACTGCTGCCAATATGATGGCAAACCTTACCTGTAGAAGTTGATTGTAGACCGCATCATGGCAGAACAAAGTCTGCACTTGAGAATTAAACCCATCAATCTCAGTTTCTACCAACTCATCCTCAAGATTCATAGCCAAAATACGTGTCTCACTGATAAAACTAAAAACCAGAAAGGTGTCAAATGGATCATCTGTAGAGGATCTCAATGACCACATTCCTTTGACACCTTGAAGTTCTACTGAGGCCTAACATGTATAAGTGCACTAAGATGTGAGCTGAGGCAAGTATAAAATAGTAAACTGGATGAAGTGTAAAGAAATTCTATATAACACAAAACAGACCTGTTCGTTGATTCCTATTCCATTTCGAACTATGCGAAGAGAACCATCTTTATAAGCTCCAGAGCAAGTTACAACTTGAACCTGCCAACGTCTCTCAAGGTCAACCACACAGAAGTCAACAATAGGCCCCATATTGACATATGTGTCTAAAACTTCTACAAATGAACCTTTTGCATCAGGTTGTAGATTTAACTTTATCAGCTGCATTAGTACACCAAATCATAACGCCAACGAAGAATGTTATTAACTTGAAAGGAAATACTAATGTTATTCACTTGAAAGGAAATACTAATTTAAAAGATGTTAGTAGAATAGTAAACCAAGAGAAATAGGAATTCTCTCTCTACTCTATTGGAGAGTTTGTTATTATGAGGGGAGAACCTAAGCATAAACATAAGTATCATAAGGGTCTGCAGGTAAACATAAGTATCACAAGGTCCCAGATTAAGTGTGTATTCCATATAATTATAAGCTTACGATCCCTCACTTACCCCTCAGGACTTATCTTAGTAATAGTTTAGAATCAGGTTATAATAGTACCCTTAAAACTTACTTCAGTAAGAATAATTCTGAATCAGGTTACATTGGTAATAGAGGAGAGTATGAAATATATATACCTGTGAATCTCCAATAACTTGAGCCAATGAAGATAAACGCATTATCAAGATATGATATTGTGGATGCAATAGAAGTTTCTCCCAAGAGTTCGATCTTTAGTCCAGTGACCCTGCAAGATGCACTAACTATATCTTAAGGCATAATTAAGCATACTACTTTAAAACTAAAATCAAGCTTTAATATTGGTATATATATGTATATATAGTTCAATCAATATTTTTCTCCAAACTGTTCAACAAGAACATTTGAAAAGAATAATTACATCTTACTTTTCTTTCTCATGGGTAATAACCAGGAGGTGAAGAAGACCAGCATGATTACCAAGCAAGTACCTAGAGCCATCAGCATCCACTCTTCCATATGCTTTCGTAATTGACTAGAAGTCCAATAAAAAATCAGTGTCAAATCCACAAGTGTGAAGTGTATTATCAACAGTACTTGGAAAACTTATGAAAAACACAAAAACAACTTGATAAGTAACCTACAGGTTTGATCGGAATTGCTTTGAATGTGTTGGCATTACAATAGACAACCGTTTCTTCCCCAATAAAAAGAACACCACAGAGAGGTGGGGGCACAGGAATGAGCAAATCAGCTCCATTGTCAAGATTGTTTTGGGACCATGGTCCCTCAACAAAGTCCTCCTTTAAAGCAACCTCATATGTTTTAACATGACGTGCATCTTTGTTATCCTGTAAGAAAGAGCGAAAAATAAAAGGAAAAACATATGATTAACTCTGTATTTCGAAGTAAAACTTAGTATATGAAATAAATGCAAGAGAACTAGATCATTACAAACAAATATAACTGAATGACACAATCCTAATGACTCGAATGTAATGACATGCAAAAACACTCTTTCTTTAGTAATTTTAACCAAGTTTTCTGTAAGTATTTAGCTCAAGGCTACATCAATAAATTATTTTTTATGCCTAAAATAAGAAGAAAAATTAGTGAGAGGGAGAGGGAGTGCCCATAAGTCCACAATATGTATTTACTAGGAAAATGGAGACCTGGTATAGAACTACAATTGTAGGCTTTAAGCAACCGTAAAGAAATTTGATATCCAAAACTTGAAGTTCCTCAAGCCTGAACTATAGGGAGAAATCATAAGTACCAAGCATATTGCATTGAAGCGGTATCTGGTGCATATTTAATTGAACATAACATCAAGTAATATAAAAAACTAGGTTTATAATGAAATATAAGCCACAACTATAACTGTAGCTAATCGATGAAAATTAGATTATTTTAGCAAAAAATTAAGCAATATGTAACAAAAAGAATCTTGTATTTGTCAGAATGACTGGAAAAGAGGAAAGAAGAATACCTTATATTAAATGCTTCTTTTTTTTGATAGGAATTGAAGGCCTCATTAAAAACCTCCTTCTTGATTATAGAGACTTAAAGAGAAGCTCCTTAATCAGCGGAAGGAGGAAAAGAGTGCCTTAGGATTTCATTGAACATAAGAACACCAAAATACATCCAGATATCGACCCCGTACATAAAACAAAACACCATAAAACAACCAAAAAACACCCCCATAGCAGCAACAGTAGCTCAACCTAATATCAACCACAACAGCCTCTAAAGGACTGACCCAACTAAAAGTCTAACTCGACTCGGAGAGCACCAGAAAACAGAACACCTAAAAAAGAGAGAAAAAAATGACAGTTGACTCAAACCATAGTATCCAAAATAAAACACAGACATCCAGGAGCTTCCATCAGAAAACCAAACTATAGACTCTGGCTCCAAAGCTGGAAAAATGGAATCATAGTCTGGCTCCCAGAACAGACAAATCTCCCACACATTGAACCTTCTACTGCTGCTTGATTTGGCTGTATCAGGCCATTAATTGGGGACCCGAAACTTTCTCTGCTAACCCCGATATATCTCTGCCATCCAGCCTATCAACCACCGCCCCAACCTGTTGGGCATCCCCATCCTGGTGGGCCTCCACACCCTTGGAACTATTAAATGCTTCTTTGAGTTGCCCTTTATTATCGAACGAAATAACCTGAGACAACAAAAAACCATAATGCACAACATTTTCTGGAAATGCAAATAGTGTACAAAAAATTACATAGACTTTATGATGGAATTGCAGCATCTGGAGCTCATACCTTAAACAACCCATCATATAGATGAAGTCCAATTAACCTACAATAAGGATCTATTATGCCAATCTGCATAGAATGCAAAGAAGTGGAAGGAATCAACGATTTTTTATGGAGAGTTTGACGAAAATTATCCTAAACAACTTTGCAGTGTTGAGAAACATTTGCATCCACAGCAGGTATCAGTTTCTTATGAACAAAAATTACCTGTCCATTGTCTGTGGGGCGACCAATACGGTCTGAAACATCCCCCATAGCTCTGCAGGCAATAGCACATGGTATAAGCTTCAATAATGTTTACTAAAAAACAAAAAACAAAAACACACCCCACAAATTCTCGTAGACTTCATCATGGCAAATTGCATCACTAAAAGACTTATATCCAAAATTTTGAGGAAAATAACAAACAGAAGATACAAAGCAGAAAGACGAGATAAAATTCCCCACAGCTTTATGCCATGTACACACAGCATCTGTCCTCATCATCAAACAATGCAGGTGCAGCAGCATAAGAAAAATTGTGTCAAAGTGTAGGAAAAATGTTAACAAACAATAAAGGTATTAAAGAGAAGAATTCCCCACAGATATTAGTAGAAACAAAATCATAACTAATCGAACAAGCAAACAACTAAGGCTCATCTTTAAAAATAATAATAAACTAAAGGTGCACCCAATGTGAGATTGATACCAAAAGCCTAAAACTGATCGTTCAAGGCAGAATCAGTGCTGCAATACAAAGTATGCACACATCAAGTCGGACAATCCGACAGATGAGCAAAACAACAAAATGAATGTAAGTAATGTGTACATATTCTTGTTTAAACCTTGTAATAAGCTCAGATGTCTCAGCATCCCATTGGACGACGCAGAATTTGTACCGTTCGGTCGAAATAAATAGAAAATCCTAAGTCCCACCCTGCAAGGTATCACATAATATATATCATTAAATCACAAATTATCACATTAAGTCTGAGGAATATGTATAATAATTATAGTAATAAAGATATTTACTCACATGAGGACGGAAAAGTTCAAGTGTAGCAATTCTTCCATATATTGGCACATCCAACATAGGCTGCAACACAAGGCAAGACATAAGAATCATAAATGCAAATACAACAACAACAACAACAAAACCCTATTCTCATATGTAATGGGGTTAGGGGAGGTAGGATAGTAAGTTGTCCCCAACGCCAGGTTGAGAGCAGCTTCCGTGGAAGACTTCCGGCAATCAGAAAAATTTTAAAATAAAGATAAAATACAATGCATGTATAAATAAATAAATAAATAAATACATAGTTGAACAGTCTTCATATACAGTCTTTATATGCGCATCTGTAATGGGAAGTTATCCCTGCAAATAAATCCCTACGTACAAATCTCTGAATATAGACAAAAAAAACATAAGTCCCGAATAAATTTAAAAAACGAAACATGAGAAGGATATACAGAAGTCAGTAGTTGCAAGCTACGATAAAAGAATAATGTCAAATGGGTTAAAACCTAAACTAATGCAATACGACTCCGCTATCCTAGTTCTAACCCTTCAAAAATTCCCATAATAGAAACGTATTAAAAGTAAAAGTCAAGAAAATTACTATTAATGCATTAAAAAGAAGGCAGAGATGCTACACCCTATGGTTGTGACCCACGCTACTCTGTTACCCTGGTCTTTAAGTCTTCATACTTTACTATCAGAGGTCATGTCCTCGATAAGGGCTAAATTCTTTAAATCAGATCTCAAGCAGTCTACCCACTTACAGACGCCTAAAAAGAATCATAAATGCAAATGATTATCAAAATTCCACTAATTGACATATCAAATTCCATTCAAAATAGGCACCTGTAATCCCTGCTGGGTAAGCAAACTGATTTCGATACGAGTACATCTCCTGCGAGCAAGCAGAATAAAATTTAATCGAACGAATACTAAAAGGCACCTAAAAGAAATTGTTCGACTATGTTAAACCCTAACATTTTTACGATCACAAAAATATGGAAATACATAATAATCGAATAGAGAAAGAAAATTACGTACGCAACGATGAGATTAAGCTCTTGAGGACTGGTGAAGTTGCCAACGCAAGAGTGGGTAGCGTTCGTGGGCTTGTGAGCCGTCACGACGTAGTTCCATACACTCATGTTCCTTTTTGTCTTCGGATCTCTATACCAAAGCGCCAAGCCCTAAGGGCAAGTGTATAGCAGCAGAGTTTATTTGTTCTTTTTTTAATTTTTTTTCTGGAAAGATTGCGAAGCTTTTAGCCTTCTGGCTTCTGGTGTGGTGGCTTCGCTTTGTTGTTGAAGAAAGAAATGCTGCTGCTGCTGCTGCTGCTGGAGGGCCTTGGCGCACGTGTAAACGGTATTAAGGTAACGCCGCATGGTTTAATTGCTAGCTTTATGTTACTTTTGGTTCACGGAATATAAAATTATCCCGGGAATAAGATTAACGTAATGTAATATTACCTAACACATTACTGATAATATTACATTATTGTGTTTGGTTTGTTTGGCAAGAATATAAGATTATAGTGTTTGGATGAAAGAATAAAATATTACTAGAATGAATATTTTATCAAATTATTCTTATTCTATATTTTTTAACAAGTAAAATTCTAAATATTTAAATAAAAATTATTTATATAAAAATTCATCGATAATATATTACTTGAGTATTTAAATATATCATGTATTATTTTAATTTTAATTAATATTAAATTTTACATAATTTATGTAAAAATATATTAAAATTTTACATCAACACAATGAACGAATCAAAACTGAACAATACTGTCTTTCCCGGGAGATCGTCAACATTATAGCATACGAAGGGCCTGAAAGAGTGGAACGTCATGAACTTCTAGGCAAATGGAGATCAAGGTTTATTATGGCTGGCTTTACACCCTCTCCATTAAGCTTATTCGTCAACAATACCATCAAAACTCTGCATGGAGATGATGTTATTTGGAAAAAGAAAACATCACAAAAACATGAGATTAGAGCTTACTTTGTAACCATGTCATTTCTAGGGATGCAATGTAAACAAGGTGTTTCTAGAATTAAATGTTAGTGGTTAATTGTTGCAGCTTGTCTTGTTTACGTGTTTTCCACTCTGTAATGTTAACATTTCATAGTTATGGATATTGATAGGTATGGCTCATAAATATACTAGTAAAGAGGACAGGGGATGTGGGGGCGCAGCCTTGTGCCCCCGCGGTACGGTACAAGGTTAATTATGTAATTATGTACCAGATTTTTTATTATAAATAGAGATGTAACATAAACCTATGAGACATTGAATAAAACTTCTAGTGCTGCCTAGACACCGAAAACGTAAGCATATTGCCAAACCTCGTTAAAATTCTTATGTTCTTTCGTTTTCTTTTTCCGATTCTTCGACAGATATGTTCTTTTTGTGGATATGATGTTAGCTGGTCCATTTGCCTGAAAACGTTCACATTTTAGTTAAAAACGACGACAAAACGCTCACATTCTTAAGATATAATAGAAAATATATATTGTATTTCTTACAAATTCCATTACAAGAACTTGTTTTACAAACACTTTCCTGTGAAAAATAAAATTGTATCCGTTCCACTTTTGTACAAACTCCCAAGTTTAATACAAATAGTGATTGGCAACATAACAAAATAAGCTGAAATGGTAAACTAATACATACATATATACATATGTATATAGTAGGAAAATTCCAGATTTTCAGAAGACGAATCTTTTCTTTTACCAGTGAAAAAGATGGGGGGAAATGAATTGCTGTCCATATTTTTTATTCAGCCACCTTCATTGTTAACAGATTTATGGACCTGTTATTATTCTTCCCATGCTCTGTGGCAATGCATAAGAATGGTTTAGGGGTGCAATTCCAACACCACGCCCTTCACTCGGATTTTCTCGAGATCCATACTGATTCATGTCGCCATAGTATGTTGCCAGCGGAGTAGGTTGAACTGTGTTGAAACCATTCTGAGGGCGGTATTGGGCCAGTTCAGAATGCAATCGTTGATGCTCATTTGAAGTATGTTCGGGAACGGAATTAATGCCAACACCAAGATCAAGGCTGATGGCACCATTTTCTTCTGATCTAATCCTTGATGGTCCTGCTGTATCATGACTACTGGTCTTTGCAGTAGGCACATGCACATCGTGATTGTGTTTTCCCTCGTATGTGGTTATAACAGCTTTTGGATCATGAGACGCCCTCTCAACGTGTTTTCTAACAGGGCAACCGGCATTCGTGCACTTATAATAACTCCTACATGAATAAGCAAGCAGAAAATATATCATATAATGTAAGAAACCATAAAAAAATAAAATAACAAAAAGCTATGGTCAAGAACAGTCTTGTGCAAACGACTCTTGAATATGAGCCTTGAAATCAACAAGCAACGTAACCATACACAAAATAACAAAAATTATAAATAATGCTCGAAGATAAGCTGAATAAAAGATCCTAAAGCAATCAAGTATCATATCTAATTTATGACAAGGCATGAAAGCTAACATGCATCAATCAGAGTTTTATGCCGGTAAGCAGCCAATATGGTGTTTCAAAAAGCTGTATGTCGAAACAGATGAGCTTCTTAAAAGATCTGAATTGTAACTTATGACATTCTAACTCTATAATAATCGATTCAATGATACATACCTAGGATTAGGATTTCCTCGTACTACTTTTTGCCCATATTTGCGCCATCGGTACCCATCATCCAGTATATCAACTTCACTCAAGGTCTGAACAACAACGCGTGGTTCCCGGATTGGCTTCACCACAGTAGTGATATCAATCCCACCATCCATCTTCCTGCTCGTAGTTTGCTAGTAGCATTAGCAACCAGACAAATCCAAAAAATAGAAGCATAAAAGCGTCTACTGACCAATACAAATTAACAATACCTCCATTTCGAGAACGGGTCATCATCTTCAATCTCAACTGAAAACGTTCTGCTCCAATTATTATTATTTTCTCTGTAACTGGACTTGTGAAGATTTTCTGCTAGCTAGGGGTGTCAAAGAGTAAGTGTGGCCGCTTAGGTTTCGTTAAATAACCAGTACAGCACGCAATGCATCTAGTACTTGAAACTATATCTGATTTGCAATTAGTTTAGACTTGAAAAAACAAAACTCTGAATTGAAATCCCATCAGCTTAAACTATAGTTTTTAATTTTAGAAGAGAGAAATCCCTGGATTCAAACTAGTGCGAATCGAAAACGAAAAGTGAAAATCACAATCGAGAAAGTAAATGATAAACGAAGAGAGAAAGGCTCAAACATGGAAAGGCATTGCATGAAAGAAAACATTTATGCATTCCAATTCACACACAGAGATAAAAAATCGTTCCTCGCAACACTAAAAAAACCCAGATCCAAAATCGTTTCTTTCCACCAACAGAGAAAAAAAAACATTTTTCAAATAGGGAGAGAGACGAACCTGACAAGAGATTAGCAGATACAGCAACACATAAGAAGAAGTTCATTGGAACAAGAGACAACTCCTCATAACAACTCTCGCCAAATCGAAGAAGAAGAATATTTTCTTTCAGCCAAAGCAAGCTAACGGGAGGGGTATTTTAGCCAACAGAGGACGGGTATTAACAAATACCTAAGAGAGATGAGTGACTGATATTCCCAGTAAAACAGGAAAAAGAACTCACTGTTGGTATTCAATGTTACCCTCACTTGGGAATAATAACCATCCAAACGTAGGTATCTTAAACGGAAAAAAAGATTCCTTCCAAGAATGTTTTAATCCGTGAATCAAACATGACCTTAGTATTTTTTTCTTCCCTTCATTTACGTCATTCCGTTTTAATTATGTCATTAGATATAAAAAAATCATCATTAATTTAATGATTTTAATTTATTTAATTTATTATAATGAATTAAATTTTCTTTTGATTAATAATACAATTGACAGTATCTGTTCTAAAGACTCTAAAACATTTTATAATAAACATTTAAGTATCATGCAGTCGTCAGTGTTTGAATTCATAGCTTCTAAGAATAAAAATAATCTTCTTAATTACTGAAATGATTTGACTTAGGCATTTTATTGACTCAAATTAATAAAAGCATATGATTATATTAAATTATTAATCTTTGTAATATGAAGAAAGAAAAATAAACCATTCTAAGTTAACTTTTTTTTAATATTTTTTAGAATTTTAAATTATTTATTAATGTGATATAGAATAAATAAGTTTATATACAAACTTGAAGTAGGGATGATTATGGATTAGACCGAACCTTTGTCCCATCTGAATCTAACTCAAAAATTAAACTCTTCCGTTTGTATTTGATTTAATTCGAATTTAAGAAAATCTTACTCAAATTTAAAATTTTGATTTAATTTTTTAGATCAAACTTCGCACCCAATTTGATATATATATATATATATATATATTAGATAAAATAAGAAACTAATTAAAAAAAGTATTATTGTAATTATCTCAATATAACTCTAAACTCAAATATGATCCAACCTGATTCGAACTCAAATCCTTAAAATAAAAATCAATTTAATTGAATCGAGTTGAGTCGAAATCCATCAAATACAAGTGAAATAAGTATCCCTAACATGGAGTATATGTGAATTATTAATTTAAAATCGTTAAAAATCAATATTTTTTAATAAACATTTTGTTTAAAATGATGATCTAAACATTAATAACTAGTTGGTTTAGTGAGATGAACATTAAACCCTTCAAATAAGATTAAGAGTTTAAATATTAACATTGTAAATAGACCAAATTGAGTTGAGATATTGTTTATGTTGTATAATTTAAATTAATAGATTAATAAATCATATATATATATATATATAATTAACTAAAAATGGCAAGCTATAAATTGATAAATTAACCAGATATTTTAAGACAATATTTTTAAGGTAAATTATGTGTTTAATAACTAAATTATTAATTTTGACCCGTTTTAATATATAAACTTTTAATTTTTTCAAAACTTTAAAACTTTCGTTTCTGCTTCATTTTAGTACATGTTAAAAATTTAACTTTAAGTTTTGAAAAAATTGAAATTTTAGGCAATAAAACAGACTAAAATTGATAGTTTAAATACTAAAAGCATTAAGTTTTTAATGGAGAGATAGTAAAATGAAATGAAAACTAAACGCGGAGTATAATTTTGAAAAAATTTAAAAGTTTAAGTACTAAAATAGACCAAAACTTATAGTTTAAGTACTACATGTGTAATTTACCCTTTGCTTTATAAAGAAGAGGAGCTAAATTAGATTTACATATTTATGGATTTGATATTCTTTTGCTTCTTTAATTTGCGAAGGTAGTTCTTGTTCACTGTTCAGGAAACGATATGAGCAATGTTGGTGAGGAATAATCAAATTGTACAAAACTACAAACCACTTTTTATTGTGAAAATACACAGAAACGGCATAAGAACATGACTGTTGAAAACAGATGCCTAAATCTCGTTTCTAAAGAGCACCGATGTTCTTGAGCCCAAGCACCACCCCAACGCCGATAATGTGGCCAACACTGCCACAAGCCAACGTGTCTGCAAGAGTAAAACCAGCCGGGTCGCCGGTCTGCAAGCCCGAGTCCCTTGCTTCGAGCTTCAGTCCAGCGGTGGCCTTCCGGTTTGCCGATGGAGCCAACCCGAACCTCCCGGCGAACAACATCAGTGTAGTACTCGTCACCATTATCTGCTCGATACACCAGAACTAATTCAACCGGTAAGTGAAGCAAAAAAAGTGGGGGGATTCTAGGAAAATGAATGAAATCCTGACCAGATTTGTGGGAGATCCAATGAAACCGCAACGAGCACCTAAAGCACCATTTACCTTGCGCCTCGCCGGTTGAACTGTTGCCTGCTTGTTTTTTTCCACCCCACATGATTAGTAGTAATTTAGTATACCTATGAAAAGATAAGTGAGGAATTCACTAACCAGGGTCCTGGCTGGAGTTGCAGAGATTTGGGGTCTTAGCCCATTGAATTGGGGGAGTGTTGTCAGTGCAGTTACTGCCATTGTCGAAGCTCAAAGGGGGATGAATGATAACCAGAAGCAGATCTTATTTATTTTAAGTTTAAAAGGGTCCATGAAAGTAGTCTACAGCTCACTGGAGCCACATGAGCAATTTGTGGCTTTGGGAAGACGGATTTCGATACGCTTAGATATTTGCTGGTGGATTGGCAGCGCTCTATTGGCCTATGCTCCATTTGGATAAGGTATCTTTAAAATTTTAATTTATTTAAAAATATAATATCAGAGTGCAAGCCAAGTTACTTCAACTATCAATGAAATATAATAATAAAAATAAATTTATTAATTGATTTTAATAGTTATTAGTTAAAAAAATATTATTTTTCTTAAAAAAATTGAGTTATGTTTGGATATATTATTAATAATTAATTTTTTAAACAAATATTATCTTCTCATCTTAAATTATTTAAAAATGCAATAATAAAGATAACATAATTAAGACATTAAATTGTTGGTAATTGTTTTTTTTAAAATTTTTATTTGAAGTGTTTATAGTATTTATATCGAATATTTAGTTTTTTTTAATTGTTTGAGGTTTTTGAAAAGAGATAAACAGCCGTAAGTATTAAATTCATATATTTAATATTTTCTACGCTCAAATATTAAAATTGTTGAATTATCGAAATTCTCAAATAATATTAAAATTGTTGGAGTATTAAAATTTGTCTTTTCGTTAAAAAAATTAACAGTCATCCAAGTTAAACATTATTGCTTTCATGTATTAATTCGACGATATAAATTTTTAAGTAATAACTCGATGATTTAATGTAAATATAGAGTTGATTCACAAAATATAACTCAAACGGTTATAAGATTATATTTTATCGTATTTCAGTCAATAGATTAATCTCTATCTTACACAATCACCAATATTTTAATAAAAAATAACATTTTTAAAAGATATAAATAGTTGTATGATCATTTTATACATTTTAATAATTATATAATTTAAACAAACAACAAGATCATCTTGTTATGTTTAATAATTGAGATATTCTGTAATTTACCCAAAAATAAAATTTGGAAGGCAATACGATTGGGCTGGGCAACCCAAAATTGGTCCAATTAGAATAATGAATGAATCTTATCAAACGCTGATATATAATGGGCGAACTTGTAATAAGCTCCCGACGGGTTCTTTTCTGACTCCGATATCCCGAGAGAAGATCATACACACAGGCACACAGCAAATTAGATCGAGGTAACATCCTTCTCAGATCTGTGAACACAGTTAGCTTAATTGTTAGTTTAGAGGATAACAAACCTATACGTGTCGAAATTTTCAAAACGGTGAAGGCTATATTCAGTCGTACTGTTGTTGTTTTCTCCCCGTCCAGTAGCCTAATTTTTGTTTTTATAGCATTGTTCCATTTTCTTGGCTTCCAAACGCTGCGGTTGGATTATTGATATTTGCATTTATATGAATGTTGCTGTATAGATCTGAGGTGGCCGATCTATTTGCTGACTTGATCTTCTGATTCGTTTTTGTTTCTTCATTTTTCACACATTTGTTATACGTTTCGTTTTAGATATTTCTAAATCCATTCCTCTTTACTTTGTCTTGATTCCATTTCCAGATTCTAATTTTGATTTTTCTAATCCTAACTTGATTTATGTTGTCTGCTAGTTTCTCTAATAAAGCTCCAATTTGATATTGGCTGGGTAGTTTGCTCCGACATCCAAGATGGTATATACCTTTTTCTTTATTTTCATTCTCCTTTTTTTTGTTTTAGTTGAATTGCAGAACAAGATAGATCCTCGTTTAAGTTATTTTTATATTGTTTATGCATAAATTGAAATTTTTCTGACGATTTAGGAGTAATTGAGAATGAATACTGAACTGTCCATTGCAACTTAAAGCTTCATGTTCTATTTTCGGCAATGATACAATAGTTTCTTTTATTTTTGTGATTCAGGTTGTACTTGCTGCTTCTGTTTTAAGTAAGTCCGGCAAAGGTCAGTTCATTTTTCTTGTTATAGTCGTTTTTCTCATGTCATTGTAATTGAATTGGTGAAGTGCAAATTTTGGCTGTCACATTGACATTCTTTTTGCCTCTCATTTCAGTGCTTGTCTCCAGGCAGTTTGTGGACATGACTCGCATAAGAATTGAGGGTCTTCTTGCAGCCTTTCCCAAGTTGGTGGGCACGGGAAAGCAGCACACTTATGTTGAGACTGAGAACGTGCGATATGTTTATCAACCAATAGAAGCTCTTTATTTGCTTCTTGTAACCAACAAACAGAGCAATATTCTTGAAGATTTGGAGACCCTGCGACTTCTCTCCAAGCTGGTGTGGTTCAGATGCTCTTTGATTTATTTTCTATGTTTTTTAAATCTTTGAACATAATAAGTTACATAAAAGTAAGACATTTGGTTCTTTATTTCTTTGATCACCTTCAGTAGTTGCAAGTTGACTTTTATTTTTTAGTTGAATGGGAAGCAGTGCAAATATAATCTCAGTTTCAGTTGTGTTTGTATTTAGCTACTCATTCCTTGTCACTTTTCTATTTCATGAAGTTTTTCTGTTACCTGAGGCTTTTTCAATTTTTAGCCTCTGTAATAGTGTTTTCTGTCTCAGCCCAGTTGAACAGAGCACTTACTTTATTCCTTTTCTTCCCCTAGGTACCTGAATATTGTTACACTTTAGATGAGGAGGGTATTTGCAAGAATGCTTTTGAATTGATCTTTGCTTTTGATGAAGTCATCTGTCTTGGGCACAAGGAAAACGTGACGGTTGCACAGGTTAAGCAATACTGCGAGATGGAGAGTCATGAAGAGAAATTGCACAAGCTGGTATTGCAGAGCAAGATTAATGAAACTAAGGATATCATGAAGCGTAAAGCTAGCGAGATTGATAAGAGCAAGGTATATTTATTGCAATATTCTTGGCCCTTGTACTATTGGTCTCTATGTTATATACTATATTGATTCATGTTGTGTATGCTGCAGATTGATAAGAATAAAGGTGATAAAGGAGGGTTCATGTCAATGGGCTCCGGAAGAATTGAAACTAGCTTTACTGATATGAGCATTTCTAGCAGTGGAAGTGGTTTTGGAAGTGGTTCTGGGTTGGGAGTAACTACTGATGTCGATTCCTTCTCTACCAAGTCTAAAGGTTTGTCTCATTAGGATTCCACCACATGCATTGGATTTGTCTTGTTTGCACATTTCATGGACTGAAAGCTTCAGTGTTATTCCATAAGAAATTCAAGACATTTTTCTCTCCTAGGTATGTTTAATGTCAAACAAACATTTTCTGACCTTATGCTCATATTGCCAGGCCGCCAACCCTCATCTGCAACTGCTCCTCCTAAAGGTCTTGGCATGCAGCTTGGTAAATCACAAAAAACAAACCAGTTCTTGGAATCCCTGAAAGCAGAAGGTGAACTGATTGTTGAAGATGTGCAGCCAAGGGCAGGGCAGTCCAGAGTGGTTGCAACTGCACCTACCGATCCCATCACTTTGACTGCTGAGGAGAAACTCAATGTCACTCTGAAAAGAGATGGTGGAATAAGTAACTTTGATGTTCAAGGGACTTTGTCTCTTCAAATTCTTAACCCGGAAGATGCACACATCCAAGTTCAGGTAACGTTTGGTTTTTACTGGTGTGAGAATTCATAGTCTGACAAAGATTTTGACTTAAAATATCATGCTTTTACTTTGGTGATTATCATGAAGTTTTGTTTGGCTCAAATATTTGTGATAGGTAGTTTCCCATTTGGCACCAAAAATTAGCATGTTTTCCTTATTGAAGAATGTGCTTTGAAGAGACAAGGATGCTGGTCTTTCAAGTCTACTCTTTTCCACACTTTTTAAGGCCAGTATCTTATTTTGGGTCATGGGATGTGATCTAAACTATTCTTGTTAATCAGGGTAGAATACTATTTTCTTCTAATTTCCTCCTTTTTTTTTGTTATCTCTCAATTGGCTAATGCATCTCAAATCCTTGGGTACATTTGCCTTAATTCATGTTGGTCTTAATTGCCATCGAAATACATCCTATTAACTCCATCACGTTACAATAAACATGTCCTCAAAGTGCAACATGTATTGCTTCTAAAGCCTTTATTGTGTTAGAGTTAACCATTTTTATTGCATGCTTTGTCTTCAAATTTTCTGTTACAATACCTTTCCAGCATTAAATTACCAATGTCTGTCCTTTATTTTCAGGTTGAAACTGGGGGTAACCCTGGCATTCTTTTCAAGACGCATCCTAACATGAGCAAGGAGTTGTTTGCCAATGAGAACATTCTAGGATTGAAGGACCCTAATAGGCCTTTCCCCACCGGTCCAGCTGGGGATGTAGCTGGTGTCGGCCTTCTGAAATGGAGAATGCAAAGTGCAGATGAGTCAATGGTGCCATTGACCAGTGGGTCTTGAATCTAATGCTACTTCTTATTCTTAGTAATATGATTTTCTATTGTATGCTTTGATGGTTAATGAGTTTTCTTTTCGGTTTGGTGCAGTCAACTGTTGGCCTTCAGTTTCTGGAAATGAAACTTATGTCAGCATTGAATATGAAGCTTCTGCCATGTTTGATCTGCGAAATGTTGTGATTTCTGTGCCTCTCCCAGCACTTCGGGAGGCACCAAATGTCAATCAGATTGATGGCGAATGGAGGTAAATTGAGATCATTTAATATTTCTAAGGAAGCACAAATTTTAGCCACGTGAGATTAACTAATTGAATTCAACTCAACTCCGCCAAGCCTTAATCCAGAACTCTTTGGATGCCTGTCTTCATAAGATGTTACTAACTTCGGGCGTTAGTGAAAGTGCCATGATGTTGTGTATCATAAAACGTCAAAAATTGGAAATAGTTTTTATCTGCACCATATCATTTTCATTTTCCTCTTTATCTTGCAGGTATGACTCCAGAAATTCTGTCTTAGAATGGTCCATAGTTCTCATTGATAACTCCAACCGCAGGTAGGTACATTTGTAACACTTCAAAGCCTCTTTTTGTGTTTAGATGCTTTTAAGATGCTATTGATTTATAAGTATTTTCTTGCTTCTGACATTGGCAGTGGATCGATGGAGTTTGTTGTGCCGCCAGCAGATTCATCTGTCTTCTTCCCCATTTCTGTCCGTTTTTCGGCAACGAGTTTATACAGTGACCTGAAGGTTTGATATGCAAACTTACTCATTTATTTGTTTGTTTGTTTTAACTTTGGATAATTGCGGACGTTTCCATTCGCTCGGTTCAAAAAGTGCAGAGAAGAAAAAAGTTGTTTTCTCACATTATCAAATAAATGCCACAGATTTCACATATTCGAGAGAATTATTGTAGGTTGCGAACATCATTCCCCTGAAAGGTGGTGGAGCTCCCCCCAAGTTCTCCCAGCGAGCGAATTTGATTACGGAGAATTATGAAGTAGTGTGAACGATAACTATTCAAAACAGTAATAACAGGCGGTGAGTTCCGACTGCAGTTTTACTTAGAGTTCACTTCTATCTATGATTCAAACAACAGCTGCACCTTCCTTTTTGCATCTTTATGGTATGCTGGACTAGCAACTCTATTGCTCCAAATCTGTGAGATTTTATGCTCATTTAAACGGTGTTATATCATTTAATTGAGGCTTTGCAGTGAAAGGCAATCATGTCTTTCTACTAGTAACCCTGCTATCATTTTTTAACAATTTGTAATAATCTTTTCATCGAGAAATTTTTTTTGAAGCATTGGCGAAATAGACCCCTTAGCAGCCCCTGTTTTCTCTTAAAAGTGTCCTAATGGTTTTTTTTTTTTAAGTTTTCAAGGGGTTAAATTAAAAATTTTAAAACTTTTTAAAGGGCCTAAAAGAAAATTTCCTCACCAACATCCCTCAGACTCCCATCACCATCTGCCCCGTTTAGTTAGGAAGAGACACCCACTTAAAATGTCTTGCTTTAATATCAAGCACTGAATCAGTTCATTACTGAGATACTATTCCGTACAGAACCTTTAATTCTAAGGCACAAATTAAAAGAGAACACACCATTGCACTGTACTACCTCAGAGTCCCACTACGGGTGGCACCATTCTCACATTGACTAACACCATATAGTCAAATCATGGATCTGGGATTTTCGCAAAACACAACCAGTTTATACATTACATTCTATATTTATATAGGCATGATGGCAAAACTAGTTCTCAATGTTTATCTGAATGGTCATTTTAGTTTATATATTTTAGCATTTTAACTCCAACAATTTTTTCAAAATAATTTATGTTAGTTGAAAATTGTTAATTGATTAACAGTCTTACATAGTATTTTTACATGTGTTTAATTTTTGATGTGACATATATCACATTATTACTTTGAGTGATGTATCGCATGCCTTGTCAACATATCAGATAACGTGATAGTGACATGTCAATAAAATGTGTTGACAGTAGGTTAAATAATAGTTTTCATCTATTAAGGGTCACTTTGACCGAATATTAAAACGTTTGAAGGTTAACATGTTTAAAGAAAATAGGTGCTACAATGACTTTTCATACAAACGTTGGGGGCTAATATAGTAAGAAAACAGAAAAGTCTCATGACCATTTAGCCAAGAGTGACATGGACGCTGCCCCAAGGAGGAGTGAAATATTAGACCCAAGCATCAATTTAACATTGCTTTGCATCACGGGGTTCATGAAATCAACCCCAAGCAGGTCGACAAGCGACATGTAAATCAAGATCCCAGCCGAAAGGGAGTTGAGGACTCCTTCCACCACTAGTGCTTTGGGGCTATTCTCATTGTACACTTTTGATACACCCATGCCCATGGCTATGCCCATTGGGGTTGTCAGTGAGAACAGCACCAGCATCATGGCAGTGGCTCTGTTCTTGAATTTTGCCTGCACTCACAGAGTTTGATTGAACCATAATCAATCACAATATGCAATAAAGGTGGTGATTATTTTGACAAAAAAGTTAATGTTCTTGCATTGTTAACGTACTGTAATGTATAGCTAGGTCTAGGTAGAACAGTTTTCTCTTCTTTTTCTCTTGATTGTTATTATTATTATTTGACTGAAATTTATATTCCCCCACTATTAATGTATTATATGATTGTTAGACCCCATTTAACAGTGTATTTAAAAGATGTTTTTGGAATCAAATAAATTTAAAGAAAAAAATGAATTTGGAAAATATTTTTAAATCCAGATGTGAGAATTAAAAATTTTAATTGAAAAGTTTGAGAAGAGAGAAGACCTGAGAGATGCAACCACCGAGGCCCATGCCTTCAAAGAATTGATGGAAAGTCAATGCAGCAACAAGAGGCTTGATTGTTTTGGCACTTTGGGATGCACCCAATGCCATCCCTATTATTACCGAATGAACCACAATCCCTACCTCCAACACCTTTTTCATAACAAATAGAGTTAGGATAAAATATTAAAAATGACCGAATTATATATTTAAATTTACGAAAATTTAAAATTTGTTATTATTTTTTTATTAATTTGGGTAAGTACAAGATAATATATATTAAAATATATCTTTTAATCATTTGACACTAAATGTTCACACTCTTGAAATTTCTAGTGCTCAAATTCGAGACTTCAAAAAATAACAATAATTTTTTTACAATTAAGGTCGCTCGATTTGTGCCTAAAAATTGCTATTAGATAAAGAAAATTGTGGCACATACTCATTCCATTTCTATTTTGTTTTTCCCCAACTAGCATGGAAAAATTAGGGGAAATGGGTGTTGGAAAAAAATTCAGAGATTTTGGGTTATATTGGATCAATTAGGGAAATAAGGTTGTTTTTATAGTACAAATAAAGTTGTTGAAAGTTAAAATCGAATTTGGTAAATTTAATAGCAGCCGTAGACGATTTTTTTTTGTATTTATAGGATCAAATTAAAAAGAAATTAAAAGTACATAGATTAAATGCAATTTTGTAAATATTGATTATAGTAAAATAAAGGATAAATTATATATTTAATCATCCATCTATTCTCGTGATTTCGTTTTGGTTACTCAACTAATTTTTGTCAAAATCATAGCTAACCTTATATTTTGGTTCCCCTTTAGTCATTCATTGTTAAGAAATTAACGATAATGCTAACATGTCATTATAAAATAATATCATGTCAACATTGAAAAATAAACAAATTATCATGTCAAAAATTTTATTTATTTTTAACAAAAATGTAATGTCACGTATGATTTTAAAAAATAAAATAATTGAATAATCAAAATAAAATTTTAAAAATAAATGAGTAACTAAATACATAGTTTACCGAAAAATAAAACACTAAGTTCAAAGAAGGTGCCAAAATTTATTTTTATAATACGGATTCAAAATGCAAAAGTAAAATCAGTAAAATCGTCATCAACTTCTAACGATTTTATCAAACTCATCCTTATCTATTAATGACTTCACTAATCATTATAAAATTCACATTATTTATAAAAAATATATATTATTAATATATCTTCATCTTAAAAAATATTTTTAGATATGTCAATATATACGTACATACATATGTATGTATAGGTAAGCAATAAACATATAAATTGAATGCATTGGTTCATGTTGTATAATTGATTGGGATTCATGAATTTAAGTTTATAAGATCAAGTTTGAATCATACTCGTAAATTCTTATATAAATGCCGTTGACTTAAATTTTTGTAACAAAAAAAAATGCATTTATAAAAGGGATGTTTACCTGTGAAATAATACGTTGCCGAATAAGATGATGATGATGAGGAGAAGATTCAGAGCTCTGTGGTACCACAGCAGATCCATGAGCATGTCCATGAGTGGCATGCGTATGCACATGAACATGCCCCTCATGCTCCCCCATCATCTCCTCGTCCCCATTCACCGGCGAAGCCTTATTAAAATGCGACTTCTTGTAGAAACTCGTCGCCAACGTGTCGATCATCATCGTACCGATGGCCGCAACCATGGCGAGAAACCCCGAGAAAGGGAAAACCCCCCAAGGCTTTTCGCTGAGGCAAGGGCTGGACAGGGACCCGTACCCGTCGGGGAGTATGTGGACGAACGCGGTGGCGAGAATCACGCCCGCGGCGAACGCTTTGATCAGGAAGAAGACGTTGTTCTCCGGTCGAAACGTCGGGATCTTCTTGGCGAGGACCGGGAGAAAAACGCCGAGAGCTCCGGCCATCAGGATCGACACGATGGCGACGAATTTGTATTTCAAAGCCTTGGTTCTGTTTCCGGCGTCGTGACGAGGATGAGAGTGTTTGGTGGTGACAAGTGGATGGTAAGTGGACTGAATGACGACATTATGAGAAATCCGAATATTAAAAAAAAAAACTATTCAAATGCCTTTAATTATTAAAATTCTAAGCGTCTTTGTGCTCCTTTTAGACGGCTGATTACTCATCAATCACATCACCCACTCACTGTCACTGACTTAAATTATGATTTTGGATTGTTTTCTTATATATATATAAAAGTCTTTCATTTTCTGTTTTTTCAATTTTGTGTTTTTGATTCTTTTTAACTTTAGTCTTAAATTTGGTAAATTCCTTTTTTTTTACTATGACATTATAATATTGGGTAAAGTTCACAAATGGTCCCCGACTATAGATTATTATTTTATTAAATCTCTCGACTATTAAAAGTTATAAAATGATCATCTGATTATAGAATGTTGTTTTATTAAGTCCCTCGACTATTAAAAGTTACAAAATGATCACTTGAATATTCAATACGTTCCAAACTTTTTCTTTTTCGTTAAAAAATTGACGGTTATCTAAGTTGGATATTAACACGATGACTTAGATATGATAATCGTTTGAGATTCTATGATCAAATTTTATCATACCACAATCAGCAAGTTAATATTATACTATCGATAAATCATTTGTGTATTTTACCTTATAATCTTATACTGTTGGTACCAAATTTGTCTGGCTCGAGCCCAAACCCCCTAAATTCCCATCAAGTCCAACTCCTACGGGCTTAAAACTAATACCTCAATTAACCTAAATTTAAACACGAAGATTTCATCAACGTCTATAAAATTTTAAATTATCTTATTTTAAGTATTTTTTATGTTTTATATTGATTATCTTATTTCATACTCTCTAAAATTTAATATTTTTTTTTAATTTTATACTTCTAAATAAAAATTTCTAGGCCTCTCCCTACATTTAATAATCAAGAAATACATCCAACAACCCAGAAATTCTCTTTTACACCTTCACTGAAAAAGCATACTGTTTGGCCTTGGTGATTTCCAATTATTGATGCTCTTGTTCGAGAATTCAAACGGTTAGGAAGCCAACATTAATAAAAAAAAAGGCAAACATATCTCGGTTAATAAACCGAGTTATTTATGTGTGTATGACGATCATCTTATTGATTGAGAAATATCATGATATATCTAAATCAGTGCGAGAGCACTTTAAATGTTAATTGGATGTTGTTCTGATGCTTCATAACTTAGACACATCCCAGATACTCTAGAGGAGTAAGTTAGCGAGGTGTTACATATTGATGCTTCGTGACCCAGATCTCACCCTACGTACTTGGCAATGAGGGTCATTTGGACGTAAGATGTTGATGCTTCGTAACTCAAATCTTACCTAGAGTATCTAAGTCGTAGGCTAGAGGGGTGTGAGTTTTGTGATGTTGAGTGACCCCGTACTACATCTTGATGTTTACTTATGTGTGTATGTATGTCGTAAACTGAAGGGGTGTGAGTTCTATATATGATACTAAGCGATCCCGAACTACAACATGATACTTATTTTTTGTTGTATGATTACTATTGACGTTATGTGAGATTGGATACTATCATTGTGTGTTACATGATGATGCACAATAGTATGATGTTGAGGCCAGATACCTAGTATATGTTTACTCATGCGAGGCCTTATCAGAGACTAATAAAAGCATAAGACTCATATTATAATGATATAATTGTTAAACCTTAAGTGACACTTGATTATGATCATGCATGTACTTATTGCTTATCAATATGTCTTCTAGCATGCTTATGATTATGAGATTCATATGTTGCTTTATATTAACGATTATACTACTAGGTTTTATAAGCTCAATGTTTGGATGTTTCGTTCGCAGGTTAGTATGTTGAGCCGTTCGAGGAGCACTGCCGTAATAAGATTTCTAGCATTTTTCATAGAGTACTGTATAATTATTTGTAGTGAACATGTGTATTAATACAATATTATTATATTCAGATTTGTAACTTTGAGATTGTATTATTTTAATTTAAACTATATTTCGTGGAGCTTCGGTTTGTAAAAAATATTTTATAATTATTATCGATGCCTTTTCATAAATACAACGTTTTAAATTAAAATGTAAAAAATTTGAGGTGTTACATTAATTAATGTATTCTCATAAGCAATAAGATGTCACCCCGACCTAAGTTGACCCTAGTAGAATAAAAGATTTCGTCAATGCCATAACTTCTAAAGCTACACCAAAAGAGATCTAAAGTGATGAAAAAATCGTGAAGTTAAATTTAAAGAGATATATTATAATTTTATATATTATTATATGTTGTATCAATAATAATTTTATTTTAAAATTTAAGTTTAGAATTTAAATTTAGTTTATATAAATTTAAATTCTAGAATTAAATTAAAAATAAAATAAGGTAGATCGAATCAATTTTCAGATTCGAATTAAATGCATAAACTTTTCGACTGTTCATACATATGATGCACCTAGTCGTAGTAGAAATCGAATAATAAATGAAGAAAGTTGGAAGCCGATGAAGAAAAGCTTCCCAACCTGTAACACCTCCAACCCGTACTCGACCCGGATCCGAGTCTGAGGTGTCACATTAATTTTTCAAAACATTTACTTGTATAAAATAGTGAGTAATTTAAAATTTTTATACATGTAACTTATTCAAAAAATTTACAGAACTATTCAGAACTTATATGTTTTTGCAAAACCGATCATAGCATATACAATTCAAAACATTAATTACATGCCAATTATTTTCAATGTACAGAATACATCTAATTCAAAACATCTTTTCTGATATGATCTTCGGTAAGAAGTAACTGACCTGTCTTGCTCCACTTTGCTCTTTACTCTTCTCACTTCTGTAACCTACGTGTGAAATAATCACACGCTAAGTCAATGACTTAGTGAGGCAAATAAACATAAAATATAAACTATAGCTTGTAATCATGCATGAACAATTACTACTATCACTCATACCCTTATTCATGTAACAAATCCCTATAACACATATGCAATATATCATTACATATAAGAACATATACTCATCACTCATCATTTCCATCATTAGCCTTATTTCATTATCAATATTATTATCGTTTATATCACTTAATACATATCCTCTTATACCTAGCATTTTAACCAACATTTGACTCATTTAATCATACAATCCACATATTATCATATAAATCATATAATACCATTCATAACACAAAAACATACAAGTCACATGTAATATATTTGTTGTTATTTCTTTATTAGCCCATGTACACATGTGAGAACTGTAGATATGTGAGTCTATTGAGGTTGTGCACTATACTGTCACCACAGCTCGTATGGGGTCCCACTAAAGGCTATGACATTCGTCCCGAATGACCACTATGAAATGTCCCTAAGGACCGCTATGTCCCGAAGGACTGCGTAGACCCTCGACTCTTGGCATGCCAACTATACCTCTAGCTCTCATGTCACATAACATTGGCATTAGCATCATATCATTTCACATATTCATATAAACTTATAGTTTACTGTCACATATCACGTAGCTTATGTTGCATAACTTGTATCACATATACACATTCATCTCACATGTTCATATAAGCTCATAATTTCTTTCACAATTACATATAATCATATAGCTTCTTTTCACATAGTTTATGTCACTTTTCATATCATTCATTTATCACATATAACATGACTTAATATATGTTTACATTCTTTTCCACCTACTCACATTTACCTCTCCTCATATCTCATACATAATCTCTATCATCTATACATTCATTCACTTATCTTGTAGTTATGTATCATATTACATAATTTAACTTATATCATATTATCATGTGTACATATACCATGGACGCTGAACATGTATCATATAAACATATATTCACACATATCATTAACACATATATAACATATCAAACATATGCTCATATTAATGAATTCATGCATTTTACTATAGGAAATAGACTTGTCGCAAGTCTTATTTCCATCAACCATCATATACTATCGAATATGCACTCACCTTGGCCTCACTAAGTTCCAATCCACTTTTATAATTTCCTCTTTTGCGATCGAATCTTAACTTGATAATCGTTCCGGAACTTGTTCGTGCTCGATATCTATATAATCATACATTGATACATATCAGTATCCAATTTATATATATTAATCTATCATTTCTTAGACCGAAAGAAAGGTATAATTCTATTTTCCTTTGAAGTGCATCGATACATTCTACAGTGCATCGATGCATTCTTTAACATGTGCATCGATGAACTACCTATGCATCGATACACCAATCACCTTCGATATTTTCATTTTAAGGGGGTGCATCGATGCACTCCTTATGCATCGATGCACTAATTGCATTCGATGTTTCCATTTTTAATGGGTGCATCGATGCACTTCCTGTGCATCGATACACACTGAACAATTTCTGGAAATACCCTTGATGCATCAGTACACATTGAATGTGCATCGATGCACATAGCCCAAAATTCATTTTTAAGCCCGAAAATCACTCCAATTCTACTTAAACACTTCATATTACATCCTCTACCATATTCTTAACTCTCATATACACATTTAAACTCATTTCTACTCCTTTATCACCCTTTAAAACTCAAATTTTTTTTCTCCATATGGAAATCAATTATCATACCAATTTTTCAATATGTTCTTAATTCAATTCTATCACTTCATATCTCTTAATTAAGTTGATGACAAGTCAAATTTATCTTCTAATTTGAGTAATGAACTCTATTCCAAGATTTCATTTGAAAACTCTTAATCTTTAATCTCTCCTAACTCTACCATCCTTTGCTTTTAAGATAATTTAAGTTTTCTTTAAGCTTAATTATCATCTAATGATCATAAACAAACCTTGAATTCAACAAGAAATTATCTAACAAGATGACTTACCTTTGCAACCTTGGTTCACGATGGAGAGAAAGAAGAAAGATGAAGAGGACTCTGGAATTTCCTTTTCCCTCTTCCCACGTGGTTTCCTTATCTTATAAGGGAAAATAAAAATCTTCCTTGTCAAATGATCATTTTACCCTTTACTTCATTTAATAATTACCAACCATCCCTAAAAAATATTTACAAATAAGTCCTTCATTTTATAATCTTTTGAAATCATACTTCAAAGTTTCAAAAATTTCATTTTAGTCACTAACTCTGATTTTGAGATATTACACAACCGCTCTTGACCCAACCCGGTGAGCCGATTTCGCCGCCGTCTTTCCCTCCGCCGGTCCGGTTTTTTGCAAACCAAACTGCTCCATCGGTATTTGGTACAGACTCAGAACAACCGTGGAAATACACAAGCCAAGCCTAGCATTTAATGTTTCTGTTTTCCCTTAAACATCTACCTTTTCTAGTCTCATTTAACATTCCCATCTACTCCTTACTTCAACCTCAACCATGGTCCATACCCCTCGCCCTCTCTTTCTAGCAAATACTTATTCTCTGTTTGGTTGCTGAGAAACCCTGAGAAAATGAATTGAGAATAGGATTCTCTAAATAGAGTGTGTCTTCTATATATACTCATTAGCTAAATCCAGAAGAACCCAGAGTTTTGTTTTCCTATTTTGGTCTCTCAGCTTTTCCTTGTACCTGCACATGGAGTATTAGGGTTCCTTAGGAGAGTTTTGAATGATAATTTCCACCCCTAATTGGCTTTGGAGGTTAGTGTATATTGTCCCTTGTTGATTGAATTACTTTAACTCTCTGCCCTATTTGCTTAGCCTTTTCAAAGCATCTTCAGTTCTTTCTTTCCATAACCCACATTTTTTGCTACGTATAAAGCGTGTGATATTTTTTGTGTGTGTGTGTTGAATTGTGATCAATTCGTTAAAGCTTGATTGGTAAGGGACCAATTTAATAGTTTTGATATTTTTGTTTTGCCTGTTTCTAGGATTAAAGAGAGTTTTGTGATGGCTGTGAAGCTTGTGCGTCTGCAATTTGTTCTCTTAGTTGCTTCTTTTGCTGCCCTGCTTATGGCTTCCGACACTGTAAGATTGTACAATCTTATCATTTGCAAAAATGAAAATGTCTGCAAGTTGTAGAGTTTATTACCTGTATTCGAATATGAAGGTTTCGTTTTGGTTATCATTTTGGTGTTTTAGGCCTCTAATGGATCGGCTGCAACGTTTAATTCTTCTTCCAAGCATGAAGGTAATGAAGGTGCCGGATTTGCACATTTGCTTGTCGAATTCGTTAATCTTTGGTGGTAAACATCGTCATTTTTTTTAGATTAAGCTGTTTTGTTTTGTTGGGTCATGTAGCAGCAGGATGCCCCTCTGGTTGGGTTGTTTCTCCAAATAAAAATGTGTGCTTTGGATATGATGAAAGTTTGCGGTCATGGGATGAGTCAGAGATCCACTGTAAACAATATCGTGGACACTTAGCGGCCCTAACATCGTATGAAGAACTAAGCTTTGCACAACTTCTGTGTGGCCAATTTGTCGACGGTTGCTGGGTTGGAGGAAGAGTTAGCAATTCGACGGTCGGTTCTGGTTGGAAATGGTCTGATAATACATTGCTCTGGAATGAATCAGCTATTAGATTACCTGCACAATCCATTTGCAACAAATCATTATGCTATGTCAACAGCTCATTCGATTTATGTACATTGGTGATGAATGGATCGGAACCTCTTGTGAGTGAGAGATGCAATGCTTCTCATGCTTTTCTGTGCATGGTTGATATTGGTAAGATATATGGTTATTTTAGATTTTCCTGAGTAGTTGCTCGATAGCGGTCTGTTCACCGTATTAAGTTGTTATATCGATCTTTCCTTTCTACTATATATGACCTTTTTTGCCGTTATTGAGATTATATTTTTCGGATTACAGGGGGAAAATGTCACTAAATGCATTGCCATAAGGAATATCTCATTATCCTAGCCATTGTTAGTGGGTTGGTTCTCTGCACAACATTTGCTGTTGTTGTTTGGTTGCTTGTATATAAGCGGAGTAAGAGGCGTAGAAGATCTAAGAAACTATCAAATCCTGCCACTTCTGCATTGGTTCCCCCCTCATGGAAAATCTTTTCCAGTGATGAATTGCGGTCGATCACGAAAAACTTCAGTGAAGGAAATAGGCTTCACGGAGATGTAAAAACGGGTGGCACATACACTGGCCTTCTGCCTGATGGATCGAAGGTAGCGGTTAAGAGGTTGAAGAGATCTAATTTTCAGAGGAAAAAGG
The DNA here is from genome assembly GCF_006381635.1 of Hibiscus syriacus. Classification (NCBI taxonomy): domain Eukaryota; kingdom Viridiplantae; phylum Streptophyta; class Magnoliopsida; order Malvales; family Malvaceae; genus Hibiscus; species Hibiscus syriacus. The sequence continues at coordinate 1,750,134 of NW_024062205.1, forward strand.
AGTTATACTCCGAAATTGGTAGGGTCGCTAGGCTACATCACCCGAATTTAGTTGCCGTGAAAGGATGCTGCTATGATCATGGCAGCCGCTACATCGTGTATGAGTTTATAGTAAATGGACCATTGGATAGATGGCTATACCACATCCCCAGGGGTGGTAGGAGCTTGGATTGGACCATGAGGATCAAAATTGCTACAACTCTTGCCCGGGGAATTGCGTGAGTACAAACACTAGATCTTTCTCAGTGGATTCTTTTGGCATCTCCATTGCTGCTTTTGCTTAGAGAATTTTTAATACTTGCTAAAAGAATTTCTTTTACTTATTGATTATTCTCTTTTAAAATAGGTTCCTGCATGACAAGGTCAAGCCACATGTTGTGCACCAGATATACGTGCGAGCAATGTACTACTCGATGAAGAGTTTGGAGCCCATCTGATGGGGGTTGGTCTTTCGAAGATTGTTCCACTGGAGGTAATGCATGAGAGGACTGTGATGGCCGGTGGAACCTATGGATACCTTGCCCCTGAGTTTGTTTATAGGAATGAGCTCACAACAAAGAGTGACGTGTATAGCTTCGGTGTGTTGCTGCTCGAAATTGTTAGTGGGCGTAGGCCGGCTCAGCAAGTTGATTCAGTGGGTTGGCAGAGCATATTCGAATGGGCAACACCTTTAGTGCAGGCCCATCGATGTCCAGAGCTCCTGGATCCTCTCATTTCTTCATCAACCTCTGATAATCCAGAAGCTGGCGATATTCAGAAGGTGGTGGACCTCGTGTATGCTTGCACGCAAAACGTCCCTTCTATGCGGCCGAGAATGTCTCACGTTGTTCATCAATTGCAGCAGTTGGCTCAGCCAGCCGCCGCAAAGTAGCTTAATTTTATTTACAGCTCCAGGGATTTTTGCCGGAGCTTAATTTTCTTAGGAATAGTTTAGAGCTACCTTAAGTAAAACTAATTCCAATAGAAGACATGTATTTTGTGCTGTTGAAAATGGTTAAAGAAGATATTTTCAATGTTACAAAAGATAACTGTTTCTGCATGACACCTACTAGTTATATACTTATATATTAATCAATATAAATAAGAATTCATGTGGAAAACCCCTGATGCCATTAGAGACATTCACAAATCCCTCTTGTTTACTCAGTTACCCAACTAACCTTACTATGACAGGTACATTAAATCAACAAGCTTACTTGGGGCTATCAGTCACATATATTCCCCTTTACTCCAACATCTTTTCATATAAGGTGGATGTGTTTAGTACCAGCAGTCTGCCACATCGTTCGGTTGTTGTAACTGCGGTGTAGCACTAGGGGGTCCTGATGTTTTAGGATATCCTCTGAACCGGTCTTTTCCAGGTTTTGCTATTTCGACATATATCATCCTGCCATCAAATACCTGACAAACATAAAACTCATATTAAAATCTAACTAGAAATATTGCCTGCAGATCTAAGTTATGTAACTTAGAATTTCATCAGAGTTCTCAAATTCAGGTGATAAAAGTATGTTTGATGAAATAAGAGTTGTTAACAGTGATAAAATTAACAGTAAAGGAACCTTTTCATCATGTAAAGAGAACAAGAACCTCTGTAATTATGCTTCACTCAACGGGGTGAGAGAAGCTAGGTGTAATCTACAAATAGTATTCCATACGTCTACTTTTACGAAAGAAAGAAAGAAGACATAAAACCTGTTGATCCATGTTCTCTACGCCGACCATAGCCTCATCCTGAGAAGTGTATTGAATAAATGCATATCCTTTTGATCTTTTTGTGAATTCATCCTTGACAAGCTTAACTGTTATAGGTAGAAGTATTAGACTTTGAAGCTTACACAAGATTGAAGATGAAACATGTTATCCATTAATTCCATTAAACTATGAGAAATGTCCCAATCACCTTCAGCTGTTTCGCCAAAATTGGCAAATTCCTTCTGCAAACGGCTTTCTTTGGTAGAATATGGCAAATCTGCAGGAAATACACCCAAAAGATGCCAGGACATAAATTAGGGAAAGACAAATGAATACAACTCTAAAATACAAAGAGCAAAGAATATCTGATGGAACTATTCTTATCTCTTTATCTTCTTGTAACAGAATCAAGTCAATCTGATTCGACTGAAACGAAGCTAGGAATTTATGGTTTTGTGTCAATTTTTTCTCTCAATAATGGATTCCATCATCACAAACAAATCCATACTAAGCTCTTTCTAGTTTTGGTTACATACATAGTGAAAATACTAGTAAAATCGCAATATTCCCAACCATCTTTCAGCAAACCTGCATTCTTTATTGGCAAACTACTCTTAATTTGCATATATTTATATGAAAACAATTTGAAAAGTTTCATGCAAGGACAAAGAGGGATCTCCTCTAGGGCCGTAAATGAGCCGAATTGAGTTCGGGTATTATTGAGCTCGACCCAAAAGCTCGCGAGTTTAAAATTATCAAGCTCAACTCGAACTCGAAATAAAATATTGAAACTTGAAAAAACTTAAATTCGAAACATTGTCAAATGTAGCTCGAACTCGAGCTTAGTTCAAGCTCGAGCTCGAACATGCTCTCAAGTACATGAAAATCTTATATTGTAATTTTTTTAAAAATAACATATAAATACTAACATTATTAATAATTTAATTTTAAAAAATAAAAATATAATATATATTTTTTAGTTGGTCACGAAGTTTTCGAGTTGAGTATTAAGTAGTTTGCTCCGGCTAACTAAGAACTCAAGTTGAGTTCGAACTCAAATCAAGTCCATTCAAATTTAGCGTTAACCGAACTTATACAAGTCAAACTGAGTACCTCACAGTTTTGTCTCATCTTATTTACGGTCTTAATCTCCTCATCGAAGCCAATTCTCTTGCTTAACAAGGATGTATTCGTTTCTACACAAAAACCGATATCCGATAGTGCGAAGTCAGCCTGTAGAGCTATTCTTATTCCTATACCTTTTTGCCTATATTTTTTATCATCAGAGGAACAAAAACAATCAACATTCAAGATAACAGTGAAGAGCTATATCCTGATGGCATATATTTGACAGGCAATTAATCAAATTTGTGGGGAAAAAGAAAGCGAAAATGACAAGTAAAAAAACAGTAACTGTAAACAAAGAGAGAGGGGTTTTACTCGTAACGAAGATTCTGCTAGCAAGAGGATAGTCAAAGAGCGATGCTCTTAGCCCGAGGTTCAAGCCTCTATGTGTTCGACGATTTGCCGAAATGGGAGAAGGGAAAGAGAGGTTGGGTTTGCCGCCCACATGACCACATCGAACTGCGCTTCCTACTATCCAGACACTCTCGGGGACGGGAAACTGGTTTCAATTTTGATCACTGTACTATGAATTTTGTCAATAAAATCCCTAAACTATTACAATAGTTTCAATCTATAAACTACAGACAATTAACTGTTAATAAAAAAACTAACATAATAATTAAATAAAATTGTCAAATTATATATTTCATCGTTATAACTTACATATTCTATTAATTTAATTATATTATTAGAAAAAAATAAAAGAAATAAAATGGAACGAGGACAGGAAATTGAACTTTATTTATTCATTTTTGGTTACAAAAAGTTTGGTTCAGGGTAGCTCCCCCAGTACAGGATCTGTCATACTTAAGACCCAATTAGGATTTACATAGGAATTTACCATCAAAAGTGACGATGGTAGGATTCGAACATGACCTAACAAGCTTAAATTCTTGAATCCTAACCACTTGTGCCAACCCTCATAGGCGAAATTGAACTTTATTATGAGATTGGGAGTAAACACATTTTAACTAATAATTAAGTTAAGTATTTGATGTTTTGTTAATAAAGTTTTATTTTGAGTTAACATCTACGATAATTAGTAAGCGATTATTTTTAATTATGAAATTATAACAATAAATTTGTGAATTAAGATGAAAGATGGTGTTTTTTTTACCGATAACGTGATTATTAATATTGAACGAGAAATTATCAAAACATTTACTTTAGAACTAATTTTTGAAGATCTTATTTATTTAAAAATGTTATTTACAATTATAAATGATTTTTTATAGTTGTTTTGTTTCATTAAATATTTTTATCAACAAATGAATTTTGAGGGTTAATAAGTTTTTTATTTGGCTTAATTATAAAATAAGTGTCCAAACTATATTGTTTTTTCTAAATAGGTGTCTAATTTTTTTTTGAATCATCCAGGTACTTAACGTTACAAACGTTACCACTTTAGGTGTCCGACTCGTAACTGTCGTTAATTTTCTCTGTTAAGTAATATGTCAAAATTAAAATTATTATTATATTTATAAAAAATCTTAATTTCTTTTAAATTAAAAAAACACAAATACCTAAATTCTTAAATTCCTAACCCTAAGCCGTAACCCTTGTCTGCCACGACCACCCCCACTAACGTATTCCCTATCATCTTCCCAGTCATACACCGTCATAGTTGTCACCAATTGGATGTCAAAATCGTATGAGGTCGTGATTTTCAGCCTAGGGTTCACGGAGTACAAAACGTCAATTAGCCGTTGATTGACCACGATTTCATAGGATTATTGATCGTCATGGGAGGTGAGGTCGGTGGAGCTTCGTCGATGATAAATGGTGGTGACCGATGTTGGGATTAAGGGTTGAAATGAAGGGTTTTAAAGTTTTTGGTCTATTTTAAATTTTTTGTGTTTTTAAATATATTTTTATTTTTTAAAATTTTAAATAAATTTTTTTAAATTACTAAAACGTGAAATGTGTCCTTTAGCAGCAAATTTTAACGGCAGTTACAGCTTGGACACCTAAAGTGATAATATTTCTAACGTTAGACACATGTATGACTCAAATGATATTTGAACACCTATATGAGAAAAGTAATATAGTTTAGGCACTTATTTTATAATTAAATCTTTTTTATTTGATCAGAAATCACTTGGGATGAGGATCTGCCTCTGCCTCTGCCTCTGCCTCTGCCATCACTACTACCACCCACCATATTATGTGTTTTGGAAAAGCCCCCTCTCCTCCTGGGCTATTGTGTTTTGGAAAAGCCCTCTCTCCTCCTGGGCTATTGGGCTTCTAATGAACACCTTTTTTTGTATTAGAAAAGCATAATAATTCGTTGAAGCCCTGACACTAAAACCCTTAAGCGATGATTCCAAAACCCCAAAGTACTTCTCTTCTCCATTCTGCCCTCATCACCACCGCAAACGCCCAACAGGACTCTGTATTTACAGAAGAACAACACAAAATAAGCACAGCCAAGTAAATAGGAATCCGATGAGTACAACAAAAAAGGCTTTGAGAGCTCTCACGTATCTTACTTCTCTTCATACTTACCGAGTCCATAGCTTCCACCGCCACCAGCATCATCATCATCGTCATCATCTTCTATTTGTTCGTTTGCTTTCAGCCCAATCCAAGCAACGCCAAGATGATTCCGATGACTCCCACCTCAACAGCAGCCCCGATTCTGTCTTCGACAGTGGCCAATTTTCTATCCCCGATACACCACGAAGTACTCCCCAACAACCGACATGGGATGTCCAACACAGGAAACGAATAGAGCGTGAATTATTCAAAAACGATCTCCAGGACCGCTACTTTGAGGACGAGGAAGAGGAGAGGAGAAGAAGGGTTCTTGCCAAGGCTTTGCTCGAGGCAGCTTTGAAGGGACCGGACGAGGACGCCGAACAAGACCTAGAGGTCAAGGAAGAGGACCAGAAGTCTCTCTCCGTTGGGATTATTGGCGCCCCTAATGCCGGGAAATCGGCCCTTACTAATTTTATGTTTCGTTCATTATCCCCTTTTTTTTTTGGAGATTAGCTCATTAATTCATATCAGAACTAATTAAATGTCTGATGTGTTTTCCGAAAGGTTGGGACCAAGGTTGCTGCTGTCTCACGGAAAACGAACACAACTACTCATGAAGTGTTAGGGGTCATGACCAAAGGGGATACCCAAATTGTATGTTTCTTTTTCATTTATTTCTATTATTATGCTTTAGCTACTTTTTGGGTTGATAAAGCTCTAATCTTTACTAATTTAGTTTTCCTTATAAGTGTTTTTCACCTCTCTATTTACTCATTTGCGACATACAATGCAATCTGTTTTACTATAAGACAGAATAATATTTTTACAATTTGTTTTACTTTTAAGAATTTTAGAGGTTTCATATCTTGTTATTGAGACTTATTGATACTAATTTGGAATTAAATTTCAAAATTTGGATTGTGAGAATTCCCTGTTCACTTTTGTGGGGAACCCATTATTGTTGTAATGCTCTTTAGGAATATCATTCTACTAATTTCAAGCATGCATTATGCAGTGCTTTTTTGACACCCCCGGACTGATGTTTAATAGCAGTGGACATCTTCACAAAGATATGAAGTTTCGTGTCGAGAGTGCCTGGAGTTCAATTAATCGCTATGATGTACTCATAGTTATTTTTGATGTCAATAGGCATCTTACAAGGTTAGTGGTCCGATACACAGCTGATATTTTCATCTGTATTTACTTTTATATTAAATTTTTGTTGTACACCTTATTGTTGATGTGCTTCTGAATTTGTTTAACATTGATTATCTCTTTTGCCGCCTAACATATATTTTTGTCTATTTAGCTCGATTCCAAGATTTCTTTGCTTCCCTTCTTCCAGTTATTCTCCCTGCTTACTATGCTGCTTCATCTGGAGTGGTTGCTGATTCTATTAACTCTTTGTCTTCAGCGTGTCCTTTTGAAATCCACTGTAGTTCATAGCTTTTCTTTACCATTTTGTCATCATTGTAGATTTTATGTTCCTTAGGGTTTGGGGGGGGGACTTCAACTAAGATCTATCATCAGCCATTTGTTATATGTAAGACTATACTACATGTTCTTATCTTTGTGTGATTTACTTTAACTTCCTTCATGAGAGTGATTTTTTACTATCTAACAAAACAGTAATAGCAGGTTGATCTAACCTATTCCTAAAAGGATAAAAGTCTTCAAGTTTGATGTTCTGACTGGAACTTGAGGCACATAGAATGGGTGATGAATGGTTGTGCACTAAGAATGCAGGCGGTCTTCGTCCTGTACTATTGTGAGCTGCAAAAAAGTTTTTCTTGGGCCCTCACCTTAGAAGTATATAAATAAGAAAGGTTGTCCTCCTGATAATATCATAATTTATTATTGTTGTTTTTAGCATGAGATTGCAGCGGTTTTTATTATGTTCCTTGTGTAATGCTTGGTTTTCCATTTAAATAATTTTAGCAATGAATTATTTTTACTGCGATCATTTTTAAAAAACCAACACATATCCTCTTGAATAATATATACTTCAGATGGAATTCACCCTCTTACTCACAAAATGTATTTATCAATTTTTCTAGCTTGTCAATTTCAATATAATGATCTCTTCCTGTATGCCTTTTATCATAAAAATTTGGGCATTTCAGGTGGGTGTTGGTTTAATGGTATGACACATTGTCTTTATATTCTAAATACTTTTACGTATTCTAGTATCTTTTTAAATTTCCTGTCTAATGCCGAGGTTGTTTCCTTCATCTTGATTGCTGATCATGTATATAATAACTCATCCATACAGACCTGATTCAAGGGTGATAAGATTAATCAAACGTATGGGAGCAGAAGCAAGTCCCAAACAAGCACGGGTTTTATGCATGAATAAGGTAGATTTGGTAGAAAAAAAGAAGGATTTGTTGAAGGTTGCTGAGCAGTTCAAAGATCTTCCTGGCTATGAAAGGTAGGTTTTCATGCTACAAGGAGTGGTATCTCCTTTTAGGATATAAACCAAGCTTGCTTAAGTTAGCTTCTGATAACTTCTACTTTAACTATCCTCCAGGATTTTCACGATCTCAGGATTGAAGGGTTCTGGTGTAGAAGATCTTTCTGGACATCTCATGGAACAGGTTTTTTTTAAAACTTCTATGTTATGTCCTTGATACATGCAATTTATTCTACTTATGCAGTTTATCTGGATTATCTTTTGTCCTTTGACATGGCATTGCGTAATATCTTTCTAGTTAACTATGTTGTTCATAAATATGTCTTCAGCCAAGATCATTTTAGCATGATGGTAAAGATATTCAAATTATATGTTGCCTCTGGACTCTTCTGAAGGTGTGGTGTTATGTTTCTATTACCAACTTTGTTTGTCAAAAGTCTATAATCTATATCTTCATCCTCTGTTATGGTTTTTCCTTTTCAACCTATTGTTTTCAAAAGGATATATATGCATTTTTATTTTACATTGATTTGCTTTACTGGATGAATGGGTAAAGAATAACATAGCTGGTGGTTGTTAGGTACTAGGATCTGTGTCATTGCTTCATTTATGCATTTTCCCACTTTTGGATTCATTTTTTTACTTCAAGTGACTTCTTCGGCATTAACACCTTCTTAGCATGCTTCCGTGGAATGGTTGAGCTTGCTTAAGTTTTCTTCCTACCTTTGCATGTCCTCTTTTCTTCTATAAAGTAACACAAATTATTCAGGATCAATGGCATTTTTTTCCCGTAGGCAGTTAAAAGGCCTTGGGCTGAAGATCCGTTTGCAATGAGTGAAGAAGTCATGAAGAATATTTCATTGGAAGTTGTCCGGGAAAGGCTACTAGATCATGTGCATCAGGTAAAACTTGCGTGTTCATCTATAACTTGGCTTTTGGTTCATACTCTCTCACGCTAGAGGGGTGGCTGGAGAGTTCTGTAATGTTCACAGATCACAAGGACTAAAACTTTTCTTGCTCCAGGAAATCCCATATGGCATTGAACACCGTTTGGTAGACTGGAAGGAGATACGAGATGGGTCTCCAAGGATTGAGCAGCATTTCATTACTTGCAAAATAAGCCAGCGAAAGATTCTCGTGGGAAAGAATGGCTCGAAAATAGGGTAAGCTAGTTCTGTATCCAATTAATTTCTTCTCAACGTTCTACTGGTATTTTGGTCGCGGGCAACTACGGCTCTCTGAAATCCGAATGCAATCTCACCATACAACTATTATTTGATATAAAACACAGGAGAATTGGGATTGAAGCAAATGAGGAGCTAAGGTCTATCTTCAAAAGGGATGCGCATCTCATTCTTCAGGTTAGAGTTAAAACATAAACTCGGCGAAAACATTGACGAATGTCCAGGACCGCACACATCTGCAATACAATCTGATGTGTATATCCAAAGGGTAGGCAATGCAATTGTGCCATCTTTTCCCTAGGGTCTTATGTACAATTGGGGACCTTAACGTAAATTTTCAAGAGATCCCAGTTTTTCTGTCCTTCAATGTGCCCACTTGTCCTAAAATTGTGTGATCCAAAGTGTTGTATTCATGTCTGATTGCATGAAAGCTGTAAGGCGAGGGCTTATTTAGTTAATTAATTTCCAACTTGAACGATTGTTGTTATTTTATTGTTCTAAATAAAGATAATTCCTTATTTTTATACATCCCTTTTTATTTCTTGCTCGTTCTCCCTTTGTATTTGCCAAGATTTGGGAGGGGACAAAATTGTTCTCGTTACGGTGACTAAATCGCTTTTATGGGCAAATTCTTCAAATAGTCATCCAACTTTTGTTTAGTCATCGTTGTAACCGTTAGAGTAATTTTTCATCTCATTTTGTACCGTTAAATTTCTAAAGCTTGATTTAACATATTATCTTCAGAAATTTTCATTTCAATTCTGACGGTCAAAATTTAACGTTTGATTGGACATTTAATGAAAATAAAATATATTTTGAAGGAACAAATATAAACGATTTGTGATGTATTAATCTGTATATGATATGTGTTCAATTTGAATTTATATAATTTTTTTTATTATTAAGATAAGGTGATTACAAAATATTAACTGCTCTAAATACTTTCAACCATTGATTCCTTTAATTATTAAGGTAAGTTGGTTTGTGTAAATTTATATAACTTTTTCAAATAATATAAAAACTAAAATTTTATATAATAAAAACTCGATTTAAATTTAATAAATATGATATTCAATTTGAATAAATATAATTATTTATACTTAAATAAAAATTCAAAAAATACAATCAAATTTATCTCAAACATTATAAGTTTAGTTAGATTTAAAAAAATAAAATTTTAGTTATAAAACAGTAAATTTAATTTTTTGGGTAAACTATACATTTAGTATTTAAACTATCAGTTTTGGTTTGTTTTAGTACCAAAACTTTTAATTTTTTCAAAAACCATATCTAATGTTTAGTTTTGTTTCATTTTAATGCATCATCGTTAAAAACTTAATGACACCACATTTTTTATGGGTAAATTACACCATTCATCACTCAACAATCTTCTCACTCCTATTTTGGTATTAAAGTTTAAAAATTTTCAATTTAACTACTCAACTTTCAAATTACTCCTATTTTAATCACTATTTTATTTTATTAATAATTTTTGTGACATGACATTTTTTTTATTATGTTACTAATATATACTTAAAAATAAAATAAATAAATTTGAAAGTTAGAGTGATTGAATTAGGAATAATTTGAAAATTAAGTAATTAAATTTAAAATTTAAATTTTAGTGACCAAAATAAGAGTAAAAAGATAGTTGAGTGATAAATTATACAATTTATCCATAAAAAATGAGCACATGAAACTCACTCGTTAATTTTTTAAAGGTGAGATACTAAAACGGAAAAAAACTAAATATTTTACATGATATTGGTACTAAAATGGTCAGAAAGCAAGAAGAGAACGCTTGGCAACAGAAATGACAGACAAAATGAGAGAGAAACAGAGAGATGATCGTCTATTGGACTAATTAATAATTCAGGGAGAACAAATTCATTCAAATTAGATTATATTATTGGCCACTGTGAAGGGAAAGAGAACAAAGGCCACATACATCAAAACATGCTTGTTATACTAAACGGTACTACAGATGCTAATTAGAAAGACTAAGGTGGTATTTGTTTTTGCAGGTAAAAGGTCTACTGTTTGCGGATCACATCTGCAGGCATCTGCAGCAAAAGAGGTGGACCAAAAGTCTACAGTCTGCAAGAAGAAAACTGTTTATTTTTTAACGTCTGCAGACTGCTAAAATAAACTGAAATATAAATAAACTGATTTTTTAAACTTAAAAGAGTTTTGCAATAATGAAATTTAAATAATTTTAGTTTTATAATACTGAAATTTAAATAATCCATACAACTACAATAATAAATTTGTTAAAATAAATCAATCCATATTTTAAAATAAATCAATCCATATTTTAAAATAATTTTTTCTATATTTTAAAATAAATCAATCCATATTTTAAAACAAAATTTTTCATATTTTAAAATAAATTTTCCATATTTTAAAATAAATCAATCCATATTTTAAAATAAATCAATCTATATTTTAAAATAAATCAATCTATATTTTAAAATAAATCAATCCATATTTTAAAATAAATCAATCTATATTTTAAAATAAGTCAATCCATATTTTAAAATAAATCAATCCATATTTTAAAATAAATTTTTCATATTTTAAAATAAATCAATCCATATTTTAAAATAAATCAATCTATATTTTAAAATAAAATTTTCCATATTTTAAAATAAATCAATCCATATTTTAAAATAAAATTTTCCATATTTTAAAATAAATCAATCCATATTTTAAAATAAACCAATCTATATTTTAAAATAAATCAATCCATATTTTAAAATAAATCAATCTATATTTTAAAATAAATTTTTCCATATTTTAAAATAAATAAATCTATATTTTAAAATAAATCAATCGATATTTTAAAATAAATCAATCCATATTTTAAAATAAATCAATCCATATTTTAAAATAAATCAATCCATATTTTAAAATAAAATTTAAAATAGATTTAAATAATTTTAATGTTATTTGAAGATGTTTGAGACATAAAACCATGTCTGCACCAATAAAAGCTTGCACAGATGTTAGAATAGCTTCTGTCTTCTAAAAAATAAACGGTCTGCGAAGTCCAATGTCTGCGCGGCGCAGATATAATAGTTTTGCAGACCTTACACAGTAAAAACAAACACCACCTAAAACTAGTTTTAAGACAATGAAAAAAGCAGTGTGAATCAACTAAGTAGACTAATGACCGGAGTAGCAAGCCTAGGCTCATAAGCCAGACCACGCAATTCAACATCTTCACCATTATTATCATCACGACCAAGGTAAGGGTGAAGATACTAATTTTTTACCCATATTAATTAATTATTATTATTATAATAATAATAATTATTATTATCATTATTATTATTATTATTATTAAATATATTAAATAAATATATAAATATTATTAAAAATAATTAATTACAAACCAATTTTCTGGCCCAAACCAAACTGAAACCCAAAAACATTTAGGGTTTCAGTTAGGGTTTCCTAACCCTAATCCCATGCTCAGCCGCCTCAGCTTGCTGCCGTTGGATCTGGCAAGATCCAACGGTCCAGATGGCTCCAGATATAAACCCTAGGGTATGATACCCTAGGGCCACGCGGCCGCCGCCGCTGCTCTCGCCGCCTCCACCGCTGCCACGTCCCAAACGAAGACTCCAGAAGACCCAGCTGCCCTCCACACGCCATGGCTAAGGGGTGAGTCACCACTGGTAGTCCGGTGACTCACCGAAACCCCCTCTTCGGACCGGTCCGATGGCCACACCGGTGGTGGCTATAAAAGCCACCACCCGAACCTGAAAAAAAAAGAACCGAAGACAGAGAGAAAACAGAGAGAACGGGGACAAAGACAAAGAGAGACAGAAAATATACGAAAAAAAAACTAATACCAACGATCTCAGCAGCAAAGAAACAGAAAAGAAAGAAAAAGGAAGAAGAGAAACTCACCGAGGAAGCCCTGATCACCGGATCTCACCGAAACATTCGAAACACCGAAGGTAATTTTGTAGATTTGCTCCGATTAGGAGCTTTTTAAGGAAAAAGAACACCGGAAACGTCCTTAGGACATCCCGATCTATTTAACGGTGTAAAAATAAAATTTTCCGGCCACCGGATGCGGTGGCCGGCGGTGACGGTCACGGCGGCAGACGGTTGCCGTCCGGTGACCGGCTTCCCTCCGATGAGGGAAGCTAGAGAGAGGCCAGAGCTCTCTCTGCTTGAGAGAGAAAGAAAAAAAAATGAAAATGAAATGAAGGCTGGCCCTTCGGGCCAGCCGTTTTGGACATTATATAGGCCTTCCCGAACGACGTCGTTTCGGGAAGGACTATGCGCGTAATTAGATAATAGTTAAACCCCGTCCGCAGTCCTCCCAACTTGTAAACTTTACATTTTAGTCACTAAATCGAATTTATAATACTTTTAATTTGATCTCGAAATTTTAATTTTATTTATTTTAGTCCTTTTTGTTAAAATAATATATTTAGGATAAATAACAGAATTAATCCCTTAATTTTAATAAATAATATTTTAATCCCTAGTTTATATTTTTAATTTATTTTATTCTAATATCCGAATTTTAGATGAGTTTATTTTAGTCACTAAAATTAAGAAATAGCATGTTTAATCCTTATAATTCTGATTAATTATGAATTAAGTTTTAATTTTACTTTTATTATAATTTAGTCATTTATTTTAAATGTTTTCATTTATTGTTTTTAAATATATAGCTCTAATTGTATTTTTATTTTAATTTTACTTGTTTATTTATTTAAATATTTTTATAGTCATAAATATATATATAATAAATAAATATTTATTTCAAATAAATTATTTTAATATTTATTTTTTTATATCGAAGAAAAGGACAATCTTATTACAACTGGATGTCCTATTCTGGTATTTTAAAAATTAAATATTATAAAATAAAATTATTATTTAATTTTATGTAAATTAATCAATATCAAAGAAAAGAGCTGTCTTAAGGCACCTAGAAGTCCTTTTCTGATATTTTTAAATATTTTATATAATTTTGAAATAATAGGATTATAAATTAAATATTTTTTTGAATTTTTAAAAATTTTAATAATAGAGACAATTTATAATTAAAAAGTACCAATTTTGGGCGTTGTAGGGGTGCTAATCCTTCCCTAAACGTAACCGACCACGAATCCCTTTTTATTATTAAAAAGAACGAATTTTTGGTTATAAAACGCAGATCAGTTCATTTTTTTATTGATGTTTTCTTAAAACTCTTTTTAAAAAAAATAATTTTTAGGTATTCGACCTACCTGATCCAAAAGGCCGATGGCGACTCACAAATTATTTTCAAAATTATTTATTCACATCAATTTCCCCGCCAAGTATAATATTTCGTGCCCGGACGAAAACCGGTTACGACAGCTTGGCGACTCCGCTGGGGACCGGTCAAACTTTTAAAAATCAATTATAAATTGTCTCTATTAATTAAAAATTAAACATTCATATATTTAATTTTTAATTCTTTCTTTTCAAATTTTTTTATTATTTATTATTTTTATAATATTTATATGTTTTATTTTATTTGCAAGTATTTTATTTCCTTATTTATTTTTCTGTCAAAGGTTTGAACATTTCTCCTCACACACAACACTTGCATTGCATTACATAAAGCTCTAAAATTGAGTTTTCCCTATTAAGTGGGAGTGAAAGCAACGTCTTCGTGAGAATTTATTCTCCGTGTCAGACCTAGCAAGTAACTTTCGGGGTTCATATGTTCTATGTCTTCGTGAGAATTTATTCTCCGTGTCAGGCATAGAGAAATGTATCCCCTCGAATTGAACTCGATCCACTTTAGTCTGTGATGGACTAGGATTGAGGGTTAGCAACCCAAGGGGGCACTAACAAGGACAATTCGGGTACCTTTATTCTTAGATCTGAAACCCTGCATATAAAACCTTAGAAACTCTTCCGATCAGAAGTCATGCCGAAATTTTGTCCAAAATAGGTGTACACACAGGAGAAATGAATTCTGCTTTCCTGTTAATTTATTTATTTTCTTTACTGATTAAATTACATGTTTATTTAAATTATTTAAATTTAGAAAAGCATGTTTAAATAAAAATTTATGTAAATGTTAAATTTCTTTATTATGTAAACTAATTTATTTTCTTTTTGTGTGTTCTTTATTTTTCTGTTTGCATAGCATCATACAGGATAAAAGACATTGATCCTTGTGTTAATTGTCTCATTGGAAAGCCTTCATCTATGGATAAAAAGTGTTCAAATCAAGTAATTCTGAACTCAGGAGTAAGACAGTGGGCTGAGGACTTACAAAGACAAGAAGGAGACAGTCTGCAGGATGATTATGTATCTGACTTGGCCAGTTATGCTCCAGTTTCACTAAAAAGAAATGATATGCAAGATTTGCGAAGCATTTGGGAAAGTTGGGATTCAAACAAAAAATTGCAGTTTTATCAGACTTACGGAGACATCCCATATTTGCTCTATGTTGAAGTTGATGATGAATTACTCAGAGCCCTAATTCAATTCTGGAATCCAGGGTACAATTGCTTCACTCTCAATAAGGAGGACTTGGTCCCTACTATTGAAGAATATACAACTTTGTTACATCTCGAAGGTGCTTTGGAGAATCGAATATATTCAAAGTCAATTAAAACTCAACCCTTTCGAGTTAAATTAGCAAAGATTGCCGGTGTACGAGAAGAATGGGTGGCATCCCGTACAAAACAAAAAGGAGAAAGCGAAGGCATTGTTTGGACCAACATTAGAGAACTTATTCAGAGTCATCCAGATATTAAAGTACGATTCGATTTATTTGCTCTGGGTATGTATGGTATGGTCATCTTCCCAAAAGTATTGGGATATGTTGAAGCTGCAGTGATAGATTTGTTTGAACAGCTACCGAAAAAGATTAATCCTGTTTCTGCAATCCTAGCAGAGACTTTCAGATCATTAAATGCTTGTAGAAAGTTAGGAGGTGGACGATTCTCAGGGTGTACCCAGTTGTTATATGTTTGGATCCGTAGTCATTTCTGGAGGACAGAAAAAGTTTCATACCGACGCTTTAATACGGATTACTCACCATTAAAAGAATTTCTGGAGCAGGAATGGCCGAAAGAAATTAAGAAAGATATGTGGATTAATGCCTTTCGAAATCTGCAAAGCAATGACGTGGTTTGGCGAGCCCCGTGGCAAATCCAAAGGGAATTCTTTTACAGATGTGGAGATTACAACTGGATAATGTTGCTCGGATTATGGGGAGGAATTGGATATGCACCACTTCTGGTTATAAGACAGTATGAAGGTCGTCAATTTGTACCTGTCACTGCTGGATTACAGTCATCTGAGTTCGCATTCCATAGCAAAAATTATAAAAGAAATATTATGGAAGCCGTTACAGCTTGGAAAACAACTTTTTGTGTCCAAGCTAAAGCAGCAAAAGAAATGCTAACTCCTGATTATGAAGAATGAAGATCTGTCAGGAAAAATGAAAATATTCCTCTACCAGATCAAAAAGAGGATATTTCTATGGAAGATCGCATTAAGGTGGTTCCATCAGAGATTGAAATCCTGAGAGCTGAGTTTGAAGCAGAAAGAGAAGGCTGGTCGAAAGAATTAGAGCAAATGAGACAAGATAAAGCTATGTTGGGGGTTGACATTGACTTTCATTCATCACAATGTGCAATGTTGAGAAAAGATAAAGAAAAAGTTGATGATGAATTCAGAGCATTACAGGAAAATTACCAGGAGTTATATAAATCCAGGAAAGCATCAGGATCAAGCCAAGCAACAATACAGATGACCAGAGAATTGAACATCGAGAAAAGACGAGTTGAAGATTTGAAAGGAAAGAATAACCGTCTACTCAAAAGCCTTGAGAAAGGAAAGCAAAAAATGGAAGATTTTGAAATCGACAGAAGAGAGCGAATTATAAAAAGCAAGGTTGAACATCGCGAGATCATGCAAAGAGAAAAAGATCGTGTCAAAGATTTAGAAGAAATGAAGAATGACGTCGTCGATAAATTTGAAAGTGAGAAAAATATCATGTTCAAGGGATTTGAATCTGAAATGAACCAGTTGATTGCTGAACTTGAAGTCAGAGGCCAAAAGATGGAAGAATCCAATGTCGAAAAAGAAAAATGGGAGCTGGAAAGAAAAAATTTTAACACCAGACTTGAGGTAGAGCAGGAAGTGGCTAGAAATTGGATGTAAAGATGCAGAAACAAGGATGTTCAAATCCAGAAGCTTAATCAAAGAACGCAAGAAGCACGAACAAAACTTGAAGAAGATCTGGATCAGTCTAGAAACAAAAACTCAGAGTTTAACGCTTACATTTTGCAACTTGAAGAATCATTGTTTCAAGAAAAGGTTCGTCTAGGACCTAATGATCTCAAAGAAAGTAATGAGGAAAATGCTTCACTGCGAAGACGCATTAGAGATCTTGAAAAAATTCTGCACAATTGTCAAGTCAGAATCACTGAATTAGAGCAAACTCTTGAAGGAACGAATGAACAGTGGCAAAAGTCAACTGAGTTCTATGTGGAAAGAAGTGAAGAAAGAAGTAATATGGTGTTCGAGGCCATGGTACAAATGAGCGAAGTTGCTAGATATGTTGGGGAACTAGCTGTTGAAGCCAAAATAATTGAGCATCACGTTGATCCAGTTTCTAAGTGCGGAAAGAAGGTGTCATGGTTAATGAAAGAAATTATAGAGCTTAATAGGAAAGCTATGCCTTATCTGTAGTTATGAATTATTATAAAGAAACTTTTGTATGCCGATGAAAGTTGTTCTATGACAGTTAACTTTTTGGGATCAATACCTTTTTTGCATACATACATTTTGCATACATTCATCATTCATTTCATGATTTTCTTTATGAATAATTTTTATTATTAAGATAAAATTCATTAATTAAAATTTGGAAAAAATAATATTAAAAGATTTTTCAATCGCAGTTATTCTGGCCAAAAGAGAAATACAACATCACTACGGTACTAGACAAGCTACTAAGAGAATTATGGAGGATAAAATACAGCGTATTGAGGAACAACATCATAAAGAACAAGAAGAAATGAGAATGAAGTTGGAAAAAATTGAAGCCAGTATTGCAAATTCACAAGATAGAATGATGCAGAAAATAGAGGACATGTTTAAAAGGCAGGCTATCATTGGAAAAATGCCTGAAAATCCTGTATCTTTTGATCAAGAACCTATGTATCCTCTAGGTTTTCCACCAGAACCAATTTATCACTCTGGTACTACACCTATACAAATCAATGCTCGTACATCTGCATTACAAGAAGCCAAACCTCATGAAGATCAACAAGTGAATCCTGCATCTTCAAGCAAAAATCCGCTTATATCAGATGTGAAAATAGGGGATCTTAATACTGATCATTTGATCCCAGATTTGAATGAGCTGAATGAGAAACAAAAAGTAAATGAAGAACTGACCAGACAGATCAAGAGCTTAGAAGAACGAATGAAATCCGTGGAAATAACTGAATCATTCTATGGGTTTGATGCTAGTGAGTTGAGTTTGGTTCCAGACCTAATCCTCTCCATCAAGTTCAAGGCTCCCAAATTTGATAAATATGATGGTACTACATGCCCTTCATCCCACATTACTATGTTCTGTCGCAGAATGGCAGGATATGTGAAAGACGAGAAATTGTTAATTCACTGCTTTCAAGATAGTTTGACAGGACCAGCTTTAAAATGGTATACTCAATTGACCAAGGCCAACATTAGATCCTGGAAAGATTTGGCTAAAGCATTCCTAGAGCAATACCGTCATGTAACAGACATGGTCCCTGATAGATGGACTCTCCAAAATTTGGAGAAAAAGAATAATGAAACATTCAGACAGTATGCCCAGAGATGGCGTGACACGGCGGCCCAAGTTCAACCACCTTTGTCAGAAAAAGAGGCCACAGTAATATTTGTCCATACATTGAAGGCTCCTTATTTAAATCATCTAATGGGGAATGCAACCAGAAATTTTGTAGATTTGGTCATTTCTGGAGAACTCATTGAAAATGTCTTAAAAAGTGGCAAAATTGAATCAAATGAGGGGTCTAGTTCCAAAAGACCTATATACTGGAAAAAAGAGAATGAAGTCAATAATGCAAATTCTTACAACAAGGATTCATCGAAAAGTGTTACAATAACCCAGCCAAGGGTTAAGAAAGAGGAAACAAACACTAATCGAGCAGAGTCCAGAGGATCTCGAAAGGAAAATGAAAGGTTGTCTTTTATACCTTTACTAGTACCATATGTGGAGATCTATGATTCGCTGTTAAAAGCAGATGTCATACGACTCTATCCTTTGGTTCCCATGCAACCACCATTTCCTCCTTGGTATGATACAAAGGCACACTGTGTTTACCATGAAGGAATCACGGGTCATTCTATTGAAAACTGTTTAGCATTCAAAAGGGTGGTTCAAAATTTGATCAACACTGGGAAGTTGGAATTCAATACACCATCTGCATCAAATCATCCATTGCCAAATCATGGAGATAAAAACGTGAATGCAATTCAGGAAGAGAACAGAAAGAAAGCAAAAACTGACATTTCTGAAATTAAATCTCCGTTTGTTTGGGTATTCCAACAACTCTCTTTAGCCGGTATAATTCCACAACAATTCAGGCCAAAGCAGAATGAAGGCAAGAATTATTGTGAATATCATCAGGAGAAAGGGCATAAAATTCAACTATGTCCTGAGTTTAGGGATTTGGTGCAAAAATTGATGAACAACAGAGAAATAGAATTCTTTGAAGAAGAACCAAGAAAAAAAGAAGATGATGTTTGCTCATCAGAGGATTCTAAACCAAGTCAAAGAATAAATGATCCTGTGATCATTAATGTGAAATCATCTACGGTGATTCCTGCACCAATAAAGCCGAAAGTAGTTATCACCACTCCTCTACCATTTCCATACAAAGATACCCGCAGGGTACCTTGGAATTATACTACCAATGTTTCAATGGTAGGAGGATTTGTTTCTCTAGAAAAAACAGAAGAGACAATACAGAGTCTGAGTACAACATCGACGTCTGAAGCAGTAAGCGAAGTCGGTTTCTTTACAAGAAGTGGGAGATGTTACTCTCCCGAAACATCCAATGCTTCAGAACAAGTGAAAACAAAAGGAAAAGCCATGGCAATACCTCAGAAGGTATTTGATGATGAATCCCCTCCAGCATTCAATGAGCCTGTGACAGAAAAACAAGCCCAAGAATTTTTGAAATTCCTGAAACATAGTGAGTATAGTGTGGTTGAACAACTACACAAACAACAAGCGAGAATTTCTATTCTTGATCTATTGATGAATTCAGAAGCACATAGAAATGCTTTGATGAAAATTCTCAATCAAACATTTATCCCCGAAGATATATCCCTCAATAAACTTGACAGAATTGTGGGACATATAGCCGCTGACAATTACATAACGTTCACGGATGATGAAATACCAGAAGGCGGAATGGGGTCAGTAAAAGCTTTGAACATCACGACACATTGTCATGGTCATGTGTTGCCAGGAGTATTGATTGACAATGGATCTGCTCTCAACTTGATGCCTCTAGTCACACTTCAAAGAATGCATGTGGATAAATCACACATGAAGAGTTATCAGAATGTAGTGCGGGCATTTGATGGTACTCAAAAAAGATGTGCTTGGGAAAATGGAAATACCGTTGTTAATTGGTCCAGTCGTGTACAATATTGACTTTGTGGTGATGGACATCTACCCTACATATAATTGTCTATTAGGGAGGCCATGGATTCATTCAGCAGGAGCCGTTCCTTCTTCATTACATCAGAAATTGAAATTTGTTGTTGATGGACAACTAATATGCGTAGGAGCTGAAGAAGAAATCATTGCGTCGGTAACAAGTGATGTTCCATATATCGACATCAATGATGATGCTCTTGAATGCTCTTTCCGAGCTCTTGAATTTGTCAATGCAACCTTTATTGCAGAAGGAAGCAAAATTCCATATCCCAGATTGTCTGATTGCACCAAGATGACGGTACAACAAACTTTAGGCATCGGAGCTAAGGCTGGGAAAGGTTTAGGAAAGAATCTTCAAGGGATTTCAGTTCCTGTCAATATACAGATGAAGAAAGATCGTTTTGGGCTTGGATTTAAGCCCAATTTTCAGCAAAAGAACAAAGAGATGAAAAGAAGATGTGAAGATAGAAAGGCAAGGTTGAAAGGGAAAGAAATCATTTGGGAACACATGTTTTTTCCACAGTTGAAGACCACATTCAGATCAGGGGGAACAATTAATGTAGAACAGCAGCTTGTTGAAGCCTTTAAAGAAGAAAAGTTGACGAAAGATCAAGACATAGTTGAAGAAGCTATGAATGGATTATTTATCAACATGATCATGAATGACAACCAGACTGGCAAATACTTGGATAGAATTCGTCCATGTTTTCCTGGAGAAACACTCAACAATTGGACCACTGAAGATCTTCCTATAGTTTTTAATATTAACGCAGAGTAATATTCAGAACTAATCTTTATGTTTAGCTCAAAAATATGAAAAACTTTTTGTTATCTTGTAAAAGAAATTATGTTAAATATAAGAAATTTTCTTTAAAATTTCAGATGGCAATCATTCTTTACATTTTCTTACATTTTTACATTTATTTATTTCATAAATTTACTATATTCTTTCGGAAATATGTCCGACTTAAATTTGCAGGTGTCACCATGTTAATAGCATGTTTATTCCTAGATTTAATCCAGTGATAAATTTAGAGCAGCCTATATGTCTGGAAGAAATCAATGGGTGTGAGGATGAACTGGAATGTGATGTTCCTACTGAACTATTAAGATTGGTAGAAAAAGAAGACAAACAAATTCTACCCCACAAAGAAGAGATTAAGACTGTGAATTTGGGAACAGATGAAGAAATAAAAGAGAGGTGAAAATTGGTACTACTCTGACAGTCCAGATAAAACAAGAATTGATAAATCTCCTTCAAGAGTTCAAAGATATCTTTGCCTGGTCTTATCAAGATATGCCTGGTTTAAGCACAGATATAGTGATACACAAGCTTCCAATCAATCCAGAATATAAACCGGTCCAACAAAAGCTCAGACGAATGAGGCCCGAGATGTTGTTGCAGATCAAAGAGGAAGTAATGAAACAGATCAATGCAGGTTTCCTACAGGCATCTAAATACCCAGAATGGGTAGCCAACATTGTTCCCGTACCAAAGAAAAATGGGAAAGTTCGAATGTGTGTGGATTACAGAGATCTCAACAAAGCTAGTCCGAAAGATAGCTTTCCCTTACCCCACATAGACACATTGGTGGACAATACTGCAGGGCACGCATGGTTTTCATTTATGGATGGCTTTTCAGGATATAATCAGATAAAAATGAATCCTGAAGACATGGAAAAAACAACATTTGTAACCATGTGGGGCACATTCTGTTATAAAGTGATGCCATTTGGATTGAAAAATGCAGGGGCAACATATCAAAGAGCCATGGTAACTTTGTTTCATGACATGATGCACAAAGAGATTGAAGTATATGTAGATGACATGATTGCCAAGTCCAGGACTGAAGAAGAACATATTCAAAATTTGAGAAAGCTTTTCCAAAGATTGAGGAAGTATCAATTAAAGCTCAACCCCGCAAAATGCACTTTTGGGGTAACTTCTGGAAAACTTTTGGGATTTGTGGTCAGTAAAAAAGGAATCGAGATTGATCCAGATAAAGTAAAAGCAATTCAAGATCTTCCACCACCCAATACAAAAAAAGAAGTTCGAGGCTTTTTGGGAAGATTAAATTATATATCTCGGTTCATTTCTCAATTAACTGACAAATGTGATCCAGTGTTCAAACTACTTCGAAAGAACAATCCTGAAGTTTGGAATGAAGAATGTCAAGAAACTTTGGATATTATTAAGAAATATTTATCCAATGCCCCCATTTTAGTATCACCAATGCCTGATAGACCATTAATTCTTTACTAGACGGTCTTTGAAAATTCGATGGGATGTGTACTAGGACAGCATGATGAATCGGGAAGGAAAGAAAAAGCTATTTATTATCTGAGTAAGAAATTTACTGATTGTGAAATTCGATATCCACCAATACAAAAATTATGTTGTGCTTTGGTGTGGACTACTCGAAGACTCAGACAATATATATTATACCATACTACTTGGTTGATATCCAAACTTGATCCTTTGAAATTCTTAATGGAATCACCAGCTTTGACAGGCAGAATGGCTAGATGGCAAATGTTATTATCTGAGTTTGATATTGTATATGTCAACCAAAAAGCAATAAAAGGAAGTGTAATAGCTGATTTTCTGGCCAGTCGTGTATCAAATGATTATCAGCCTTTGAACTTCAATTTTCCTGATGAAGATTTGTTATGTATATCCATGAATGAAGAAGTCAGAACAAATGACACATCTGCATCTTGGAAGCTTTACTTTGACGGAGCATCCAATGCTTTGGGACGAGGAATCGGGGCAGTGTTAATTTCTCCAGAAAATGTTTATTATCCCTTTACAAGTAGACTGGAGTTCTTTTGCACCAATAACATGGCAGAATATGAAGCTTGTGTCATGGGATTGAAAGCAGCTATAGAAAGAAAAATCAAATGTCTCAAGATATATGGAGATTCATCGTTAGTGGTGTATCAATTGCGAGGAGAATGGGAAACAAAAGATCCCAAATTGTTGGAATACCGAAATTTTACCCTCGAATTAGTGAAAGAATTTGAGAGAGTTACCTTCAATTATCTCCCTCGAGAAGAAAATCAAATGGCAGATGCTTTGGCTACATTAGCTGCTATGTTTCAGGCAACTAAGAAAGTTGATATGATGCCAATTAAAATGCAAGTTTATGAAATTCCTGCACATTGTTATAGTGTGGAGGAAGAGGCAGATGGTAAACCATGGTATCATGATATCCTGCAATATATCAAAAATCAAAGTTATCCACCAAATGCATCGGAAATTGATAAAAGAACCTTGAGAAGAATGGCTGCTGGATATTTTCTTGATGGAGAGATTATGTATAGAAGAAGCAATGATCAAATGCTATTGAGATGTTTAAATACCAGCAAAGCTCGAGACGTCATTGAAGAAGTACACAGTGGAATATGTGGAACACATGCAAATGGTCTTTCCATGGCCAGAAAAATAATGAGATATGGATACTATTAGGCTACCATGTACACAGATTGCATTGATTATGCAAGGAAATGTCATAAATGCCAGATATATGCAGACAAGATTCATGTACCCCCATTTCCTTTACATGTAATGACAGCACCATGGCCATTTTCTATGTGGGGAATAGATGTCATTGGAGCAATCACACCAAAAGCATCGAATGGACATTGCTTTATTCTTGTAGCAATTGATTATTTTACCAAATGGGTTGAAGCTGCTTCATATACCAATATTAAGAGATCTACAGTCTGCAAATTCATAAAGAAAGAGATAGTTTGCCGGTATGGCCTACCAGAAAGGATCATTACAGATAATGCTCTGAACCTGAACAACAAAATGATGACCGAACTTTGTGCACAGTTTAAGATCAAACATGCAAACTCAGTGGCATATCATCCAAAGATGAATGGGGCAGTTGAAGCAGCAAATAAGAACATCAAGAGAATCATTACAAAGACCATTGAAACTTACAAAGATTGGCACGAGAAGTTACCTTTTGCTCTATACGCATACCGAACTACTGTTCGAACATCTACTGGGGCAACGCCTTTTTCTTTAGTCTATGGGATGGAAGCAGTCTTACCAATTGAAGTTGAGATTCCATCGCTTCGAACATTGAGAGAAATAAAATTGGATGAATCCGAATGGATCCAAGCTAGATTTGATCAATTGAATCTTATTGAGGAGAAAAGATTGAAAGCTATTTGCCATGGACAGATGTATCAAAAACGGATGATGAAGTCTCATGATAAGAAAGTACATCCAAGAGAATTCCAAGAGGGTGATCTAGTACTAAAAAAGATCTTGCCTATACATAAAGATTTCCGTGGGAAATGGATGCCTAATTGGGAAGGGCCATACGTTGTGAAAAAGGCCTTTTCCGGAGGAGCGTTGATCTTAGCAGAAATGGATGGAAAAATTCTGAGAAATCCAATAAACTCAGATTCTGTCAAGAAATATTATGCTTGAAGAGAAAAAAGAAAAAAAAAAGAAAAGAAAAAGAAAAAACAAAGAAAAAGAAAAAAAAGAAAAAAAAAGGAAAAGGGGGGTCAAGGTGAAAACCCGCAAAGGGCATCTTGTAACCAAAGGAAGGATTTGAGTTGAAAACCTGAAAAGGCGGCTCAAATGCAGGTTGATATTAGGCATCCGGCAATTGAATTCTCTTAAGATTTTGACAGTTTGGAAGAAACTTCACATCTACAAGCATTTTGACAACGTTTGAGATCTTCCAGACAAAAGCTTACATCATTACTCTAAATTGTGTCAACTTGATTAATTTAGAAATACTTATGCTTATAATTTGTTGAGACATTTGAATTTTTATTATTCTTATGCTTGCCAGAACTTTGGATACAATTCTATCTATTTCAAGTTCAATTTATTTGAGATTCAATTTATTTTTGGAAATTCAATTTATTCTTCTATGAATTAACATAATTTTGAAATAAATTAAAGATTTCTGAATATCACTTTATGTTAATACTTTTAAATACATGGAATACAAAGTAAGTAAATCATCACCATCTTAAAGCCATGAACATCAAGATTATTACATGGGATGTTACCGACAACAAGGTCGAATCCGCCAAATCTACTCATCAATTGCTCCAACCGATCACCATTCAGTTCTTGCACATCTGTTTTCAAAGATATACTAAGACAATAGAAGGCAACTTCTGCATCATTGATCCAGAGAAAAGAGACAGGACATTGATACCACCATGGAACATGTCTCTATACAAATCCTTGTGTATGGTTTTTAGGGAAACCTAGAAGCATTTCCACCTCATCAGATTCAAGTGGAACAATTTTATTATTTTCAACCCATACTAGATTCCATTTTCAGCACTCATCAAGAACATACTTCTGGACACTCGAAGGTGGCTCATCATCATAAGCTTCAAGAGCCTTACAGATCCTTTCTGTCAG